>NC_045441.1:45512908-45600553 GCF_002776525.5 Piliocolobus tephrosceles
GGGAGGGATTGCATTGGGGAGTTATACCTGATATAAAGGATGAATTGATGGGTGCTGATGAGTTGATGGGTGCAGCACACCAACATGGCACAAGTATACATATGTAACAAACCTGCACGTTATGCACATGTACCCTAGAACTTAAAGTATAATAATAATAATAATAAAAAAAAGAATTACTACTCACTCATGTACCTTATAAAGCCCTCAAGTGTTACAGATAGTGTAATTACAGGGCCCAGCACACAGGTGAGATTGTTTTTTCTATGCACACCCTGCCAACTGTTAGGATTGTCACCCTCACACATTGAAAGAGCCCACTGGTGAGGTTGTAAACTACACACATGTATGAGGTCTACAGTTGAAGTTGTGATTGTCATATATCAACGTCCTGCTGCAGGTGAGGCGATGATTCATTTATAAACCCAGCTCATAGGTAGGTGAGAACTCTCGTATCTGAACCCAGCCAATTGAAGGAATGTTAACTCTTCTACTTGCTCTTAGGTCCACAGGTGCAATCATGGGTCCATACCAGCATGAAGGTCTCATACCAAATTTATTTTTTTGTTTTTTTTATTACTATTTTTTCAAGACAGTCTCTCTCTCGAGAGGCTGGTGTGTAGTGGTGTCATCTCAGCTCACTGAAACCACTGCCTCCTGGGTTCAAGCAATTCTTCTGCCTCAGCCTCCTGAGTAGCTGGGACTACAGGCATGCACCACCACACCTGGCTAATTTTTGTATTTTTAGTAAGATGGACTTTCACCATCTTGGCCAGGCTGATCTTGAACTCCTGACCTCGTGATCTACCTGCCTTGGCTTCCCAAAGTGCTGGGATTACAGGTGTGAGCCACCGCACCTGGCCAACAGATTACCACATTCTAAAGCCCTTGGGTGGTACAGAGTGTTTTTAACAGGGCCCAGCACACAGGTCAGATTGTGTTACTTGTATACATACCCAGCCAATTGTAAAGATTGTCATCTTTTATAAACAGTTCATTGCTCGGGTTCTGAATATCACATCTGAAGGTGGTGGAAAGTCGGGAAATTGACTCCCCTACATAAATTCCATTCACAGAATGATGGGTGACTCAGGACCAAGATTTAGCACATTTGTGAGGCTGTGACTCTACTACAGGTACGCAGTCCACAGGGGAAATTGAGGCTCTCATGCACAAATCTATCCACTGTTAATATTGTGATTTGTGTACTTAGAAAAAAAATACAGGGGATGTTGACTCTCTTACCAAGAACTAGGACATGTACAAGATTGTTAATCCCATCCCTAGACCTTTTTGCAGGTGTGATTATGACATATGCCTCTTCTCAGCACCTGAATGATTAGACTCTTGCCTGCACCCAGCCCGCAGATGGAAATTGTGACATGTTGCTGAACCCCAACCTAGGTGATGTGACTCCATTCTTTTTCCTTGGTACTTCCCACAGGAGCATCTTGACAGATTACTGGACCTTGCACCCAAGTGATGTGAGTCTCCTCTACTGCCTTGGTGCTTTCCACAGGGCACATTGTGACACATTGCTGGGCAGCACACCCGGGTTATGTGACTCTCCTGCCTGTGCCCTGCCTACAGGAGCCGTTGTAACATTTTACTTGGTCCAACACCCAGTTGATGTAACTCTCCTGCCTGGGCCCTGCCTACAGGGTCATAGTGTGTCATATCTCTGTTGCCATTACTGTCGTGATGTGACTCTCTTCTCTTGGGATTTTATGTGTTGGCATACTTCTGGGGTCTTGCATTGGTTCTCCTAACCCACCCAACTCCTGAGATCTCACTGGGAAGCTACTGATGACCAGTTTTAGGTGTTTTCTATTAGGAGACTGCTGTTCCCTGCCAACAGCTGTCACCAATTATTACTTTAGCGAGACAGTTAACTGCCTGCCCATTACCTGATTACCACCTGACATTTCTGGTGTGTGTGGAGTGGGGCGCCCTTTCTTGCCCTGCTTATACCAGACTAGCTACCTACTGTCACACTGCATGTGACATATGGCTGGGTCCAGTACCTAAGCGAGGTGACTCTTCTGCATGGGTCCTACCCACAGGGGTATTATGATATATTTTTACATTCATGATTTAGGTGATGTGGCCTTCTCCTTCTGCCTGGTCTCTGCCAAAATGTAGGATGGTGATGTATCACTGGACCTAGCACCTAGGTGATGTGACTCTCCTCTTTCATGGGCCCCACATATGAGTACTGTGACATATCACTGGGCCAAACATGTAGAATTTGGAAGGTACCTGCCTATGCCCTGCAAACAGGGCTCTAGCCCTATGACTCTCAAGACCTTGGTGACGTGTCTCTGTATTCCTCACCAAGGAGATGTGACTCCTCTATAGCCTGCACCTGGTCCACAGGGAAGAATGTGACAATAACATTGACTCGGGAACAGGGTGATGTGCTTCCTTTTCCTGGGTCTTGCTCCCAGGGAGCATTGTGACATGTCTCTGGGCTCAGCACCTAGATGCTGTGACTCTGCTGCCTGTGCCCTGCTTTCAGAATAGGATTGTAACCTATCCCTGGCTGATCACCCAGCTGATGTTATTTTTCTGACTGGTTCCTGCCATCAGGGAAGATTGTGACATATTCCTGGCCTAGTGCCCAGGTGACGTCACGCTCCTGCTTACTCTCTATCAACAGGTGGGATTGTAAAATATATCCTTGTTCAGCTCATGGGTGAGATGATAACTCTCATGCCTCAAACCAGCCAATAGGAGAGATACTGTTTCTTGAAGCTAGACTTACGGAAATGAGTAAGATCCTGGATCTCCTCTGTATGAACATCATAGTGGATTACCAGTCTCTCACATATATAAATTTTTCAGGTGGTACAGACAGTCTCATCACAGGACTCAGGACACAGGTGAGATTGTGTTTTTCACATGCACACTCTATCAGCCATTAGGATTTTGCCCTCACACATGGACAGAGCCTACTGGTAAGGTCTTGAATCTCACATGTGGATGGAGTTGAAATTGTGACTGTTATTTGTGAACATCTGGCTGTAGTTGGGATGGTGACTCATTTCTAATCTAGCTCCGAGGCAGGTGAGGACTCTTATTTTTCATTTTTATTTTATTTATTTTATTTTTTTGGAGACAAAATCTCACTCTGTCACCCAGGCTGATGTATAGTAGTTCAATAACAGCTCACTGTAACCTCTACCTCCCGGCTTTAATTGATTCTCCTGCCTTAGCTTCCTAGATAGCTGGGATTACAGATGTGCCCCACCTCACCGGACTAATTTTTATATTTTTAGTAGAGATGGGGTTTCACCATGTTGGCCAGGCTGGTCTCGGACTCCCGACCTCAAGTGATCAACGTGCCTCGGCCTCGCAAAGTGCTGGGATTACAGGCATGAGCCACCATGCCTGTCCTCTTTTATGTGGAACCAGCCAGTGATAGAGATGCTGACTCTCATACCTGGGTTTAGAGACACAGGTACATTCATGGGTGTATACCATCATGAAGGTCATAGAGTGGTTTGCAACTCTCGTTAATACTGTAGAAAGCTCTCGTGTGGTACTGGGAGAGCCTAGAACACAGGCAAAATTGTGACACTCTTATACACACCCAGCCAACAGTAGGAATTGTTGTCTTTACACGTGAACACAGCACACTGTTGAGGTCCTGAGTCTCTCATGAAAACAGTCAAAAGTTGGAAATTCGACTTTTTTTTTTTTTTTTTTTTTTTTAAGAGTTTCACTCACTCTGACACACAGGCTGGAGTGCTGTGGTGCACTCTTAGCTCCTGCAACCTCCACTTTCTGGGTTCAAGCAATTCTCGTGCCTCAACCTCCTGAGTGGCTGGAATTACAGGTATGTGCCACCACGCCCAGCTAATTTTTGTATATTTACTACAGACAGGGTTTCACCATGTTGCCCAGACTGCTCTCAAACTCCTGGCCTCAAGTCCTGCCTTGACCTCCCAAAGTGCTGGGATTATAGACATGAGGCACCACCCCCAGCCTGGAAACTTGACTCTTATATGTGGATTCAGTTCACAGTATTTAGCACATCTGTGAGTCTTGTGACTCCAGTAAGGGTACATAGTCTGAAGGAAAACCTCACTCTCATAAACAAGTTGAGTGCCCCATTGAGATTGTGACTCTTGTAATTAGATCCAACATACAGGAGGTGTTGACTCTCAGATTTAAAACTGGGACATGTGTGAGATTGTTAATCTAATCTCTAAACCATCCTGCAGGTGTGATTGTGGCATATGTCTCTGCTCAGTACTTGAGTGATTTGACTCTCAAGTCTGGGCCCAGTCCATAGCTGCAATTGTGACATATCACTGAACCCAGCACATGTGACTCCATATTCCTGCCTTGGTGCTGCCCACAGGGGAGATGGTGGAATATCCCTGGGCCTTGCATCCAAGTGATGTAAGTCACCATTTCTTTAATGTCTCTGCCTATGGGGGACACTGGCGTGTCCCTGGGCTCAAAACTCAGCTTATGTGATTCTTCTATTTTTTCCCTGGCCACCTGGGCCATTGTGACATACTGCTTAGTGTAACACCCATGTAATGTAACTCTTCAGCCTCGGCCTTGCCTACACGGACATTGTGATGTATCTCTGCACTCATCACCCAGGTAATATGACTCCTGTCTGGTTTCTGTTCAGATGGGATATTTTTGCCTATTGCTGGGTACAGCACCTAGCTGATGGGACTCTTCCCATCTTTCTAAGGCCCACCCACATGAAGATGTGACATTTCACTTTGCGCTACACTAAGGTGACATTAATGTTGCCTTTGCCCTACTTTCAGAAGACATTGTGACATATTGCTGGGCCCAGCACCCAGGTGATGTGAGTCTCCTGCCTGAGCCTTGCTCACAGAGGGCATTGTAACATATTTGACTCTCCCATCTTACCTGGGCTTTGCCCATAAGAAAAATGTGACATAGTTCTGGCACCAAAACCTAGGTGATGTGACTCTTCTGACAGGGTCATGCCCACAGAAGAAAGATGGCTTATTGCCAAACCCAGCACACAGGTGAGGTAATCCTTCTGTCTGGTCCCTGCCCACAGGGGTTATTTTGACATGTCTCTAAGCCCATCAGCTAGATTATGTGACTGTCTTCCTGTAAACTGTACAGAGAGAATATTGTGACATATCACTTGGTCCAGAACCTATGTGATGTGACTGTCATGACTGGGCCCTGCCACTTGGGGTGATTGTGAAACAGGTGGCATGAGCACCTAGGTTATGTAATACTTTTCTTCTCTGTTATCCCTACACACAGAGGACAATGTAGCATATCTCTGGGTCTTTCACATAAATAATTTTACTTTTTTGCCTGGTCCATGTCCTGTGACGTATCGCTGGACCCAGAAACTAGGTGATGTGACTCCTCTACTGCTTAGGCGCTGGCAAAAAATAAAAATACTATGGTGTTTCGCAGGGCCAGTACCTAGCTAATGTGACATTTTTATATTGTCTGGACCCTGTGTATTCTGGGTGTTCTGACATATCGCTGGGCTCAACATGTAGGGAATGGGAGTACCACCTGGGCCCTGCTCACATGGGGCCTTGTGACATATCTCTTTATCCATCACCTAGGAAATGTATCTCTCCTCTTCTGCCTGCACCTTGCCCGCAAAGAAAATTGTGACATATTACTGGGCTTAGCAACCAGGTGATGTGTCTCTCCTGCCTGGGCCTGGCTGACAGAAAGCAGTGTGATATGTTCCCGGGCCCAGCAAACAGGTGATGCCTAGTCCCTGGCCTCCAGGAAGATTATGGCATATTCCTGGCTCCAAAAAACAGGTTATGTGACTCGACTTATTCCCTATCCACTGGTGTAATTGTCACATTTATCTTGGCCCAGCTCACAGATGGCATAAGTCTCATACCTTGAACCAGCCAATAGCAGAGATCCTGTGTCTCTTAGCAAGGCTTAGGCAAATAGGTGAGTTCACGGGCCTCCTCTTTATAAAGATTATAAATGCCACTCTTGCATATTGTGTAAAAGTCTTGAATGGTACAGAAAGTGTCATTGCAGAGCCTAGCACACAGGTAACGCTGTGTTTCTCATATGCTTACCTAAAAACCCTTAGTATTGTCACCCTCCCACAAGGACGGAGCTCACTGATGAGGTTCTTAATCTCAAACACAGTCCATAGTTGAAATTGTGACTGTCATATGGGAACATTCAGCCAGAGTTGAAATGGTGAAACATTTCTAAACCCAGCTCACAGGTAGGTAAGGCATTTTTTATCTGGACTCAGCCAATTGGAGACATGTTGACTCTCATACCTGGGCTTAGGGCCACAGGTACAATTATGGGTCCATACCAGCATGAAGGTCTCAGACAAGATTGTAACTCCCATGCATACAGTACATAGCCCTCAAGTAGGACAGAGAATGTTCTAATAGACCTCAGGACACAGGTGAAATTGTGACACTCATAAGCATACCCAGCCAACAGTAATGATTGCCACCCTCCCACATGAACACAACCCATTGTTGAGATTCTGAATCCCACAATAAAAAAGTGCCAAAAGTTGAACATTGTTTATTTCAGTCCACAGGTGGGTTATTGACTCTCAGACCAAGATTCACTATACCTGAAAGACTGTGACTCCACTAAGAAAACAGTCTGTGAGAGGAATTGAGGCTCTTGCCCATGGATCTAGTCCACTGTTGAGATTGTGAATCATGTACTTAGGCCCAACTTAAAAGAGGTGTTGATTCTCATACCTGGAATCTGGACATGTGCAGGATTGTTAATCTCATTTATGAACATTCCTGCAGCTGTGATTGTGACATATGCCTCTGCCCAGCACCTGAGTGATTCAACTCTTCTGCCTGGGCTCAGTCCACAGATTGGATTGAAACATTGCTGAACCCAGGACCTAACTAATGTGAATCTATTCTCCTGCCTTGGCACTGCCCACAGGGAACCCTGTGATATATTGCTGCACCCACCACCCAGGTTATGTGGCTCTCCTGCCTGTGCCTTGCCCACACGGGCTGTTGTGACATATTGCTGGGTCCACACCCAGGTGATATAACTCTTGCCTAGGCCCTGCTTACAGAGAGCATTATGACATATCTTTCTGCTCATCACACAGGTAATAAGACTGTTTCTGCCTGGTTTCTCCTTACAGGGTGTATCAAAACATTGCTAGGCCCAGCACCTAGCTGATGTGACTTTCTAGGTTTTGCCCACAAGGAACATTGTGACATATCACTGGGCCCAACAACAAGGTGATGTTGCCCTTTTGCTTTGGCCTTGCTCTCAGAAGGCATTGTGACATATTGCTGAACTCAGCACCGAGGTAATGTGAGTTGGTATGCCTGTACCCTGCTAACAAGAGGCATTGTGACATACCTCTGGGACCGTCATCTATTTGATGTGACTCTTACCTGGGCTTCTGTTATAATAGAGATTGTGACATAACTCTGGGCCTAACAGCTAGGTAATGTGACTTTTCTTTTGCTTGAATCATGCCTAAGGAAGGGAGAGTGGTGTATTACTAAGCTCATCACATACGTGGTATAATTTCTTCTGCTCGATCTTTGCCCACAGGAATCATTTTACTATATTTCTGATTTCATCACCTAGTTGATGTGACCCTTCATTTTTTCAGACTTGTCTGCAGTGGAGATTTGCTACATATTGCTTGGCCCAGCTCCTATGTGATGTGACTCTCCTCTCATACCTGAGTGCATTATAGGCTACATATTGTTCATTTCTGAAATTCCCTGCTTCCTGTAGAGCTACCTGCTTTTCAGCTGCAGTTAGGGTTTGGTTTAGGAGCAGCGTAACATCCTTCCATGTGAGGTGAAACACCTGAGTTAAATTTTGGAAAGCTTCTGTATACTTATTGGGGGTCATCAGAAAATCAGCCTATGTCTTCCTTTATTTGGCTAAGGTCTTGTAATAAGAGAACTTGAGGTGGCTCTCAATAAGGGGGATTCTCAGATGGCTTCCCTGGAATTTGCTTTTCTAGTTCTGGTGAATAATTTTCTATAAGCCTGCCTGATATGACTTTTTAAAAAGCTGGGTTGATCTTACAACACTTGCAAAGGTTTAGTATAAATGCCATGCCCTTGTGCAAAAGAAACTGAGTTGCTTTATTCTTCAAAGTCCCAAGGTTAAAGAAGTTCTAGTGTTACAGAATGCACTCTAGAAGGGTGCAAGCTGAAGTTGGTCTGTTGCCCATCTAGAAAAAGTGAGAATAAAAGAGTCCTTTTAGTCTCCCTTTTTTGGGGTGTGACCAAGGGTGAAGGGGAAAACAGTTGGAGTGTCACCTCTACTCTTTTCTCTCCTTGGTTCCTGGCACCATGTTAAATGTGTCACTCATGGTTGTGGGTGTGACCTCTCCAAGCCATGAAACCAGATGAACTAGGTGATGGGTTTTAGCTACAATTACCCACATAGCCTTATTTGTCCACTTGTGATTTCCCTTTGACTTTCTAGACTTGTGTGATCTGTGTGCCACCCCAAAAAATGGATTTCGGGAAAGAGTATGTAATAGTTGCCTTTGGGTAAGGCTCATTTAATGGAGGGATTGTGCTAGATGGAACTCTGTATCCTACTCTTATGCCCCATGCTAAATCATTTACCCTTAGAAAATGATTCTGGTTAACTTTTGGATGTAAAGTCCCCTTACTAATTAAGTACTATTTTAGTTAAAGACAGAATAGGTGCCTTAAAGAACAGTAGGGACCTAATGGCATTTTTCTGCTGATAGGACAGTATTGAAACTAAAATTTGGCTATGGAGGACATTTTACTCTTAATTGTTAAAGGCAGCGTTTTCTCACTCACAGAAGGGCATAGAGCCTGATTTTTTAGTGGTGCAAAAAGAGAATTGGGAAGCTACAGTGTATTGCAGAAGACTGACAATGTGCCTCATGGAGAGAATTTCTATTTCCACTAGGGGGTGCTGTTGGCTTAGATATACCATGTGCTCACCAGAGGCTGTGTTACAGACATATGCTTATTGGGTTACTATGGTATTTGCCGATGTTTCCTAACAGAACTGTTTCCCTGAATTGTAAAAAGTCCCGCACATTGCATACACAGAGAAGATAAAAGACATGGTGACTGCAGATAGGAAAGGAGAAATTTAGTAACAGGATAGTTGGAGATTCTCTTTGCTAACCCCTGGATGGGTGGTCAGAGGCTGGCTTTAGTCCAGAAGCCTTTGGATAACACCAGGGTGTGCCCTGGCCCGAAATTTTCAGTTGCTCCAAAACCTCTCTCAGCCCCATGTAATGACTAGGTCCTCCATGAAAGAAAACTGGTTTTAAAGCATGGCCAATGTGTGTATTGCGGGGGGTTCATCTTCTCCCCAGTAAGCCTCACATTTGAGTCTTCAAGAACAGTAGCCATACTAATCATATTTTTAAATGACTGTTTGGATTACCTTCCTTCCTTTAATTGTTTTCAGGAGAGAACTTACTAAAAACAGTCAAACAGGTTGCTAATTCCCGTGAAGTCTGTCTTAAAAATAATTCCCTGAATAGGTGGCTCCTTCCTCCTAAAACCCCCAAAATAGGAAGCTATCCAGGGGAAGACTGGCAGATAGACTTCACTCACATGCCAAAGACAAAGGGTATCCAATATCTTCTGTTATGGGTATATACTTTTGCTAACCGGGTGGAAGCATTTCCATGCCCAAAGGCCTCTGAGATAATAAAAGTGTTAATTAATAAAATAACTCCAGCGAGGTGCGGTGGCTCAGGCCTGTAGTCCCAGCACTTTGGGAGGCCGAGGCAAGCAGATCATGAGTTCAGAAGTTTGAGACCAGCCTGGCCAACATGGTGAAACCTCGTCACTTCTAAAAATACAAAAAAATTAGGCGTGGTGGTGCACACCTGTAGCTATTCAGGAGGCTGAGGCAGGAGAATTGCTTGAACCTGGGAGGCAGAGGTTGCAGTGAGCTGAGATTGCACCACTGCACTCCAACCTGGGTGACAAAGCGAGACTCTGTCTCAGAAAAAGATGAAACAAACAAACTCCCTGCTTTGGTCTACCTAAGCAAAGTGACGATGGCCCCTCATTTAAGGCAGCTGTCACTTGGGGGTCTCAAATGTGCTAGGCATAGAATATCATCTCCATTGTACTTTAAAACCCCAATTCTCAGTAAAGGTAGAGAACAAATAATATTATCAAGAGACACCTCAAAAAACTTGTCACTCTTCTTCCCGTGGCCTTACTTTGGGTAAGAAATATGCCTTCCAAGTTAGGTCTAGGCCGGACATGGTGGCTCAGCCCTGTAATCCTAGCACTTTGGGAGCCCGAGGCAGGCGGATCCCAAAGTCAGGAGATCGAGACCATCCTGGCTAATACGTTGAAACCCCATCTCTACTAAAAATACAGAAACAAAATAAGCCGGGCATGGTGGCGGGCACCTATAGTTCCAGCTACTCAGGAGGCTGAGGTGGGAGAATGGCGTGAACCCAGGATGCGGAGCTTGCGGTGAGCCGAGATCGTGCCACTGCACTCCAGCCTGGGAGACGGAGCGGGACTCTGTCTCAAACAAACAAAAACAAAATTAGGTCTAAGCTCTATAAATGGCCTTTTCTTACCAATGATTTTTCTATTAAAACAGAAAACTTAATTTGGTTAAGTATGTAACCTCTCTAGCTCACTTCCAACAAAAATTAACACAACTAGCAGTAGCCTAACCCCAAGAAATTGGACCACCTTTATTTAACCCAGGAGATTTGCTATTAGTAAATCTCACGCCTCTGTCTCTCTTTCCTTAAGCCCAAGCTGGGAAGGGCCCTACACTGTTCTTTTTTCAACCCCCTCTTCCCTTGGCAATAAAAGTTACAGGTATCTGCTGGACGTGGTGGTTGACGACTAATCCCAGCACTTTGGGAAGCCAAGGTGGGCGGATAACCTGAGGCCAGGAGTTTGAGACCAGCCTGGCCAACATGGTGAAACCTCGTCTCTACTAAAAATACAAAAATTAGCTGGGCTGCATGATGCGGGGCTGTGATTTCAGCTACTTGGGAGGCTGAGGCAGGAGAAACACTTGAACCCAGGAGGCTGAGGTTGCAGTGAGCCAAGATCACACCACTACACTTCAGCCTGGGTGACAGAGCAAGACTCCATCTCAGAAAAAAAAAAAAAAAAAAATTACAGATATCAACTCTTGGATACATCACACTCAAGTCAAGGCCTGAAGAACTGAGAGAGCAACCCCTTACAAGCCCAGAGGAATGTCCTGAATATCAGTGTGAAGAAATAGAAAATCTTAAGCTGAAAATCATAAAAGATAAGTAACTGAGGGCTACTCATCTTACTCACTGCTACCTCATCGGATACTTTTTGTCATTTCTATTTTTCCTCTCCAAGATTGCCATCAACTATTAAAACTTCTCTTTTAACACATATTTACAAGAAAATTTTAAGTATTCATAGGATTGCATTCATAACTTCATAGAACCCCAAAGGGAAATTCTATATCTTGGCGAATAAAATTTATAAATAAAAATTATCTACTACATCACTCTTGTGGGAGCTGCTAAACTCACTCTACTATTTGTAGTAGAACTATATACTATGACACTCACAGTGTGGAATTCTACTTGTAAAATTTGAATTGCCATAATACTTTGCCTAATTATCATTTTTATAGCAGGAATAATAATTGAATAATTGTAGGAAAAATTTAGTCAAGATTGCTTTGCTTAATTATTATCCTTATAGCAAGGGTAATAGTTACAGACAAGAAATAAGCATGAAAGTTACACTATCACTGAGCTTGATAGGACTTTTTATTAAAGATTGGCAATATGATGCACTCTAAGCTATGGAAAGAAGGTTATAAATAAGAGAGAATTTATAAGCAAGGCTTGTATGGTAAATTCTTATCCTAAAAAGTCTGGTTTTAGAAGGAAGGATATTTAAGACAAGTCAGAAAGTTTAAGAATGTTGTAAGATAATCTGTGGAGTCATGAATGAACTTAATAAAGGAAAGAAATTGCCAAGATTAACACTTAAGTTACTTTAGCCACTGAATAGCGTATTTCTCTCAATCATATTGCAAGTTAAAAAAATTGCCTGAACCTAAAATTATCTCCTGATGGCAAGCCAAGGGAATAAATGTATGTGTTTCTCAAAGAAAAATGTTACTTTTATATTAATGTTTCTGGTAATGTATAGCAACATCTAGTGGAGGCCTACCCCTATTACAAATCTATTGAAATAACTAACAGGCATCAAACTCTACTGTCATAGTTATGACCTATAATACTCTCACTAATAATAATAATCTTAATACCAATGTTAAAACCCTATATTCTAAAACTTCTTGTAAAATTTATCTCTTTTTACCTAGAAGAAAACTCCAAATGGCGCTGCAAACAGAACCACCTGTGGACATGTCATTCTTCCGAGAACACTTAAATAAACCTCAGGAGGAGTCTCAGCTGCTGTTCCCCCACACGACACCCCTTTTCAGCAGGAAGCAGCCAGAAAGATTCATTGTCCAACACCCTCAATAGCAGTTAGAATACCATCTTCTGAGGGGTGAATAATGTAGGAGTTAAATATATATAGGAGTTAAAAAAATTATTTTAGGCAGTTAGCAAGGGTAAAAGAGTTCTTGGTGGAATTTTCCTTCAGTGAAAAGCAACCAAAAAACCATTTCTTTTCTAAAAGAAAGCAGACTGAAAAGTCAAACTGCAAGCATAGATAAGCAAGCTGGAAGTTAGCATGTATAAATGCCGGCAGCTATACTAAAAGCCAAGTACACTCAAAATGGTGATTCCCTCTCCGTATACTTTGTCACCATGCGTGTGGGTGTCATGGTACCGGCCAGGTAGAGGCCACATTTGCATAATGAGATTAGTGTGGGAGGGCCAGTTTCCTTGTGTGCTAAGTAAATGCCACACCTGGTCAAACCAATTTCCTGGGCCATGTATAAATCAATCACCACCTCCTCAAGCCTCTCTATAAAATTGATCACATTCTGCTCCAAACCTGGAAACCTGCTATGGTGACCTACTTTCTCCGCAGGAGGAGGCTCTCTCCCTCTCTCTCCTGTCTTTTGTGTATTAAACTTTCTGCTCCTTAAACTCATTCCGTGTGTGTGTTCGAGTCATTACTCTTCTCAAAGCAGCACAACAAGCTTCAGGTGTTTCCCCAGACAATGAAGCCACTTCACTATGACTCTGCTGCGTGTGCTCTGCTTTCAGGAGAGGATTGTAACATATCTGTGGCTGGGCACCTAGGTGATATGACTCTCCTGCTTGATTTCTGCCCTAAGGGAAGACTGTGACATATCCTTGGCCAAAAACCTACATGGTATGATTCTTCTCACAGCCCACAGGTGGGCTTGTGACATACATTTTAGCCAGCTCACAGGTGTATTGATTACTCTCATACTTCAAACCAGCCAATAGAAGAGATACTGTCTTCCATAGCTAGACTTAGGAAAGAAAGTAAGATGATAAGTCTCTTTGTATGAAGGTCATAAAAAGTTACCACTCTTACATATCATATAAAGCCCTCAAGTGGTACAGAGAGTGTCATCACAGGGCATACTAAATAAGTGAGGTTGTGTTTCTCATATGTACACCCCACAAACTGTTAATATTGTCACCCTCACACACATAGACAGTGCCCACTGGGGAGGTCCTTATTCTCACATGTTGACGCAGCTCACAGTTTGGACTGTGATTGTCACATGTAAACATCCAGCTACAGTTGAAATGGCAACTCATTTCTAATTCTGGCAGCTTAGATCTGTTCTATGTAGACACATCGAATTGGAGAGATGTTGACTCTTATATGAGCTTTGGGCTACAGGTAGAATCATGGGTTCATATAAACACAAAAGTCTTAGAGCAGATTGTGACTTTAATGTATATTGTATAAAGCCCTCAGGTGTTACAGAGGGTGTCCTAACAAAGCATGGCACACAGGTGAGATTATGACACTTATATATGCACCCAGCCAACAGTAAAATTGTCATTCTTCTACATGAACACAGGCCACTGTTGAGGTTCTGAATCTCACGTCTAAAAAAAGTTGAAAAATTAACTCATACATGGCTTTGGTTCATAGGTGGGTAGGTGACCTTCAGAACAAGATAAGCATATCTGTGAGGCTTTGACTCCATTAAAAGGACATAGTCTGCAGGAGGGATTGAAGCTCTTGTGGATGGATTCAGTCAAGTGTTGAGACTGTGGGTCACACACTTAGACCCAACATACAGGAGGTGGTGCCTGTCATTCCTGGAACCTGGACATGTGCAGGATTCTTCATTTCATGCCTGGACCTTTTTGCAGCTGCGATTGTGACATACTCTTCAGCCTAGCACTTGAGCAGTTTTACTCTCTTGCTTGGGCTCGGCCGACAGATTGAATGGTGATGTATTGCTGCACCCAGCACTTAGTTGATGTGAATTTATTCTCTTGCCTTAGTTTTGCCTACTGGAAGAATTTTGACATATAACTGTTCTTCACACTTAGGTTATATGACTCTCTTCCCTATGCCTTGCCCACAGGGGCCACTGGGCCCCTGTGGGGGATTTAATCCCCCAGCCTGTGCTCTGCCTACAGAAGGCATTGTGACATATCTTTCCACCCAGGGCCCAGGTGATGAGACTCTCTTTATTTGCATGGTTTCTACTTACAAGTGGAATTGTAACATATCACTGAGCCTAGCACCTTGCTGATATGACTCCTCTTCTTCCTAGGTTCTGCCTACAGAGGACATTGTGACATATTATTGGGCTCAACACCAAAGTGACATAGCTCGTTTGTCTCGGCCTTGACCTCAGAAAGCATTGTGACCCAGTACCAAGGTGATGTGAGCCTTCTCCCTGGATGTTGTTTCAGAGCTATTGTGACATACCTAAGGACCCATTGCCTATTTGATGT
Organism: Piliocolobus tephrosceles; assembly: GCF_002776525.5. NCBI lineage: Eukaryota > Metazoa > Chordata > Mammalia > Primates > Cercopithecidae > Piliocolobus > Piliocolobus tephrosceles. Next base: position 45,527,787 of record NC_045441.1, read on the forward strand.
GGCTCTCCTCTATTACCTGAACTTTGCCCATAAGAAAGGTTGTGATATACCTCTAGGCCCAGCACTGAGATGTTGGCACTCTTCTCCTGCCTGTGCCATGCCTACAGAAATGAAAGTGACATCACTGTGCCCAGCAAACACATGATGTGACTCTTCTGCTTGGCCTGTGCCCACAGGAATTATTGTGACATACCTCTAGGCTCATCACCTAAATAATATGACTCTCCTCTTTTTTCTTAAACCTGACCACATTGGGGATTGTCACACATTGCTTTGCCCAGCAGCTATGTGATGTGACTCTTCTCTCATGTATGAGCCCTGCCCTCTGGGCCGATGATGACATAGAGCTGGGCATAATCTTTAGGTTATGTAACTTTTCTTTCTAAGCCCTGATTTGTTTTTCTAAGACCACCAGAGCGAGCACAAAAGAACCAGCGAGTAGGCAAGGCTAGGAGCAAAACTGCAAATTTATTTTTGGTCACCTAGCTTCAGGGAAGAAGGTGTGGAGGGTGAGGTCTGTCGGCCTCTGGCAAAGGAGGCCAAGAGAGTCACCGGGTGGAGCTCTCCGGGGGAGTTCCTGATGCAGTCCCGACAGGAGTGGGGGCTGAGGAAATCCATGTGGCGCATCTGCCGGGAGCGGCTTTTCTAGGAGTGGGAGGGCAATAAACGGGACACGGGCATGTCAGGGGGCGTTCCATAGGTGCGGCCAGGTAAATCTTGGTCTCTTCGGATTGATGTCACCTGGCACATGCCCGGTTGATCTGCACCTTCCTGGGCGCCGGCTGCATTTTTGCGCACATGGGAAAAGTTGGTGATGAAGAACCCGGAAGTGCGCCATCTTGCCTCCGTTCATCCAAACAAACCCTATCCAAAGGGAATATTGTGACATATCTCTGAGCCCCTCACCAAGGTAATGTGACTCTCCTGCCCAAGCTGCTTCCTCAAAAGGTATTATGACATATTGCTGGTTCCAGCAATAGGTGATATAAACCTACTCATCTACTTGGGTTTGCCTAAGAAAGAATTGTGATGTATTTCTGGGCCCAGCACCTAGGTGATGTGATTCTTGCCTCCTGCCTGGGCCCCGAATACATTATGTATTGTGATATGTGGCTGGCCCCAGCACTTAGGTGATATGACTTTCTCTTTAGCCTTGGCTTTGCATATTTTGAGTATTTGTGACATATCACTGGGCCCAAAACCTAGGAGATAGAAAGATATTGCCTGGGCCCTTACCACAGGGGACCTTGTGACATATCTCTCCATCCATCACCTAGGAGATATGGCTCTTCTCTTCAGCCTGCGCTCTGCCCACAGAGAAAATTGTGACATATTGCTGGGCCCAGAAACTGAGTGATGTTACTCTCTTGCTTGGTTCTTGCCCAAAGGGAGCATTGTGAAATATTCCTGGCCTAGCACCCAGCTGATGTGACCCTTTTACATGCTCCCGATTCACAGGTAAGATTGTGAAATACACCTTGGCCCAGTTCACAGCTGTGGTGATGACTCTGTTACCTTGAACCAGCCAATAAAAGAGACACTATCTCTCATAACCAAAACAGCATGGTAGTGGTAGAAACACAGACACATAGGCCAATGAAACCAGAAAAGAAAACTCAGAAATAAGACAGCACATTACAACGATCTGATCTTTGACAGACTTAAACAAACAAGCAATGGGGAAAGGATTACTTATTTAATAAGTGGTTCTGGGAGAACTGGCTAGCCATAAGCATATAATTGAAACTTGACCCCTTCTTTACACCTTATACAAAAATTAACTCAAGATAGATTAAAGACTTAAGTGTAAAACCCAAAACTATAAAAATCCTAGAAGAAAATCTAGGCAATACCATTCAGGACATAGACATGAGCAAAGATTTTATGACAAAAACATCAAAAGCAATTTCAACAAAAGCAAACAATGACAAATGGGATCTAATTAAACTAAAGAGCTTCTGCACAGAAAAACGAACTATTGTCAGGGTGAACAGGCAACCTACAGAATGGGAGAAGGGTTTTGTAATCTATCCGTGTGACCATCTAATATCCAGAATCTAGAAGAAACTTAAACACATTTTTTTTTAAAAAAAGAAACTCCATCAATAATTAGGCAAAGGACATGAACAGAGACTTCTCAGAAGAAGACGTTTATGTGGCCAACAAACATTTTTTAAAAAGCTTAACATCACTGATCATTAGAGAAATGCAAATCAAACCACAATGAGATACCATCTCATATCAGTCAGAATGGCAGTTATTAAAAAGTCAAGAAACAACAGATGTTAGCAAGGCTGCAGATAAATGGGAATGTTTTTACACTGTGGGAATGTAAATTGGTTCAATCATTGTGGAAGACACTTTGACAATTTCTTAAAGACCTAGAACCAGAAATACCATTTGACCCAGCAATCCCATTACTGGGTATATACCCAAAGGAATATAAATTATTTTATTACAAAGATACATGCATAGGTATGTTCATTGCAGCACTATTCACAATAGCAAAGACACAGAATCAATCCAAATGCCTATCAATGATAGACTGGATAAAGAAAATGTACATATACACCATGGAATACTATGCAGCCATAAAAAAGAACAGGGTCATTTTCTTCGCAGAGACATAAATGGAGCTGGAAGCTCTTATCCCCAGGAAACTAATACAGGCACAGTAAACCAAACACCACGTGTTCTCATTTGTAACTGGGAAATGAGCCATGTGAACACATAGACACCAATAGGGAACAACACACACTAGAACCTGTCTGGTGAAGCAGGTGGAGGGAGAAAATCAGGAAAAATGGCTAATGGATGCTGGGCTTAATATCTAGGTTATGGGCCGATAAGTGCAGCAAATCACCATGACAACATTTACCTATGTAACAAACCTGCACACTCTGCACGTGTACCCAAGAACTTAAAAAATCATTTATTTCTTTTAAAAGAGAGAGAGACACCATCTCTTACAGCTAGGCTTAGTCCTCTTTGTACAGAGCTCATAGAAAATCATCACTTTCTCACATATGGTGTAAAGCCCTGCAGTGGTACGGGGAGTGTCATTACAGGGCCCAGGACACAAGAGAGAGATTGTTTCTCATATGGACACCCTTCCAACTGTTAGGCGTGTCAGTCTCACACACAGAGCCTCCTGGTGAGTTCCTAAATCTCACACATGAATGCAGTTCATAGTTGGAATTCTGACAGCCATATGTGAACATCTGGCCACAGTTTGGATGGTGACTCATTTATCAACCCAGCTTGTAGGCAGGTAAAAATTCTCCTATATGGACCCAGCCAATTAAGGAGATGTTGACTCTAATACTTGGGCTTAGGGCCACAGGTAGAATAATATTTCCATACCAGCACGAAGATTCTAGAGTAAATTGTGACTCTCATGCATATTGTATAAAGCTCTTGGGTGGTACAGAGAGTGTCATAACAGGGAACAGCACATATATGAGATAGTGACACTTGTATTCATACCCAGCTGACAGAAAAGATGTCATTCTTCCCATAGACATAGCCCACTGTGGAGGCTCTGAATCTCACACCAGGAGGCAGGTAAAAGTTGAAAAATGAACTCTTACTTATATGTGGATCTGGTCTACAGGTAGGCTGGTGACTCAAATCAAGGTTCAGCTCACCTGTAAAGGCTGTGCCTTCACTACAGAGACACAGCCCATAGGAAGGATTGAGGCCCTCATGCAGAGATCCAGTTCACCATTGCGACTGTGGCTCATGCGCATAGACTTAACATTCAGGGGACAGTGCCTCTTATACCTAGAACTAGGGCATGTGCAAGATAGATTGTTAATCTTATCCCTGGAGCTTCCTGCAGGTGTGATTGTGATGTATGCCTCTGCTCAGCATTTGAGTGACTTAATACTCTTGCCTGCCCCAACCAACAAATGGGATTGTTATGGATGTTATGTGACTCTTGTGCCTGTCCCCTACCCACATGGGCAATTGTGATGTATTTCTGGGTTCAGAACCCAGGTGATGTTACTCTCCTGCCTGATTCCTGGCTACATAGAACATTGTGATATATCACTGCAGCCATCACCAAGGTTATGTGACTCTCCTCCTGTCTGGTTTCCACTCACAGGGGTAATTGTGACCTATCACTGGGTCCAGCACCGAGGTGATTTTATTATTTGCATCTTACTGGGTTCTGCCCACAGGGAAGATGGTGACATATCACTTTGCCCAGCACCAAGGTTACATTACTCTGCTGCACTGGCCCTGCTTTCAGAAGGCATTGTGACATATTGCTGGGCCTTTCACTTAGATAAGATGACTCTCCTCTCCTGCCTTGGTGCTTCCCACAGAGGGAACTGTGACATATTACTGGGCCACACTGCCAGCTTATGTGACTGTCTTGCCAGTGTTCTGCCCATGTGGGCCATTGCGACACTTGACTGGGTCCATCATTCAGGTGATGTAACTCTCCTGCCTGGGTTCTACCTAGAGAGGGCATTGTGACATCTCTACATTCATCATGCAGGTTATGTGACTTCTTTTCTGCCTGATCTCAGCTCACAGGGGAGTATTGTGCCATATTATTTGGTTCAGCAACTAGTTGAGATGATTCTTCTCTTCTTCATAATTTCTGCCCTCGGAAGAGATTGTGACATATTGCTGGGCCCATCCCTAAAGTGACATTACTCTTTTACTTTGCCCTTAGAAGGTATTGTGAAATAATGCTGGGTCAAGCACCAAGGTGATATGAGTCTTCTGTCTTGACCCTGGTCCCATGAGGCATTGTGACATATCTCTGGGCCCATCTACTATTTGGTGTAACTCTCCTTTTTTACCTGGTATTTGCCCATAGGAAAGATTATGGCATATCTCTAGGTTTAGCACTTAGGTGATGTGACTCTTCTCTCCTGCCTGGGACACGCCCACTGAAGTGAGAGTGACCTTATCTCTAGGTCCGACACACAGATGATATGATACTTCTGTCTGGTCCCTGCCCACAGAGGTCATCATGATAGGTAGGTGTAGTTATTGTATACCTTGGGGCTATCACCTTGATAATGTGACACTCCTCTTTTTCCTGGGACCTGTCCACAGTGGTTGTTGTGACATATTGCTTTGCCCAAGACCTGATTCCATAGTTTATGCTACTCTCCTCTACCCTAAACCTTGCCCATGGGGAAAACTGGGACATATTTCTGGACCCCTCACCTAGGTATTGTGACTCCTGCCTGGGCCATCACCTCTGGTGGTATTGTGACATATGGCTTGACCCAGCACCTAGGCAATGTAACACTCCTATACTACTAGAGCTCTTTCCAGGCAGAGTGTGATTTATTGCTAGTGAAGCACTCAGGTATGTACGTGTTCTCTCCTTCCTGGGACCCGCATTTATTGGTTATCGTGACATACTACTAGGTCCAACACCTAGGTGATTTGGCTCTTTTGCATGGCCCCTGCTCACAGGGATGTTATGATGTGTCTTTTCATTCATCACCTAGGTGATATGACAATTCTGCCCTTGCTCTCCCAAAATTGGAGATTGTGACATATCATTGGACCCAGCAACTAGGTGATGTGACCCTCCTCTTTTGCCTCAGTTTATTGTATTTTATGTATTGTGACATATTACTGGGAAAAACACCTAAAGGATGGGAGGCTCCTGCCTGAGTCCTGCCCACAGGGGGTCTTGTGACATGTTTCTTCATCCATCAACTATGCAATGTGACTATTCATCTCTGCCTTGGTTCTGCAAAAAAAATAAATAAATAAAAAAGAAAAGAAAAGAAAAGAAAAAAGAATTGTCATTAGACCCAGCAATGTGTAACGTAACTCTCCTCTCTTTTCTGGACCCTGGATACATTGTGTATGGTGACATTTGGGTGGGTCAACACTGAAGTGATCTGACTCTTTTGCATGGCCTCTTCCCACAAAAGTGTTACTGCATAAATTTTCTTTCATCACCTAGATTGAATTGTTAATCTAATCCCTTGATCTTTCTGCAAGTGTGATTGTGAAATATGCCTCTCCCCAGCACCTGAGTGATTCGACTCTCCTGCCTTGGCCCAGATAGTTCACAGATAGTATTATGACATATTGCTGAACCCGGCACCTGGGAGATGTGACTTTATTTTCCTGCCTTGGTACTGCCCACAGTGAGTATTGTGACACATTGCTTGACCTTGCACCCAGGTGATGTGAGTCTCCTCTCCTTTCTTAGCATGGCCCACTGGCAGCATTGTGACATATTGCTGGCCCCCACATCCAGGTTGTGTGACTCTCCAGCCTGTGCCTTGCCCACATGGGTCATTGGGACATATTGCTGGATCTAACATCAAGCACATGGCTTACTGGGGCATATTGCTGGGTCCAACATCAAGGCAACTTAACTCTCCTGCCTGAGTCCCACCTACAGGGGACATTGTGACATATCTCTATGCCAATCACCCAGGTGTTATGACTCTCTTCTCCTACCTTATCCCTGTTCATAGTGGGGATTGTGACATATCACTAGCCTAGAACCTAGCTGATGTGACTCTTCTCTTTTTTCAAGGTTCTGTCCACAGGAGAAATTTTGCCTTATTGCTGGGCTGAACACAAAGGTGATGTAAGTTTTCTGCCTTGGCCCTACCAAAAGAAAGCATTGGGACATATCGGTGGACCCAGAACCAAGGTGCTGTGAGTCTCCTACGTGGATCCTGGCTGCAGGAAGCACTATGACGTATCTCTACACCCATCAACTATTTGATGGAGTGCTCTTCTCTTGCCTGGGCTTTCCCCATTGGAGATATTGTGACATATCTCTGGGCCCATCATCTAGATTACACGACACTCCTTTTCTTCCTGGGACCTGTCCACAGTGAAGATTGTGACATATTGGCAGACCCAGCACCTACATGATGTGACTTTCTTCTCATACTGGGGTTATGCCCACTGTGGTGATTGTGACATATAACTGGGCCCAAACCCTTGGTTTTGTGGCTCTCCTTTTTTTTTCTGAACCCTACACAAATAAAAAAATTAGAACACGTATATGGACCCCTCACTTAGGTGATATGACTCTCCTCTCTTGCCTAGCCATGCCGACAGGAGTGAGAGTAACTTATGACCAGCACACAGGTGATGTGATTCTTCTGCCTGGTTCTCGCTGACAGAAGTCATTAAGACATATCTCTAGGCCTATCAGCTAGATAGTGTGACTCTCCTTTTCTTCATGAGACCTGTCCACAGTGGGAATTGTGACATATTGCTGAGCCCAGCACCTGTGTGATGTAACACTCCTCTCATTCTCTGGCTCTTCCAACTAGAGTGATTGTGACATGAAGCTGGGACCAGCCCCTAGGTTATGTGACTCTTTTTTTCTTACTGAACCTTACACACTGAAAAAATTGCAACACATTATCAAACCCCTCACCTAGGTGGCATGGATTTCATGACTGAGCCATTCACTCAGAGGGTATTGTGACATATTTTTGCACACACACTGATGTGATATGACTCTCCTCCTTTGCTTAGGCCCTGTCCAAGGAGGTATTTTGCAGTATCACTGGGCCCAGTACCTAGGTTATTTGACTCCCCTCTTCTGCCTGGACCCTGAATACATTGTGCATTGTGACGTATGGCTGGGTCCAAAACATAGATTATGTGGCTCTCCTCAATGGACTTTGCCCATAGAAGTATCAGAAGACATTAATAAAAGAGATTAAAATCTCTTAATTCTACACCTAGGCAATTGGACTCTTCTTTTCTGCCTGGGCACTGCACACAGCTGAGACTGTGACACTCATGCATACCCAGCCAATAGCATCAACTTCTATCCTTCTGCATAAACACAGTCTGCTGGTGAGGTTCTTAATCTCACACCCAAAGGCAGTTAAGGGGGGAAATTGACTCTCATATGTAGATTGGGTTCACATTTGGGTTTGTGACTCTCAAACCAACATTTAGCAAACCTGTGACGCCATCTCTCTACTAAGAAGACACAGTCCACAGGACGGATTGAGGCTCTCATGCTTGGATCCAGTCCACCACTGAGACTGTGACTCATGTAGTTATACGCAACATAACATTTCACTGTGCCCAGCACCTAGCTGATGTGACTCCTCTTATTTCTGGGTTCTGTCTCCAGAAAAGATTGTGAAATATTGCTAGGCCTTTCACCTAGATGATGTTACTATCTTACGTCGGCTCTTTCCTCAAGGAATATTGTGGCATATTGCTGGACCTAGTACCTAGGTGATCTGACTCTTTTCTGCTGCTAGGGCTCTGCCTAAAAAAAGGATTTTGTTGTATTGCTGGGCTTAACACCTAGGCAATGTGACCCTCCCCTCCTACCTGGGTTCTTCATACATTGTGTATTGAGACATTGGGTTAGGTACAACACTTAGGTTATGCAACTGTCCTTGATGGGCCCTGCCCTTAGGGGTATTATCTTTTTATTCATTGCCTAAGTTATGTGACTCTCCTTTTCTGCCTGAGCTTTGCCAGAAGGGGGCATTGTGACATATAACTGGACCCAGCATCTTAGTAATATGACTCTTCTTGTTTTCCTGGGCTCAGCATATTTTGGGTACTGTGATGTATCTCTTAGCCCAACACCTAGGGGATGGGAGGCTTCTGCTTGGGCCCTGTCCACAGGGAGCCTTTTGACATATTTCTGTGTTTATCACCTAGGAGATGTAGCTCTTCATTCTGCCTGAACCCTGGCCACAAAAAAAAAAAAAAAAAAAAAAATCGTGACAGATTGCTTGGGCCAGTAACCAGGTGATGTGAATTTCCTCTCCTGCCTAGGCACTGCCCACAGGGGGCATTGTGACATATCACTAGGCTCCACACCCAAGGTATGTGATTCTCCTGCCTGTGCCCTGCCGACATAAGGCATTATAACATATTATTTAGTCCAAAACCCAGGTAATGTAACTCTCCTGCTTAGACCCTGACTATAGGGAGCATTGTGACATATCTCTATGTGCATCTCCCAGGTGATATGACACTCTCATTCTGCCTGATCACTGCTTATGGGGGGGATTGTAAAATATCACTGGGCCAAGCACCAAAGTGACATTACTCTTTTTTCTTTGGTTTGGCCTTGCCCTCAGAAGGCATTGTGACATATTGCTGGACCCAGCACCAATGTGATGTGAATCTCTTTCCTGAACTCTGTCCGCAGGGGACATTGTGACATATCTCTGTGTCTGTCAACTATTTGATGTAATTCTCTACTCTTACCCGGGCGTTGCCTGTAGAAGAGGTTGTGACAATTCCTTCCTGAAAGTAGAACACAGGCAGCAGAGTTACATAACCTGGGCACATGGCCTACTGATAGTTCCCAATCTTCCTTGTGGGCAGGGTGCAGGTAGGAAAGTCACATCTTCTAAGTGATAGATACAGATAAATATCAAAAGACCCCCACATAGGCAGGATCCATGCACAAGCCTCCCATCTTCTAGTGTTGGGGCCTAGCAATTTGTTACAATACCCAAAATATGAGAGGCCCAGGCAAAAGAAGAGAGTCACATGACCTAGGTGCTGTGTTCAGTGATATGTCACAATCCTTCTATTTGGCAAGGCTCTGGTGGAATAAGAGAGTCACATCACCTAGGTAATAAAGAAAAAGATATTTTAAAATACCCTGTGGGCAAAACCCAGGCAGGAGAGTCACATCATGTAGGTACTGGACTCAGCCATATGTCATAACACACAATGAATACAGGACCCAGGCAAAGGAGGAGAGTCACATTATTTAGGTGCTAAGCCCACAGATATATATCAGAATCTCACTTTTTGGCAAAGCCCAGGTATGAGAAGAGCATCACATCCAATAGATGAGGGGCCTAGAGCTATGTCACAATGCCCTGGGTGGGCAGGGACCATGTGGAGGATTAAGGTAAAAGAGAAAATTTGCATCAAAAATTTGTAGATTAAAAAATATGTCACAATGCTCCCTATGGGTAGGGACCAGGCAGAAGAATCACATCACTCGTGTGCTGAGGTCAGCAATAAGTCATATTTTTTTTTCTGGGGGGGTTTGTCCAGAAGGAGGGGACCCAGAGACAGAGATATGTCACAATCTTTCATAAGCAAAGTGCAAGTAAGAATAGAGATCACATCAAATAGTTGATAAGCTTTGAGATATGTCACAATGTGTCTCCAGGCAAAAGAGGCACATCATTTTGGTGCTAGGCCCAGCAATAGGGCTGAATGCCTTTCGAGGTCAGGGCCAAAGCAAAAGAGTGACATTGTGTTAGTGTTGGGCCCAGTGATATGTCACAATTTTCCCTGAAGACAGAACCTAAAAAGAATAGAAGAGCCACAATCCCCTCTGTTAGCGGGAATCAGGAAGGAGAAGAGATTTATGTAACCTGGTTGATGGGTACACACATGTATCACAATGTCCTCTGTAAGAAGTTCCCAGGCAGGGAAGTTTCATTACCTAAGTGTCAGGAATCAGGAAGGAGAAGAGATTTATGTAACCTGGTTGATAGGTACACAAATATATCACAATATTTCCTGTAAGCAGTGCCCAGGCAGGAGAGTTACATTACCTAAGTGTTAGACTCAGCAGTATGTCCCATTGGCCCATGTGGGCAAGGCACAGGCAGAAGAACCACAAATCCTTGAGACAGGGTACAGCAATATGTCATAATGCTCCCTGTATACAACACCAAGGCAGAAGAAAAGACTCACATAACTTGGGTGCAAGACCCAGCAACATGTCACAATTCTTCATGTGGGCAGTGCCAAGGCTTGAGAATAGAGTCACACCACCTAGGTGCAGGGTCGAGCAATATGTCACAATTTTATCTGTGAGTTCACTCCAGGCAGCAGAGGCAAACCACTTACATGCTGGGTAGAGGTGTATGTCACAATCACACTTGCAGGAAGGTCCAGGAATAAGATGACAATCCTGCACATGTCCCAGTTCTAGGTGGGAGTGTCAGCATATCTTGTATGTTGGGTCAATCTCTCCCAAGAGGATTGACCCTACACTCATATGCATATCCTGCTGACAGTAAAGATTGTTATTTCCCATGAACACAGCCCACTGTTGAGATCCTGAATCTCACACCTGGAGGCAGTCAAAAGTTGGAAAATTGACTCTCATAGGTGGATCAGGTCCACAGGTGTTTTGGTGACTCTCAGGCTAAGATTCAGCAAACCTGTGAGGCTATGACTACTAAGGTGAGACAGTCTGCAGAAAAGATTGAGGCTCCCATACACTGATCCAGTCCACTGCTGAGATGGTGACTCATATACTTAAACCCAACATACAAGAGGTGTTGACTTTCAAACCTAGAACCTGGACATGTGTGGGCTTATTAATATATCATCCCTGCACCTTCCTACAGGTGTGATTGTTAAATAAGTCTATACCCAGCTCTTAAGTGATTTCTCTTGCCTGGGCCTTGCTCACAGTTCAAAATGTGCCATGCTGCTGGACCCGGCACCTAGGTAATGTGATCTAGTCTTCTGTCTCAGCACTGCCCACAGTGGGTATTGTGACATATCACTGGGCTTTGCACCCAGGTGATATGAATCTTCTCTTCTGCTTTGGCACTGCCCAAAGTAGACATTGTTACATATCACTAGGCCTTGCATGCAGGTAATGTAACTGTCTTGCCATGACCCTGCCTACAGGAGGCTCTATGATGTCACACTCTTCTTCTACCTGTCTTTGCTCACAGCGGGTATTGTGACATATTGCTACGCCCAGAATCCAGGTGATGTGACTCTCCTCTTTTTTCCAGGTTCTGCTCACAAGGGAAATGGTGACATATGACTGTGCCCAGGACCAAGGTGACATTACTCTTTTGCCTCGGCCCTGCCGTCAGAAGACATTGTGACATATAGCTGAGCCCAGAAACAAGGTGATGTGTCTCCTGCCTGAAACCTGCCCACAGGGACATTGTGACATATCTCTGGGCCAATCGACTATTTAATGTGTCTCTCTTCTCTTTCCTGGGATTTGCCCTTAGGAAAGATTGTGACATATCTCTGGTCATAGTACCTAGGTGATATGACTTGTTATTCTTGTCTGGGCAATTTCCACAGAAGAGAGAATGACTTATTCCTGGGCTCAGCACACAGGTGATGTGATTCTTCTGCCGGATCCCTGCCCACAGGAGTTATTGTGACATGTCTCTGGGCCAATGACCCGGATAATGAGACTCTTCTTTCTGGGACCTGTCCACGGCAGGGATTGTGACATATGGCTTGGCCCAGCACCTACCTTTTTTTTCTTTTTTTTTTTTGAGATGGAGTTTTGCTCTTGATTTTCAGGCTGGAGTAAAATGGCGTCATCTTGGCTCACCGCAACCTCCACCTCCCGCGTTCGAGCGATTCTCCTGCCTCAGCCTCCCAAGTAGCTGGGATTACAGGCGCCCACCACCATACTCAGTTAATTTTGTATTTTTAGTAGGGATGGGGTTTCTCCACGTTGGTCAGGCTGGTCTCAAACTCCTGACCTCAGGTGATTCGCCTGGCTCGGCCTCCTAAAGTGCTGAGATTACAGGCGTGAGCCACTGTGCCCGCCCACCACCTACCTTTTATGACTCTCCTCTTATTTCTCAGCAAGGCCCACTGGAGCGATTGTAATATCTAGTTTGGGCAAGCCCTAAACTAACGTGACTCTCTTCTTCCTGAGCCATACCCACAGGGGACATTGCGGCATATCTATGCCCCCCTTACTACGCCTATGCTCACATTAGGCGATGTGAGTTTTTTTCTTGGGGCCTACCCTCAAAGGGTATTGTGACAAATTGCCAAACCCAGCACCTAGTTTATGTGACTCTTTTCTATTGCTTGAGCTATGCCCTGAAAGGGACTGTGATGTACCACTGGGCCTAGCACCTAGGTGACATGACTTTCATCTTCTGCCTGGGTGCTGTATATATTGTGTATTGTGACATATGGCTTGGTCCAATGAGACTCTTCTGCATGGGATCTGGCCACAGGGGTATTATGACACTTTTTTTTCATTCATCACCTAGGTGACGTGACTCTCCTCTTCTTCCTGGGCCTCACATCAGTGGACCAAACACCTCTGTGATTTGACTCTCTTTTTCTCTCAAATCCATATACTTTGGATATTGTGACATATTGCTGGGTCCAAAACTTTCAGAATGGGAAGTTCCTGCCTGGGCACTGCCTTGTGATAAATACCTGCATCGTCACACACGAGGCCTTGTAATATATATCTGCATCTGTCACCAAGGAGATGTAACTCCCCTCTTCAGCCTGCATTCTGCCCATATGGAAGATTGTGACATATTCCTCTCCCAGCCACTGGTTGATGTGACTCTCCTGCTCAATCCTTACCAACAAATGAGATTGTGACATATATCTTGGCCTAACTTCTATGTGTGATGATGACTCTCATTCCTCAAATTAGTTAGTAAAAATAAATACTCTGTCTTATAGCTAGGCTGAGGGAAAGAGGTAAGATGCTGAGTCTCCTCTTTGTACAACGATCATAAAGAATTACCACTTTCTCCCACATGTATAAAGCCCTTGGGTGATACAGAGAGTGTAAATTCAGGCCCAGCACACAGGGGAGATTTTTCTTCTCGTGTGCACACCCAGCCAACTATTAGCATTGTCACCTTGACACGTGAAAAGAGCCCAATGGTGACATCCTCAATCCAACTTATGGATGCAGTCCACAATTAGATTTGTGATTACATATGTGAACATCTGAACATCTGGCCACAGTTGGAATGGTTACTCATTTCTTTATTTTTTCTTCTTTCTTTTATTTTGAGACAAAGTTTCGCTCTTGTCGCCCAGGCTGGAGTGCAATGGCACAATCTTGGCTCACTGCAACCTTCACCTCCCAGGTTCAAGGGATTTTCCTGCCTCAGCCTCACCAGTAGCTGGGATTACAGCTGCCTGCCACCACACCCGGCTACTTTTTGTATTTTTGGTGGAGATGGGGTTCCATCATGTCAGCCAGGCTGGGCTCGAACTCCTTTCCTCAGGCAATCCACTCGCCTCGACCTCCCAAAGACCTGGCATTACAGGCATGAGCCACCATGCCCAGCCCATGGTTACTAATTTCTAAACTGAGCTTGTAGGCAGGTGAAGATCCTCCTATCTAAAGCCAGTCATTTTAGGAGATGTTCAGTCTCATATCTGTGCTTACAATCACAGGTAAGATAATGGTTATAAGCGTTATAAGCCCAAATATAGTTATAAACCTAGAGCATTGTTACATATCTCTGGATCCAAGTACAAAGGTTTCAGAGCAGATTGCAACTCTCATGCATACTGTGTGATGCCCTCAGTAAGACAGAGAGGGTCCCTACAATGTCCAGTACACAAGTAAAATTGTGACACTTGTATGCACACCTGGCCAACAATAAAGATTGTCATTTAACCACACAAATACAGCCAATGTTGGGGTCCTGAATCTCATACCCGGAGGCAGTCAAAAGTTGGAAAATGGACTCCCATACATGGATCTGGTCCACAGGTGGGTTTGTGACTCTCAGGCCAAGATTCAGCAAACCTGTGAGGCTGTGACTCTATGAAGAATATACAGTGGACTTGAGGGATTGTAGCTCCCAAGCATGGATCCAGTCACCTGTTGAGACTGTGATTCATGTACTTGGACCTTATATACAGGCGGTGTTGACTCTAATACCTAGGACTGGGACATGTACATAATTGTTAATTTTATCCCTGGGCCTTTATGCAGATGTGATTGTAAAATATTTCTTTGCCCAGTACCTGAGTGATTTGACTTTCCTAGCTGGGCACAACAGGTGGAATTGAGACATGTTGCTTAACCCAGAAACTACGTGATGTGACATTATTCTACTACCTTGGCATTGCCCACAGGGGCATTTTGCTATATTGCTGGGCTTTGCACCAAGGTTATGTGGGCCTCCCCTTCTGCTTTGGCACTGCTAACAGGGGCATTGTGACATGTTGCTGGGTTCTGCATCTTGGTAGTAGATGGCTTCTGCCTGTGCCCTGTTCCCAGGAAAATTGTAAAATGTTGGCTGGGTGCGGTGGCTCATGCCTGTAATCCCAGCACTTTGGGAGGTCAAGGTGGGTGGATCACAAGGTCAGGAGTTTGAGACCAGCCTTGCCAACATGGTGAAACTCCGTCTCTACTAAAAATACAAAAATTAACTGGGCATGTTGGCATGCACCTGTAATCCCAGCTACTCAAGAGACTGAGGCAGGAGAATTGCTTGAACCCATGAGGCGGAGGTTGCAGTGAGTTGAGATCATGACATCACACTCCAGCCTGGGCAATAGAGCAAGGCTCTGTTTAGAAAAAAAAAAAATTGGACATATTACTAAGTCCAACACCCAAATGATGTAACTTTCCTGCCTCAGCCCCGCTTAATGGAGGCATCATGTTATATACCTCTGCATCTGTCACTCAGGCAATGTGACTCTCTTCCCCTCCCTGGTGCTTACAGAGGAGACTGTGACCTACTGCTGGGCCCAGCACCTAGCTGATGTGACTCTTCTCTTTTTCCTAGGTTCCACCAACAGGGAAGACTGTGACATATCACTGGGCCTAACACCAAGGTGTAGCTACACTTTTGCGTTGGCCCTGAACTCTGAAGTTCATAGTGACATATTGCTGGGCCCAGCACCAAGGTAATGTGAGTCTCCTGCCTGGACCCTGCCCACGGGGGCTATTGTGACATACCTCTGGGCCCATTTACTATTTGATGTTACTCTCTTCTCTTTCCTTGGCTTTGACTGTAGGAGAGGCAAATCCCAGCACTTTGGGAGGCCAAGGGGGGACGTAACTCTGGGCCCAGCACCTAGGTGATATGACTCCCTCTTCTGCCTGGATGGTGCAAACAGAAGAGAAAGTGACTTATTGCTGGGCCCAGCAGAGAGGTGATGTGATTCTTTTGCCTGGTCCCTCCCCACAAAACTCATTGTGACTTAACTCTGGGCCCATCACCTAAATGATGTGACTCTCCTCTTCTTTCTGTGTCCTGTACACGGTAAGTATTGTGACATTTCACCTGACCCTGCACTTACTAATGATGTGATTTTTCTCTCATGCCTTGGGCCTGCCCACTGAGATAATTGACATAGCTAAACTCAGCCTTTATGTTATGTAATTTTCCTTTTTTTCTGAGTTCTACCCGCAGGGAGCATTGTAACATATCTCTGGATCCATTACCTGGATAATGTGACTCTTCTTCTTGGGACCTATTCACAGTGAAAATTGTGACACATCTCTTGGGTAAGCAACTACATGATGTGACATTTCTCTTATGCCTGGGCTCTGCCAACTGGGGTGATTGTGACATGTAGCTGGGCCCAGCCTCTAGGTTATGTGACTCTCCGGTTGTTTCTGAGCCCTTCCCAAAGGGGAAATTGTGACATGTCTCTGGGCCTGTCACTCAGGTGCTGTGACTGTCCTGCATGAGCCCTCTCCTCCAAGGATATTATGACATGTTGCTGAACCCAAAACTATGTGAATTGACTCTTTTCTACTGATTGGGCTTTGACCAAGAAAGAATTGTAATGTATCATTAGACATACCACCAAGGCAATGTGACTCTCTTCTATTGTTTGGGCTTTGTCCAATAAGAGATTTTGACATATTGCTGGGCTCAGATCCAGGTGATGTGACTCTCTTCTACGGCCTGGACCTTGCATACATTGCATATTGTGATATATGACTGAGGCCAACACCTAGGTTTTGTGACTTTTCTGCATGGGGCCTACACACAGGGGCATTCTGTCATATATTTTTGTTCATCACCTAGAAGATGTGACTCTCCTCTCTTGCCTGGGCATGGCCGAAAGGGGATTGTGACTTTATTAGTCCATTCTCATACTGCTATAAATAACTGCCAAAACTGGGTACTTTATAAAGGAAAGAGGTTTAATTGACTCGCAGTTCAGCATGACTGGAGAGGCCTCAGGAAACTTACAATCATGGTGGCAGGCAAAGGAAAAGCAAGGCACCTTCTTTACAAGGTGGTACGAAGGAGAAATGCTAAGCAAAGAAGGAAGAGCCCCTTATAAAACCATCAGATCTTGTGAGAACTCACTATCATGAGAACAGCATGGAAAAAACCACCCCCGATTTAATTACCCTCACCTGGTCTCTCCCTTTACATGTGGGAATTATAAAGATTACAATTCAAGATGAGACTTGGATGGGGATACAGAGCCAAACAATATCAGTGACATATTGGTGGACCAAAATCTTAGATGATGTAACTCCCGTCTTTTTGCTTTGCCCCACATATTTTTGGTTCTATGACATATTGCTAGACCCACAACCTAGGCAATATGAGTCTCCTGCCTGAACCCTGCCTGCAGGGATCCTTATGAAATCCATCCATTCCCTAAAAATTGCATCCATCACCTAAAAATTGTGACTGTTCATTTCTGCCTGCATTTTGCCAACAAGAAAAATTGTGACATATTTCTTCATGCAGCAACCAATAGACGTATCTCTTCTGCCTGGGCCTTTCCTACAGGGAGCACTGTGACATATTGCTGGGCCCAGCATCCAGATGAAATGATTCTGCTTCTTCTGTATTGCTTTCAAGAGGAGATTTTAAAATATTCTCTGCCACACACACAAATGATGTGACTCTCCTGTCTGGTCCCTGCTTTCAGGAAAGGTTGTGAAATATTCATGGCCTAGTACGTAGGTGATGCGGCTGTCCTGCTCACTTCTTCCTGAGAGGAGGGATTGTGACATATATCTTGTTCCAGCCCACAGGTGCAATAATGACTATTATACCTTGAACCAACCAATAGGAGAAATATCGTCTCTTATAGTTAGGCTTAGGGAAATGAGTGTGATCGTGGGTCTCCTCTTTGTGGAAAGGTCATAGTAAGTTACCACTCTCCTATATCATATAGAACATTTGGGTACTACAGTGTTATTGCAGATCCCAGAACACAAGTGAGATTGTGTTATTGTATGTGCATTTCACCAGCCATTGGAGTTTTTACCCTCAGACATAAACACAGCCTACTGCTGAGGTCCTGAAACTCACACATGAACACAGTCCACAGTTTGAATTGTGACTGTCATATCTGGAAAACAAGCCCAATTGGAATGGGTACTCATTTCCTATTGACTGTGTCCAGAAAGGAGAGTCCTCACCCGCTCATAAGTCTAAACCCAACTTATAGGCAGGTGAGGACTCTCCTATCTGGACACAGTCAATAGGAAAGATGTTGACTCTCATACTTGGGCTTAGGGCCACAGGTACAATCATGGGTCCTTTCCAGCATGAAGGAATCAGAGCAAAATTTGACTCTCATGCATGTTGTATAAAGCCCTCAGGTGGTACAGAAAGTATTCTAATAGGGCCCAGCACGCAAGAGAGATTTTGACACTCACATGCACAACTAGGTGACTGTAAAGATTGTGTTTCTCCCACATGAACACAGCCCACTGTTGAGGTCCTAAATCTCACACCTTGAGGTGGTTGAAAGTTGGAAAATTGACTCTCATACGTGGATCTGTTCCACAGGTGGGTTTATGACACTCAGGTTAAGATTCAGCACACCTGTGAGGCTGTGTCTCCACTAAAAAGACACAGTGCACAGGACAAAATGGGGCTCTCAAGCATGGATTCTGTCAGCCATTGAAACTGTAACTCGTACACTTAGAACCATCATACAGGAGATGTTAACTCTTATACATAGAACTGTGACGTGTGAAATTGTTAATCTCATCCCTGGACTTTCCTGCAGGTGTTATTGCTATATAGGCCCCAGTCCAATACCTGAGTGATTTGACTCTACTGCCTTGACCCAGCCCACATATGAGACTGTGACATATAACTGGACACAGAACCTAGGTCATGTGACTCTATTTTCCTTCCATGGCACTGCCCACAGAGGGCATTTTGACTTCATTGGGACTTGCACCCCAGGTCATGTGTCTCCTCTCATGCCTTGATACTGCCCACGGGAGGCACTGTAACATATCACTTGGTCCTATGCCCATTTGATTTAACTTTCTTGCCTAAGCCCTGCCTATACAAAAATTATGACATATCGT
This sequence comes from Piliocolobus tephrosceles, assembly GCF_002776525.5. Lineage (NCBI taxonomy): Eukaryota > Metazoa > Chordata > Mammalia > Primates > Cercopithecidae > Piliocolobus > Piliocolobus tephrosceles. The sequence continues at coordinate 45,546,781 of NC_045441.1, forward strand.
GGGCCTATCACCCAAATGATGTGACTATCTTATTTTGCCTGGTCCTGGCTCACAGGGGAAAATGTAACATATGGCTTGGTCCAGTACCTAGCTGATGTGACTCTTCTCCTCTTCTGAGGTTTTGCTTGCTGGGGAGATTGTGACATCATGCTGGGCCCACCATGATGGTAATGTTACTCTGTTTCCTAAGCATTGACCTCAGAAGGCATTGTAACATATTACTGTTACCAGCACCAAGGTGACCTGTGTCTCATGTTTGAACCCTGCCCACATGGGGGCATTGTGACATATCTCTGGGACCATCAACTATTTGATTTGACTCTCCCTGCTTACCATGTCTTTGCCCATAAGAAATATAGTGTTGGCCTGGTGCGGTGGCTCACGCCTGTAATCCCAGCACTTTGGGAGGCTGAGGCAGTGGATCACAAGGTCAGGAGATTGAGATCACCCTGGCCAACATGGCGAAACCCCGTCTCTACTAAAAATACAAAAATTAGCCAGGTGTGGTGTCATATGCCTGTAGTCCCAGCTACTCAGGAGGCGGAGGCAGCAGACTTGCTTGAACCTGGAAGGCAGAGGTTGCAGTGAGTCGAAATCTTGCCACTGCACTCCAGTCTGGGTGACAGAGTGAGACTCCATCTCAAAAAAAAAAAAAAAAAAAAGAAATATGGTGATATATCTCTGGGCCCAGTACCTAAGTAATGTGATGCTCCTCTCTTGCCTGGGCCATGCCCAGAGAAGAAAGAGTAATATATTGCTGTTCATCTCCTTGGTGCTGTGACCTAGCAAATCACTGAGCACAAAGGTGATGTGACCTAGCAAATCACCTAGCACAAATGTGATGTGATACTCTTGCCTGGTTCCTGCCAATAGAGGTAATGATGATATATCACTGGGCCTATAGCCTAGATTACGTAAGTCTCCTTTTCTTCTTTGAACCTGTCCACAGTGGAAATTATAAAATATTAGCAGGCCTTGCATTCAATTTTTCTGACTCTCCTGCTTGTGCCAATGCTTACATGGGGCATTGTGACATATTTCTGAATCCAACACCAAAGTGATGTTACTCTCTTGTCTGAGCCCCACTTACAGGGTATATTGTGACATATCTCTGCACGCATCACCCAGGTGATTTGACTTTTTTCTCCTGCCTGGTCCCTAATCACAGAGGGGATTGTGACAAATTACTTGACTCAGCACCTACATCATGTGGCTGTCCACTCATGCCTCAACCATATTCACTAGGATGATTGTAAAATATAACTTGGTCTATCCCACAGGCTTTATGACTTTCTTTTTCTTCTTCCTTAGCCTTAATGCAGGATGCAGTGTGATACACCTCTAGGCCTCTCACCTAGGTGATGTGACTCTCCTGCCTGGGCCCTCCCCTTTAGGGTTTATTGTGATATATTGCTGGACCCAGCACCTCGGTGATGATGTGACTCTCTTCTACAACTTGGGCTCTGTCCAAGGGATTGTGATGTATCACTGGGCCAAGAGGCTAGATGATGTGACTCTCTTCTCCTGCCTAGGCTTGGCATACACTTTACATTGTGACATATGACTGGGATCAAAGCCTAGATGATGCAACTCTTTTGCCTGCACTTTGCCTGCAATGGTATTATGACATATTATTTTGTTCATCACCTAGGTGATGTGACTCTTTCCTTCTGCCTAGGCCCTGACGAAAAAGGGGATTGGAGCGTGTCACTTGACCCAACACCTAGGTGATGTGACTGTCTTATTTACCTGCACCTTGCATATATTGGGTATTGAGACCTATGGCTGAGCCCTACAGGAATGGGATTTAAGACTCCTGCCTTGGCCGTGCCAACAGGGGGCATTGTAAAGTATCTCTGCATCTGTCACTGAGATGTGACTCTCCTGTTCTGCCTGCATCCTGCCCACAAGGAAGATTGTGACATATTGCTGGGTCCATGATTGGGAAAATGTATCTTTCCTGCCTGGATATTGCCTACAGGGAGCAATGTGACATATCGTTGGGCCCAGCATGCAGGTATTGTGGCACTGCTTTCTTTGTCCTAATTTCCAGAAGGAATTGTGACATATCCCTGGCCTGGTACCTAGGTGATACGACTCTCCTGGTGCCAGTCCTCAGGGAGTATTATAACACGTCTTTTTCCCAGTCCCCAGGTAAAGTTACTCTCCTGCTTACTCTCTACCCACAGCTGGGATTCTGATATATATATCTTGTCCAAGCTCAGAGGTGTGACGATGTCTTTTGTTCCTTGAGCCGGCCAATATGAGCAGTGCTGTCTCTTGTACTGAGGCTTAGTGTAACGGGTAAGACCCTGGGTATCCTCTTTATGTAAAAGTTATGGGCAGCCCAGCACGGTGGCTCAGGTCTCTAATCCCAGCACTTTGGGGGGCCAAGGCGGGTGGATCATGAGGTCAGGAGTTCAAGACCAACCTGGCCAAGATGGTGAAGCCCCATCTCGAATAAAAATACAAAAATTAGCTGGGCATGGTGGCAGGCACATGTAATCCCAGCTATTTGGGAGGTTGAGGCAGAGAACTGCTTGAACCTGGGAGGCAGAGGTTGCAGTGAGCCAAGATTGCACCACTGCACTTCCGCCTAGGTGACAGAGCGAGACTCCATCTCAAGAAAAAAAAAAAGTTATGGGAGCTGGGCGCAGTGGCTCACGCTTGTAATCCCAGCACTTTGGGAGACTGATGCGGGCAATCACCTGAGGTCAAGAGATCAAAACCATCCTGGCCAAAATGGTGAAACCCTGTCCCTACTAAAAATACAAAAATTAGCTGGGCATGGTGGCACATGCCTGTAGTCCCAGCTACTCGGGAAGCTGAGGCAGGAAAATCACTTGGACCTGGGAGATGGAGATTGCAGTGAGCCGAGATCATGCCACTGCACTCCAGACTGGGCAATGGAGCGAGACTTCATCCATCCCCCCCCAAAAAAAAGTTATTGGGGGTTACCACTCTCACATGTCACATAATGCCCTTCAGCGATACAGAGAGTGTCATCACAGGGCCAAGCACACAGGTGAGATTGTCTTTTTTGTATGTGTACCCAGCTGACTGTTAGGATTGTCACCCTCACACATGAAAAGAACAAATTGGGTAAGTCTTGAATTTCACACATAGATGCAGTATGCAGCTGGATTTTTTGACTCTCACATGTGAACATCCAGCCACAGTTGAAATGGCAACTTATTTTTAAACCCAGGACATAGGTAAGTGTGAACTCTTTTATCAGAAACTAGCTAATTAGGCTGGACGTGGGGGCTCACACCTGTAATCCTAGCACTTTGAGAGACCAAGGTGGGCAGATCACCAGAGGTCAGGAGTTTGAGACCAGCCAGGCTAACATGGCAAAAACCCATCTCTACTAAAAACACAAAAATTAGCTGGGCATGGTGGCATGTGCCTGTAATCCCAGCTACTCAGGAGGCTGAGGCAGGAGAATTGCTTGAATCCAGGAGAGCTGTGAGCTGAGATGCACTCCAGCATGGGTGATAGAGTAAGACTGTATCCCCACCACCCCCCACCCAAAAAAAAAAGAAAGAAAGAAGAAAGAAAGAGAGAGGAAGGAAGGAAAGAAGAAAGAAAGAAAGAAAGAAAAAGAAAGAAAGAAAGAGAGAGAGAAAGAAAGAAAAAAAGAAAGAAAGGAAGAAAGAAAGGAAGAAAGGAAGAAAGAAATAAAAAGAAACTAGCCAATTAGAATGATATTTACTCTTACACATGGGCTTAGAGCCACAGGTATGATCATGGGGCTAGTACAAAGATCTCAGACCAAATTGCAACTCTCGTGCATTCTGTATAAAGCTCTTGGGTGATAAAGGGAGTGTTCTCACAGAGCTCAGCACAGAGTTGAGATTGTGACATTCATGTGCAGCTAGCCTGTAAAAACTGGCATCCTTCCACATGAACACAGCCCATTTTTGAGGTTCTGAATTTTCCACCCAGAAACTGTCAAAATCTGGAGAATTGACTCCTCTCTCTCTCTTTTTGAGACAGAGTCTTGTTCTCTCATCCAGGCTGGAGTGCATTGGCACGGTCTCAGCTCAGTGCAAACTCTGCTTCCCAGGGTCAAGTGATTCTTGTGCTTTAGCCACCCAAGTAGCTGTGATTACAAGCATACACCACCACACCTGGCTAACTTTTGTATTTTTTAGTAGAGATGGAGGTTTACCATGTTGGGCAGGCTGGTCTCAAACTCCTGGCCTTAAATAATCCACCCACCTTGGCCTCTCAAAGTGCTTAGATTATAGACATGAGCCACCATGTCCAGATGAAAATTGACTCTCATACATGGATTTGGTCCACATGTGAGTTGGTGACCCTCAGACCAAGATTCAGCACACGTGTGAGGCTGTGACCCTACTAAAGAGGTCACAGGAGGAATTGAGACTCTCATGCAGAGATTAAGTTTACCATTAAGATTCTTACTCATGGCTGGGCATGGTGGCTCACGCCTGTAAACCAACATTTTGGGAGGCCGAGGTGGACAGGTCACCTGAGGTCAGGAGTTTGAGACCAGTGTAACTAACATGCTGAAACCCTGTCTCTACTAAGATTACACAAATTAGCCAGATGTAGTGGCGGGTGCCTGTAATCCCAGCTACTCAGGAGTCTGAGGCAGGAAAATTGCTTGAACCTGGGAGGTGGAGGTTACAGTGAGCTGAGATTGTGCCTTTGCACTGCAGCCTGGGTGACAGAGTGTGACTCCATCTCAATAAATAAATAAATAGGCCGGGCGTGGTGGCTCAAGCCTGTAATCCCAGCACTTTGGGAGGCCGAGACGGGTGGATCATGAGGTCAGGAGATCGAGACCATCCTGGCTAACATGGTGAAACCCCGTCTCTACTAAAAATACAAAAACTAGCTGGGCGAGGTGGCGGGCGCCTGTAGTCCCAGCTACTCGGGAGGCTGAGGCAGGAGAATTGCCTAAACCTGGGAGGCGGAGCTTGCAGTGAGCTGAGATCCGGCCACTGCACTCCAGTCCAGGTGACAGAGCGAGACTCCGCCTCAAAAAAAAAAAAAATAAATAAAAATAAATAAATAAATAAATAAAACTAAATTTAAAAAAAACGAAAACAAAAAATTTCTAAAAGATTCTTTCTCATGTCCTTAGACCAATCACACACAAGGTGTTGACTCTCATATCTAAAGCTGGAACATGTGTGGGATTGTTAATCTCATCCCTGGACCTTCCTACTGGTGTGTTTCTGACACAAGCCTGTGCCCAGTATCTGACTGATTTGACTTCCCTTCCTAGGGCACGCCCACTGATGGAATTTTAATATTTCTCTGGGCCCAAAACTTAGGTGATGTGTGTCTTGTTTTTCTAAGACCACCAGAGCGAGCACAAAAGAACCAGCAAGTAGGCAAAGGTCAGGCGCAAAACTGCAAGTTTATTTTAGTAACCTAAGGTGTGGAGAAGAAGTCTGTCGGCCTCCGGCAAAGAAGGCCGGCAGAGTTCCCCTCCCCCAAGCTCTCGGATGGAGTTCCGACAGTTCCGACGGCAGTGGGAAGCTGGGAAGTCCGTGTGGCTCAATGGCTGAGAGCGGCTTTTCTAGGAGTGGGAGGGCATGGGCGTGTCAGGGGCGTTCTGCAGGTGCGACCAGGTAAATCTTGGTCTCTTCAGATTGACGTCACCTGGCGCATGCCCAGTTGGTCTGCACCCTCCCTGGGCGCCGGCTGCATTTTCGCTCGCGGGAAAAGTTGGGAGGGGGGATGAAGAACCCGAATGTGCACCATCTTGCCTCCGTTCGTCCAAACAGTACGCAGCCTTGCTATAAGTGCAAGGCATCAGGACATTAGGCCAGTGAATGTCCTAACCCTCGTCCACCAGCAACCCCCCTGCCCTGCTTGCCAGCAGGGAGGAAACTGGAAGTCTGATTGCCCCACCCTGAGAACAGGTGCCGCGCCTCCACGTGACCCCCTTTCCCAGGATCCTGGGAGCTCCTTCCAGCTCCTACATCTGGACGATGACAACTGAAGGTGCCGAGACTCGGGGACCCCCATCACCCTCGCCGAGCCGCGGGTAACTCTCCTGGTAGCGGGTAAGACAATTAATTTTTTAATCAACAGCAAGGCTACCTATTCTGTTTTGCCGTCCTTCTCTGGACCTAGCCTTCCATCCAATATCTCTGTAGTAGGTGTAGACGGAAAGCCATCCACTCCACGAAAAACTCCACTCCTTAATTGCTGCCTGGCCAACAACTATTTTGCGCACTTGTTCCTCATTATACCCTCATGCCCTACCCCCTTACTAGGCCGAGACATCCTGAGCACCTTAAAGGCCTCCATACACATCCCCACCAACCCATCCACTCCCCTTCAACCCTCTCATGACCTGTTGCTCATGCTTTGTGCAGGCGCACATGCTCCTCCTATGTCGCCCCCACCCCCCATCTTCCCTATTTCTGTACACCCTCAGGTGTGGGACACTTCCACCCCGGTCATAGCTGCCCACCACCCACCAGTTCTTGTCAAGCTCAAAGATCCTACTCGTTTCCCAAACCGCCCCCAATTCTCTCTCTCTCCGACACATCTACAAGGTTTAAAGCCAATTATCACGCGACTACTTAGCCAACATATCCTTGTCCGCACACATTCCCCTTGTAACACTCCAATACTTCCAGTTAAAAAGGCAGATGGAACCTATAGGTTAGTACAGGATCTTCGGCTAGTCAATGAAGCCACCCGTCCCACGCACCCTGTAGTTCCCAACCCTTACACCCTTCTGTCCCATATCCCTACCATTTCTACTTACTTTACTGTGCTAGACCTTAAGGATGCCTTCTTTACCATACCCCTACACACAGACAGCCAGTTCCTGTTTGCTTTCACATGGGAGGACCCAGACACACATACCTCCACTCAACTGACATGGACAGTCCTCCCACAAGGGTTCCGGGACAGCCCCCATTTCTTTGGTCAGGCCTTAGCAAAAGACCTTGCCTCCTGCCCTCTCACTAATAGCAAAGTTCTGCAGTATGTAGATGATCTCCTAATCTGTAGCCCTACCAAACAAGACTCTCTTCTAGACACTGCAACTCTCCTTAACCATTTAGGCTCATTAGGTTATAGAGTATCTAAACACAAGGCCCAAATTTCTTGCCAAACCGTCATATACTTGGGAATTGAAATCACCCCAACAACCCGGTCACTAACTACCGACCGCATGGCCCTAATACGTAACCTTCTTCCCCCTCAAGATGCAAAAGAAATTCAATCTTTCCTAGGTCTAATAGGTTTCTTCAGACATTGGATCCCCAATTTTGGAATCCTAGCCAAACCTTTATATGCCACAGTTAAAGAAACCCCACATGGGCTTTTGTCCAACCCTAAATTAATCTCGACTCATTTCACCCGCTTAAAAGCTTGCCTTCTCTCACAACCCACTCTCTCACTGCCTGATTTCCAGCGTCCCTTCCAACTCTTTACAGATGAAAGGCAGAAAGTGGCAGTTGGTCTCTTAGCCCAGCCTGTCGGTAACACCCACCGTCCTGTGGCCTATCTATCCAAACAGCTAGACCCAACTGTACAAGGCTGGCAACCCTGTCTGCGTGCGTTAGCAGCGGCAGCCTGCCTGACCCAGGAAGCAAAAAAGCTCATTAGAGGCAGTAATCTAACAGTCCTCTCCACACACAGTCTTCAGGATCTCATCTCTCATAAAAGTATTAGCCACTTAACTCCATCCCGGCTCCAACTTTTCCATCTCTTATTCATAGAAGACCCCACTGTTACTTTAGAAGTTTGCTCCTCTCTAAATCCAGCCACTTTACTGCCAGACTTTCTTAAACCACCCCATACTAAACATTCTTGTCCTGAGGTCCTGGAGGCTCAACCCCCCAGCCACCTACACTTGCATGACCAGCCCCTTCAGAATGCACAACTAACCCTATTTGTGGATGGCAGCTCCTTTATCAACCCCCAAGGAAACAGGCAGGCAGGATATGCAGTAGCTACCTCCTCCACAGTTTTAGAGGCAAAACCCCTACCACAAGGGAACACATCACAGCAGGCAGAACTCACTGCACTAACCAAGGCACTCCTACTATCAAAAGGAAAAACAGTAAACATATACACAGATTCTAGATATGCTTTTCTAATCGCACACACCCATTCAGTCATCTGGAAAGAGAGAGGGTTTTTAACCACCGGCGGTACCCCTATTATTAACAAAAACCAAATACTCAAACTACTAGATGCACTGTCGGCACCTTCCAAGGTAGCCATTATACATTGTAAAGGGCACCAAACTTCATCTGACCCAGCATTCATCTCTAAGGTAGTCCAACAGGTGGCAGCCCTCCTACACATCACCTGGAAACTCCACATCCCTTATAGGCCTCAGTCTTCTGGTAAGGTAGAAAAGGCTAACGGACTCATCAAACAACAGCTCACCAAACTCTCAATCGAAACCCGGCAGTCGTGGGTAACTCTCCTTCCCTTAGCCCTGACCCGGCTGCGGGCAGCACCTTGAAGCCCAACAGGCCTCAGTCCGTTCGAATTAGTCTACGGACGGCCCCTAACCCTCCAGCAAATACCTTCCCTGCCAGCCCCTTTGGTGAACTACCTCCCATATCTCACTCTTCTCAGACAGCTCCTAAGACAGCACGCTGAGTTAGCACACCCTCCTCCAACAGACGCCTATAACCCACATCTCTCCCTCAGTCCCGGAGACCAAGTATACATAAAAGATATCCAAGCCAAAGACTTACAGCCGAGGTGGAAAGGCCCATACATTGTCCTCCTGTCTACACATACAGCAGCAAAACTCCTAGGACACACGCATTGGATTCATATTTCCCAGCTAAAAAGGGCCCCCACCGAGAATAATCAGTGGACATCAGTTCAACTTTCCCCCCACTTGCCTCAAACTTACAAAGCTTCCTTGACTATCTCATGCTCCCCGACCCCTGGCGCCTAGCTCACTTTCTCAACATCCTCTACATAAACCTATCAGACTTTCAATACATAGCCCCAGACCCATATCTACCTCCAGACAATAGTCCAGAGCAGTGGTTCTCCTGTCTCCTAACTTTCATCGAACATCTTCAGTGGCAAGGGACACTCTGCAACTACACTGAAAATGTAGTCTCAGTTTACACTTATATTGCTGTCTCACTCATACACTCAGACCTTTGCTAGTCCGCCTACTGTATGGCAGTTATTTTTTTAATCACTGAAACTTGGCCACAAGACAGCCGAACACACTCAGTAGTACATAGTTCTGCCAGTTGTCTTCCTTAAGGCTGTCAAACTACTCTCCGCACAATAGAGGCCCCTTCTGATGGCTCACACTTATCCGTCAAAGGCCAAACTTAACCTACACTGTGAATATAACCAATCTCTCCCACCGCTTCCTCTGTGAGGCTTTAGAAGGCCCCCGCCTAGTGGCAGCCCCCCTGCCCATGGCCTTCAACACAACTGGTCTCTCTCTAAAACTCTTAACCATACAGCCATTAACTGATCCCTCTATGTCCCCGTGTCCTTGGTCCCCAGTCTAACTTTATACAGCCAGGCAGAAGTAGCAGAGCTTTTCCAACAACTTTCTATGCTACTACACCACTTTCGTCAAAAACGGGCTGTTTTCCTCCCTCTAGTTATTGGAATCAGCTGAAGGACTGGCCTCCCTGCAGCGCCGAACTACCTCAATAGCCCAAGTAGCTGCCCAAAACAGGCGAGCCCTGGGCTTGCTTACAGCTGAAAAAGGAGGCACTTGTCTCTTCCCTGGAGAAGAGTGCTGCTATTATGTTAGCGAGTCAAGCCTAGCAGACACTAACATTCAAACCCTCAATAAAATAAAAGCTGAAATACAGAACCTTAATACCTCAACCTTGCTGGGACCTTCCTTCTGGGTTTTGCCCATATTCCAACAAATGCTTCCATTCCTCATTCCTATACTAATACTGTGCCTTATTTTATTTTTCATCCGTGCGTCCAAATACCAACCATAGGCTCCGACTTTAACAACGCCCCTTAACATCAGGAAGTAGCCAGACAGACCACGGCGCCCCTTTATCACTATTATCAATAAAAAGTTGGACTGTTTGGAAGAACGGAGGCAAGATGGTGCACATCCGGGTTCTTCATCCCCCCTCCCAACTTTTCCCGCGCGCGAAAATGCAGCCGGCGCCCAGGGAGGGTGCAGACCAACTGGGCATGCGCCAGGTGACGTCAATCTGAAGAGACCGAGATTTACCTGGTCGCACCTGTGGAACGCCCCTGACACACCCATGCCCCACCTATTGCCCTCCCACTCCTAGAAAAGCCGCTCTCCGCCATTGAGCCACACGGACTTCCCAGCTTCCCACTGCCCTCGGAACTGTCGGAACTCCATCCGAGAGCTTGGGGGAGGGGAACTCTGCCGGCCTTCTTTGCCAGAGGCCGACAGACTTCTTCTCCACACCTTAGGTTACTAAAATAAACTTGCAGTTTTGCGCCTGACCTTTGCCTACTTGCTGGTTCTTTTGTGCTCACTCTGGTGGTCTTAGAAAAACAAGACAATGTGATCTGCTGAGACCAGCTCAGTCAGGGAGACCCTAACCCAGCAGTGCTAGAGGAATTAAAGACACACACAGAAATATAGAGGTGTGAAGTGGGAAATCAGGGGTCTCACAGCCTTCAGAGCTGAGAGCCTCAAACAGAGATTTAGCCACATATTTATTAACAGCAAGTCAGTCATTAGCACTGTTTCTACAGATGTTTGATTAACTAAAAGTGTCACTTATGGGAAACGAAGGGAAGGGCCAAATTAAAAGAATAGGTTGGGCTAGTTAACTGCAGCAGGAGCATGTCCTTAAGGCACAAATTGCTAAAGCTATTGTTTATGGCTTAAGAATGCCTTTAAGCAGTTTTCCACCCTGGGCAGGCCAGGTGTTCCTTGCCCTCATTCCCATAAACCCACAGCCTTCCAGCATGAGCATTAGGACCATTATGAACGTGTTACAGTGCTGCAGAGATTTTGTTTATGACCAACTTTGGGGCCCGTTTATGACCAGATTTTGGGGGGCTTGCTCCCAACATGTCCCCCTTCTTTGATTTGCAAATCGATAAAAGCCAAGGCAGCTTTGTCATGGTGAGCTACTTCTTGCAGGAGTCAGGATCTGCATCTGCAGACTATACAAAGACAAACAACATAGATTAAAAGCACAATTATCATTGAAATCACAGAGCTTCCAAGTGTTTTTATCCATTTTCAGCTCCTTTAAGCACTGCAGTTCCTGGCATTAAGGTCAGGTGTCCCTGGGATGCTTTAAATATTTGTTCTTTTAATTTTAAATCCTTATGTTAAGCTCCTAGAGTGGGCCATATCATTTGAGGTTGAGGTGCTACTATACCTCCATGGTTCCAGATAATAGGAACGTTTGCCATACTTCTTATCATTTCTACCATCTGACCATTTTGTTCAGGTCATCTGAACATAGTGTGGTCATGGCATGCAGACTGAGAGATGCAATTCAAGCTAAACATCCCCTTAGGGGACCAATTAATAATGATTCCATAAGAATCGTCATGCAGCACCTCTGCCTGTTCTGCAATGCAATCTTCCTAAACAAGTATGTTCATTTTTTCTAACTGGATCCAATCCTGTTTACAAATATTTTTTTGAGGGCGGTATGCCTCAGTTATAGGAACAGATTTATTATGGTAAATACTGAGATCAGAAAGCATGTGCCATAGACTGCATCCAGGCATTATTGCCAGCCAAGATTGATAAATATGCCCAATAACTATAACTGTTCTCTGTGTCAGCCCTTATTGAAGGAATCACAGCAGTGGTGATAACTGCTATCATAGCCACCATTAAATTATTCATTGTGACTGGTTGTCTTGCTTTCCTCAGGTTTTCTTCCGCTATCTGTGATAGCTTCTTCTTTTTTTTTTTCCAAAACAGAGTCTCACTCTGTCGCCCAGGCTGGAGTGCAGTGGCGTGATCTTGGCTCGCTGCAAGCTCCGCCTCCCGAGTTCACGCCATTCTCCTGCCTCAGCCTCCCGAGTAGCTGGGACTACAGGTGCCCACCACCACACCTGGCTAATTTTTTGTATTTTTAGTGGAGATGAGGTTTCACTGTGTTAGCCAGAATGGTTTCTATCTCCTGACCTCGTGATCCACCTGCCTCGGCCTCCCAAAGTGCTGGGATTACAGGTGTTAGTCACTGTGCCCGACTGACAGCTCCCTTATATGTTCCCAGGTGGGTGGCTGTGTTTGATGGGTATTGCTCATGACAGTTGGGGTCCTCCTCAGTGTCAGTCTCGACATGGCTGCAACCGGGGGGTCCTTGGGATCCTCCCAGAGTCTCTTCCTTGGCATCTGGCTCATGATAACATTGCTCAAGATGCCAACAAGATGTCTTGATGGTATCCAAATTGGCTGTTGATTTTTGCCTGGAGAAATACAAGCATAACTTCTACCCCAAATTATTATTTTACCTATTTCTCAATTTTTTGTTGTTGGATCTCTCCACCAAATCAGTTGTTCTTTTCTGTCTTTGCAGGTGGTTTCTGTAGATGCTGTTCAGCTGCTGATACCATCTGGCCTTTGGGCAGGCTCAAAAAATTTAAAGTTAATAATGCTAGTTCAATTGCATCTGTGGGGTTCCATATTCTGTCTCCCCCTTTCTGCTTTTGCAACTGCTGTCTTAAGGAGAGATTTGTTCTTTCCATTATGGCTTGTCCTTGAGAATTGTATGGGATACCAGTAATGTGTTTAATATTCCATAAAGAGAAAATGTAGCTAGAGCTTGGCTAGTATAGCCTGGGACATTATCTGTTTTAATAGAAGCTGGAATGCCCCTCACCACAAAACACTGCAAAAGGTGACATTTAACACAGGCAGAAGACTCTCCTGTTTGGCATGTAGCCCAGACAAAGTGAGAAAAGGTGTCCACACATACATGTACATAAGCTAGTCTCCAAAACGAGGGAACATGTGTGACATCCATATGCCAAAGAGAGTTAGGTTCCAGTCCTCGAGGATTAACTTCTCTTGTAAAAGATGAGGAATGTACCATTAGGCAAGTTGGGCATCACTGGATAATAGCTTTAGCTTCTTTCCAGGTAATGCTGTATCTGCGTTTGAGACCAGAGGCATTGACATGGGTTAAATTGTGAAAGTGTCTAGCATTAGATATTGCATTAGCAACTAGGTGATCAGCCATTTGATTCCCTTCAGTTAAAGGTCTGCAAGAGGTGTATGAGCCCTAATGTGAGTGATGCAAAAAGTGTGCATTCTACTTCTAACTGCTGTTTGCAGTTGGGTAAATAAAGTCATCAGTTGTTCATCTGTATGAAATCATAACTGAGCATTTTCAATTAACTGTGTGGAATGAACCACGTATGAAGAATCAGAAATCACATTAATAGGCATACCAAAGCAGTCAATACCTCAATTACAGCTACAAGTTCCACCTTTTGAGCTGAAGTATAGGGTGACTGGAAAACTTTACTTCTTGAGCCAGAATAAGAAGCCTTACCATTACTAGACCCATCTGTAAAACAATGAAAATGCTTAGCAGGCTGCAGGTTGTTTACCACAGGAATTGTAAATGCAAACTGTTCACAGTCTTGCTCAGCTAAGGGGATAGTAAAGAAACAGTCTTTTAAATCTATGACTATTAAAGGTCAATTTTTTGGAATTATAGCAGGAGAAGGCAATCCTGGCTATAATGCTCCCATAGGTTGTATAACTGAATTTATAGCTCTTATGTCAGTTAACATTCTCCATTTACCTGATTTTTTCTTAGTTAGGAAAACTGGAGAATTCCAAGTGGAAAATGTTGGAGCTTTGTGCCCAGTTTCTAATTGTTCAGTAACTAATTTCTCTAAAGCCTCCAGTTTCTCTTTACTTAGTGGCCATTGTTCTATCCAAATTGGCTTATCTGTTAACCATTTTAAAGGTATAGGTTCTGGAGGCTTAACAATGGCTGCCATCAAAAATGATATCCTAATCTTTGGTGGGAACTTTTTAAACCTTGCAAATTTTTTTCTAGTCTCACACCAGGGACATACCCCATTTCATGCATTGTATGTTGACTTTGAGAGCTATATAACTGTTCTGGAATTAGAACTTATGCTTCCCATTGTTGTAATAAATCTCTTCCCCATAAATTTATAGGTACAGAAGTTATCATTGGTTGAATAGTCCCAGGTTGTCCATCGGGGCTTTCACAATGCAAAATATAACTACTTTGATATACTTCAGCAGCTTTACCAACTCCAACTATGTTAAATTGAGCAGGTTGAATTGGCCACTCAGACAGCCAGTGTGGTAGAGAAATGATTGAAATGTCCACTCCTGTATCTACCAAACCTTTAAATTTCTTTCCTTGAATAGTTATTTCACAGGTAGGATGTTTATCAGTAATTTGATTTACCCAATAAGCTGCTTTGCCTTGTTTACTTGTGCTTCCAAATCCTCCTGTTTGTTTAATTTCACTTTTTCCCATTCCCACATACGGCACAATCAGGAACTGTGCTATGAACTCCCCTGGCTCTGCTTTCCAGGGAACAGAAGTAGATCTAACAATTTGAATTTCTCCATTGTAATCTGAATCAATGACTCCTGTATGTGTTTGTATGCCTTTTAAACTTAAACTAGACCTTCCTAAAAGTAATCCTATTGTCCCTGCTGGCAAGGGTCCACAGAATTCTGTTGGGACCTTTTGTGGGGATTCCCCAGGCAGAAGGCTCACAGCTTTCATGCAGCATAAATACACTGCAGCACTACCAGCTGTGGCAGGGGACAGACATTGTACAAGGGTGAGGGAATGGCCTGAGCTGGAAATGCCCCAGTTTAAAACGGGGCCTGGGATGGTTTCCTAATGGCGTTTCCCGAAATCGGGTTCCCTTCTTTATCAAACTTAGAGTGACACTGATTAGCCCAAAGTTTTCCTTTTTTATATTTTGGACATATTTCAGGATCAGCAGTTTTCTTTTTTCCCCTATCAGGCAGCCTGACTTGCTGATTTTTTCTACATTCTTTTTTAGTATGACCATGCTTCCCACAGTTAAAACAAGCTCCAGGAAATGGAGTATTTTCTTTATCCACTCTCAGTCCTGCCATTGCCTGTGCCAACAAGGTAGCTTTATGCAGATTACCTCCGATACCATCACAGGCCTTGATATAATCAACTAAATGTGCTTTCCCTCTAATAGGTCACAGAGCAGCCTGCAATCGGGATTAGCATTGTCAAAAGCTAATAACTGCAACACCATATCCTGAGCAGCCAAATCTGCAATTATCTTTTTAAGAGACTCCTGTAACCAAGCTATAAAATCAACATATGGTTCTCTTGGTCCCTGTTTTATAGCACTAAAGGAAAGGTATTGTTCTCCACTTGTAGTGATTTTTTCCCAAGCTCTAATGCACACTCCTCTAAGCTGTTCTATGGCATCATCCTGCATGACCAGTTGTGCATCTAAACCAACCCAGACACCAACCCTGAAAAGTTGGTCTGCAGTTATATTAATTTGAGGGTGGGCCTGGGCATTGCGAGCAGCCTGAATGGAAGCTTCATCTGCCCACCAAGTTTTAAATTGTAAGAACTGAGCAGGAGTTAGACAAGCTCGAGTAAGAGAGTCCCCGTCAGTAGGAATCATCTGACTGGAAACAGCAACATTCTTTAGCAGTCCCATTACAAAAGAAGAACCTGGTCCATACTGATTTTTAGCTTGTTTAAATTCTTTGAGTAATTTAAAAAGAAAAGGCTCAAAAGTAGCTATAATATTTCCCTGTTGATATGGGGTGTGTGTATTCTATACATCACTATTCGCCTACTGAAATAGGTGATGTGATTCTTCTCTACTGCTTGGGCTCTGCTCAAGCCTCTAAATCACCCTCTCGTCTAGCTTGCTGAATTTCTGCCTGAATAGAACTAAGAGTGGTCGCTCCAGGCACTGCTCAAACAGTCACTGGGGCAACTACTTTTCACCTAGTGTCCTCTGGAAAAGAAAGATCTGGAGGGTCTTTTTCTTCAAAATAATGAGGGGGTGCAGAAGGGTAGGGATGAACCTCTCCCTCCTTTGCCGCTTTAGCTTTAGCTGGCAAATAAACCTGGTCCGCAACCTCTTCTGTTACTTCATTATACTCTCATTCCTCATCATCACTGAAAAAGTTCCAAGGTGGTACAAACTAGACCCCACACCTGTCCCATTGTTACCCTGATGCTTCCGAGCTCCCCTTCTTACTCACCATGGGGATTGCTTTAAGAGTACTGGTGTGTCTTCCAGCTAGTTTTCCGTTTCAACCATTGCTCCAGCGACCCTTTGACCTGGATTTGAGCCCCCATGATGGACGCCACTTGCTGAGATCAGCTCAATCAGGGAGACCCTAACCCAGTGGTGCTAGAGGAATTGAAGACACACAAACAGAAATATAGAGGTGTGAAGTGGGAAATCAGGGGTCTCATAGCCTTCAGAGTTGAGAACCCCGAACAGATATTTACCCACATATTTATTAACAGCAAGTCAGTCATTAGCACTGTTTCTACAGATATTTGATTAACTAAAAGTGTCCCTTATGGGAAACGAAGGGAAGGGCCAAATTAAAGGAATAGGTTGGGCTTGTTAACTGCAGCAGGAGCGTGTTCTTAAGGCACAGATAGCTCGTGCTATTGTTTATGGCTTAAGAATGCCTTTAAGTGGTTTTCCACCCTGGGCAGGCCAGGTGTTCCTTGCTCTCATTCCTGTAAACCCACAACCTTCCAGCGTGGACATTAGGGCCATTATGAACATGTTACAGTGCTGCAGAGATTTTGTTTAGGGCCAGTTTATGGCCAGATTTTGGGGAGGCTTGCTCCCAACATGATCTATACTCCTGCCTTGGAGCTGCCCAGAGAGAGGACATTTGTGACATATTGCTTGGCCTCTGAGCCCAGGTTATGTGACTCTTCTCCCTGTGCCCTGCCCACATTGACCATTTTTACATATTGCAGTACCCAACACCCAGGTGATGTTACTTCTCTGCCTGGGACCTTTTTACAGGGAGCATTGGGACATATCTCAGCACTTATTACTCAGGTGTTCTGAATCCCTTTTCCTGCCTGGTTTCTGCTCATAAGAGGCTTTTTACCTATTGCCAAACCCTGCACCTAGCTATTGTGACTTTTTTCTTGTTCTTAGATTCTGCGCACAAGGGAGATTTTGACTTACTGCTGTGCTCAAAATGAAGGTGATGTGACACTTTTGCCTTGGACCTTCCCTTGAAGACATTGTAACATATTTCTTAGCTCAGCGTCAAAATGATATGTCTTCTTACTAGACTACCAACATGGGGCATTGTGACATATCTCTGGGCCCATCAACTATTTGATGTAACTCTCTTCTCTTATATGGACTTTGCTCACAGAAGAGACTATTAAATATCTCTGGGCCCAGCAAATAGGTGATGTGATTCTTCTCTACTGCTTGGGCTCTGCTCATGAGAAAATTGTGATGGATTGCTGAACTTAGCAATGTATGCTGGGCCCTGCATACATTATGTATTTTGACAAGGGGCTCGATTGCAAACTAGGTAATGCTACTCTCTTGCATTGGTTCTGCCCACTGGGGTATTATGACAAAACTTTTCATTCATCACTCAGGTGATGTGACCCCCATTCTTCTGCTTGGACCTTGCTGAAAGAGGAAATTGTGACATATCACTGTACTCAGCACCTAGGTGCCATAACTTGCCTTTTTCCCCAGGCAATGCATATACTGGGAATTATGACACATCACTGGACCCAACATGTGGGGAATAAAAGACTTCTGCCTGTGTTCTGCTGATCTAGAACCTTGTGAAACATCTCTCCATCTATCACCCAGAGGATCTGACTCCCCTCTTCTGCCTGTACCTTGTCCACAAGAAAGATTGTGACATGTCACTAGACCCAATAGCCAGTTGGTATGTCTCTCCTGCCTTGGCCTTTCTCACAGGGAGCTTTGTGAAATATCACTGGGCCCAGCACCCAGGTGATGAGACACTGCTGGCCCGTGTCCTGCTTTCAGGAGGGGATTGCAAAATATCCCTGGCCAAAAACCCGGATGATGTTTTCTGGGTTTGGTCCTTGTCCTCAGGGGAGATAGTGACATATCCCTAGCCTAGCACCCAAATAATGTGACACTCTTATTTGCTCACTTCCTGCAGGTGGGATTGTGACATATATCTGGGGCCAGTTCACAAGTATAATGATGACTCTCATACCTCAAATCAGCCAATAGGAGAGATACTGTTACTCATAGCTAGCTTAGAAAAATGGGTAAGACCCTGGGTCTTCTCTTTGTACGAAGGTTATTCAAGACTACTGCTCTTTTGCATATCACATAAAGCCCTTGGGTGGTACAGCGTGACAGGCCAGAGACCAGCACACAGGTGAGATTGTGTTTCTCATATGCACACACCACCAACCGTAAGGATTGTCACCCTCAAACATGGACAGATCCCACTGGTGAGGTCCTGAATCTTACACAGAGATGTAGTTCACAATTGGAATTGTGATTGTCATTTGTTAACATCTGGCCACAGTTTGAATGGTAACTCATTTCTAAACTTACCTTATGGGCAGGTGATGACTATTATTTTTACCCAGCCAATTGAAAAGATGTTGACTCTCATACCCGGGCTTAGGACCACAAGTACAATCATTGATCTCTACCAGCATGAATGTATCAGAGCATATTGTTATTGTGACTCTCACGTACATTATATAAAGCCCTCGAGTGGCACAGAGAGTGTCCTAACAAGGCCCAGCACACAGGTGAGATTGTGACACTGGTATGCAAACTAACTTGACAATAAAACTTGTCATCTTTCACATGAATACAGCCCACTATTGAGGTTCTAAATTTCAGACACTTAAGCAGTTAAAAGTTTTAAAATTGCCTCTTATACCTGAATCGATCTCCAGGTTAGTTGGTACTCTCAGAAACAAATTCAGCACACCTATGAGGCTGTGACTCCACTAAAGCAACACAATCTGCAGAAAGGATTGAGGCTCTCATGCCCAGATACAGTTTACCAACGAGATTGTATCTCATGTAGTTAGACAAAAAGCACAGAAAGTGCTAATACTCACATCTATAACCAGGACATGTGCGGAATTGTTAGTCTCATCCCTGGACTTTCCTGCAGGTGTGATTGTGAAATATGCCTCTGCTCAGCACCTGAGTGAATGAATCTTTTGCCTAGGCCCAGCCTGGAGATGGAATAGTGACATATGGCTGGACCCACCATCTACTTAATGTGACACTATTCTCCTGCATTGATGCTACTCACAGGAGGCATTTTGAAACATTGCTGGGCTTTGCACACAGGGGATTTGAGTCTCCTCTCCTGCCTTGGTGCTGGTCACAGAAGAATGTTGTGACATATACTTGGCCCTTCACCCAAGTTATGTGACTTTTCTGCCATGCCCTGCCCACCGTGGCCATTGTAACATACTGCTGGGTCCATAACTAGTGTTATGTTGCTGCTGGCCTCTTCCTACAGAGGGCGTTGTGATGTATCTCTGTACCAATTACCCAGGTGTTGTGTCTCTGTGCCTTCCTCCTGCTAACAGAGGGGATTGTGATCTTTCACTGGTCCCAGTACTTAGTTGATGAGACTCTTTTTGTCTTCCTAGGTCCTGCCAATAGAGGAGATTGTGTCATATTGCTAGGCCCAACAAAAAGCTGACATTACTGGCTGGGCGTGGTGACCCATGCCTGTAATCCCAGCATTTTGGGAGGCCGAGGGAGGGGGATGGATCATGAGGTAAGGAGTTCGAGACCAGCCTGGCCAAGGTGGTGAAAACCTATCTCTACTAAAAGTACAAAATTACAAATTATAAAAATACAAAAATTAGCCAGGCATGGTGGCAGATGCCTGCAATCTCAGCTACTTGGGAGGCTGAGGCAGGAGAATTGCTTGAACCTGGGAGGTGGAGCTTGCATGAGCCGAGATCGCGCCACTGCACTTTAGCCTGGGCAATAGAGCAAGACTCCATCTCAAAAAAAAAAAAAAAAAAAAAAAAAAGAGCTGAATTGTGCTCAGCCCTGCCCTCAAAAGGTATTGTGGCATATTGCTGAACCTAGCACCAAGGTGATGTGAGTCTCCATGTAAACCTTGCCCACAGGTGGCATTGTGGCGTGTCCACAACTATTTGATGTCATTCCCCTCTCTTACCTTGGGTTTGCTCATAAAAGAGATTGTGACATATTTTTGGGCTGAGAACCTAGGTGATGTGACTCTCTTCTCTTACCTGGGCCATGCCTACAAAATAAGGTGACTTATCATCAGTATGCAGGTGATGTGATTCTTCTTCCTGGTCCCTGCCCACAGAGGTAATGTTGACTTACCTTGGGCCCATCTTATAGATGATTTGACTCTCTTCTTACTGGGGTCTATCTATGGCTAGAACTGTGACATATCATTTGGCCCAGCACCTATGTTATATAACTTTTTCCCCCTGAGTCCTACTAACAAAGGTCATTGTAATATATCTCTGGGCCCCTCACCTAGGTGATGTGAATCTCCTGCCTCAGTTTCCCTCAGAAAGTATCATGACATATTTCTTGACCCAATATCTAGGTGATGTAATTCTCTTCTACTGCTTGGGCTCTGCCTGGGCACAGAACCTAGGTGACATGACTCTCTTCTACCTGGGTCCAGCATACTTTGTGTATTTTGACATATGGCTGGGACCAACACCTAAGTGATGTGACTCCTGCCTTGGCCCTATCCACAGGTGATTATGACATATCTTTTTATTCATAACTTAGGTGATGTCACTTTCTTCTGCTGCCTGGGCCATGCCAAAAGGGAGGATGGGACACATTACTTGACCCGGCAGCTAAGTGATATGACTCTCCTATTTGCCTGGGCTTTGCATGTGTTTAGTATTGTGACAAATCACTGGGCTCTACATTTATAGAATTGGAGGCTTCTGCCTTGGCCCTGCCCACAGAGGGACTGTTTACATCTCCCTGCATCCATCACCTAGAAGATGTGACTTTTGTTCTTCCTGCATCCTGCCTACAAAGAAGATTGTGGCATATCGCTTGGTCCACCATTAAAGTAATCTGCCTGTCCTAAGATATTACTGGGCCCAGAACCCATGTGATGTGACTATGCATTCTGTGCCTTGTTTTCAGGAGTGGATTGTCAAATGAGATCCCTCCCTGAGCACCCAGGTAATGTGACTCTTCTGCCTAGTTCCTGTCCTCAGGGAAGATTGTAACATATCCCTTGCCCAGCACCCAGGTGATGTGACTCTCCTGCTTGCTCTCTACCCATAGGCGGGATTATGATATATATCTTGATCCAGCTCGCAGGAGAGATGATGACCCTCTTCCTACAAACCAGCCAATGTAAGAGATACTGTCATAGCTAGGCTTAGTGAATTAGGTGAGAGCCGGGGTCTCCTCTTTGTATGACAGTTATGGAGAAAGCTTTGTGACATATTGTGGAGCCCAGAACAAAGGTGATTTGAGTCTCTTACCTGGACCCTGATTACAGGGGCATTGTGACATATCTCTGGGCCCATCAACTATTTGATGTGACTCTCCTCTGTTACCTGGCCTTTGCCTATAGAAGACATTGTGACATATCTCTGGACCCTGCACCAGGTGATTTGGCTTGCTTTTTCTACCTGGGCCATACCCACAGATAAAGGGGGACTTATCACAGAGACCAGCACACAGGTGATGTGGTTCTGCCAACAAGGGTTATTGATACATATCAATACATATACATATCTGTGGCCTCAACGTGTAGATGATGTGACTATTTTCTTTTTTTTTTCCTTTTTTTTTTTGAGATTGAGTTTTGCTCTTGTTGCCCAAGCTGGAGTGCAACGGTGTGATCTTGGCTCACTGTAACATCCACCTCCTGGGTTCAAGCGATTCTTCTGCCTCAGCCTCCCGAATAACTGGGATTACAGGCATGTGCCACTACACCTGGCTAATTTTGTATTTTTAGTAGAGATGGGGTTTCACCATGTTGGCCAGGATGGTCTTGATCTTTTGACCATGTGATCCACCCGCCTCAGCCTCCCAAAGTATTGGGAATACAGGTGGGAGTCACTGCAGCTGGCCTAATTTTTATTTTATGCAGATTATTTTATCTCTTCCATAGTGATAATGGAATGTACAGCTTTTTAATAATGGAAGCTTTAAGAACTCAGGAATGGACAAGTGGCTATTGACTGTCTAGGTTCTTCATGAGTCCACACTTAACATTAAATTTATGTCCTCTTAAGTACCAAGTTTGTGTCTCCAAATTAGGAGCATAGCACAGATAAATGAGGGGTTCTTATAGGTAATTTGACTTGGACTACAGAGTTTATTCAAATGGCATATCTAAAAAATTTTAGTGCAGCTTCAGCGGTCTTAAACGTTCCTGCCTGATGGCTTTGAAGAGTGCAGCAGACCTCCCAGCTCAGTGTTTCAGCTCCACTAAGGGTCAGACTGCCTCTTCAAGTGGGTCCCTGACCACCATGTATCTTGACTGGGAGACACTCCCAGTAAGGGCCGACAGACACCTCAAACAGGAGAGCTCTGGCTGGCATCTTGCAGATGCCCCTCTGGGCGCTTCCAGAGGAAAAAACAAGCAGCAATCTTTGCTGTTCTGTAGCCTCCTCTGGTGATACCCAGGCAAACAGGGTCTGGAGTGGACCTCCAGCAAACTCCAGCAGACTTGCAGCAGAGGGCCCTGACTGTTAGAAGGAAAACTAACAAACAGAAAAGATTAGCACATCCACTCAGAGACCCCATCCGAAGGTCACCAACATCAAAGACCAAAGGTAGATAAATCCACAAAGAGGGGGAGAAACCAGCGCAATAAGACTGAAAATTCCAAAACCCACAATGCCTCTTCTCTTCCAAAGGATCACAACTGCTTGCCAGCAAGGGAACAAAACTGGACAGAGAATGAGTTTGATGAATTGACAGAAGTAGGCTTCAGAAGGTGGGTAATAACAAACTCCTTTGAGCTAAAGGAGCATGTTCTAACCCAATTCAAGGAAGTTAAGAACCTTGAAAAAAGGTTAGACAATTTGCTAACTAGAATAACCAGTTTAGAGAAGAACATAAATGACCTGATGGAGCTGAAAAACACAGCACAAGAACTTCATGAAGCATACACAAGTATCAATAGCTGAATCAATAAGTCAGAAGAAAGGATATCAGAGATTGAAGATCAACTTACTGAAATAAAACAAGCAGACAAGATTAGAGAAAAAAGGATAAAAAGGAAAGAACAATGCCTCCAACAAATATGGGACTATGTGAAAACACCAAATCTACATTTGATTGGTGTACCTGAAAGCGACGGGGAGAATGGAACCAAGTTGGAAAACACTTTTCAGGAGATTATCCAGAACTTCCTCAACCTAGCAAGACAGGCCAACATTTAAATTCAGGAAATACGGAAAACACCACAAAGACACTCTTCGAGAAGAGCAACCTGAAGACACATAATTGTCAGATTCACCAAGGTTGAAATGAAGGAAAAAATGTTAAGGGCAGCCAGAGAGAAACGTCGGGTTACCCACAAAGGGAAGCCCATCAGACTAACAGCAGATCTCTCGGCAGAAACCCTATAAGCCAAAAGAGAAAGGGGGTCAATATTCAGCATTCTTAAAGAAAAGAATTTTCAACCCAGAATTTCATATCCAGCCAAACTAAGCTTCATAAGTGAAGGAGAAATACAATCATCTGTAGACAAGCAAATGCTGAGAGATTTTGTCACCATCAGGCCTCCCTTATGACAACTCCTGAAGGAAGCACTAAACATGGAAAGAAACAACTGGCACCAGCCTCTGCAAAAACATACCAAATTGTAAAGACCATCAACACTATGAAAAGATTGCATCAACTAATGGACAAAATAACCAGCTAGCATCATAATGACAGAATCAAATTCACATATAACAATATTAACCTTAAATGTAAATGGGCTAAATGCCCCAATTAAAAGACACAGACTGGCAAATTGGATAAAGAGTCAAGACCCATCAGTGTGCTGTATTCAGGAGACCCATCTCACATGCAAAGACACACATAGACTCAAAATAAAGGGATGGAGGAATATTTACCAAGCAAATGGAAAGCAAAGAAAAGCAGGAGTTACAATTCTAATCTCTGATAAAACAGACTGGAAACCAACAAAGATCAAAAGAGACAAAGAAGGGCATTATATAATGGTAAGGGATCGATGCATCAGGAAGAGCTAACTATCCTAAATATATATGCACCCAATACAGGAGCACCTAGATTCATAAAGCAAGTTCTTAGAGACCTGCAAAAAGATTTAGACTCCCACACAATAATAGTAGGAGACTTTAACACTCTGCTGTCAATATTAGACAGATCAACGAGACAGAAAATTAATAAGGATATTCAGGCCTTGAACTCAGCTCTGGACCAAGTGGACCTAAAAGACATCTACAGAACTCTCCACCCTAAATCAACAGAATATATATTCTTCTCAGCACCTCATCACACTTATTCTAAAATTGACCACATTATTGGAAGTAAAACACTCCTCAGCAAATACAAAAGAATGGAAATCATAACAGTCTCTCAGACCACAGTGCAATCAAATTAGAACTCAAGATTAAGAAACTGACTCAAAACCGCACAACTACATGGAAACTGAACAACCTGCTCCTGAATGACTACTGGGTAAACAACAAAATAAAGGCAGAAATAAAGATAAACAAAAGATAAACAAAATAGACAGACTGCTAGCTAGACTAATAAAGAAGAAAAGAGAGAAGAATCAAATAGATGCAATAAAAAATGATAAAGGGGATATCACAACTGATCCCACAGAAATGCAAACTACCATCAGAGAATACACAAATAAACTAGAAAATCTAGAAGAAATGGATAAATTACTGGACATATACACTCTCTCAAGTTTAAACCAGGAAGAGGTTGAATCCCTGAATAGATCAATAACAAGATCTGAAATTGAGGCAATAATTCAATAATAATAACCTGGCAGAGAGACAACCATATAAGAAAATTTCAGGCCAATATCCCTGATGAACATTGATGCAAAAATCCTCAATAAAATACTGGCAAACCAAATCCAGCAGTATATCAAAAAGCTTATCGACCACGATCAAGTCAGCTTCATCCCTGGGATGCAAGCCTGGTTCAACATATGCAAATCAATAAATGTAATCCATCACGTGAACAGAACCAATGACAAAAACCACATGATTATCTCAATAGATGCAGAAAAGGCCTTCGACAAAATTCAACACCCCTTCGTGCTAAAAACTCTCAATAAACTAGGTATAGATGAAACGTATCTTAAAATAATAAGAGCTATTTATGACAAATCCATAGCCAATATCATACTGAATGGGCAAAAACTGGAACCATTCCCTTTGAAAACTGGCACAAGACAAGGATGCCCTCTCTCACCACTCCTATTCAACATAGGATTGGAAGTTCTGGCCAGGGCAATCAGGCAAAAGAAAGAAATAAAGGGTATTCGATTAGGAAAAGAGGAAGTCAAATTGTCTCTTTTTGCAGATGACATGGTTGTATATTTAGAAAACCCCATTGTCTCAGCCCCAAATCTCCTTAAGCTGATAAGCAACTTCAGCAAAGTCTCAGGATACAAAATCAATGCGCAAAAATCACAAGCATTCCTATACACCAATAACAGACAGAGAGCCAAATCATGAGTGAACTCCCATTCACAATTGCTACTAAGAGAATAAAATACCTAGGAATACAACTTACAAAAGATGTGAAGGCCCTTTCAAGAAGAACAACAAACCACTGCTCAAGGAAGTAAGAGAGGACACAAAGAAATGGAAAAACATTCCATGCTCATGGATAGGAAGAAGCAATATCGTGAAGAAGTAATTTATTGATTCAATGCTATCCCCATCAAGCTATCATTGACTTTCTTCACAGAATTGGAAAAAACTACTTTAAACTTCATATGGAACCAGAAAAGAGCCCGCATAGCCAAGACAATCCTAAGGAAAAAGAACAAAGCTGGAGGCATCACATTACCTGACTTCAAACTATGCTACAAGGCTACAGTAACCAAAACAGCATGGTACTGGTACCAAAACAGATATATAGACCAATGTAACAGAACAGAGGCCTCACAAAGAACACCACACATCTACAACCATCTGATCTTTGACAAACCTGACAAAAACAAGCAATGGGGAAAGAATTCCCTATTTAATAAATGGTGCTGGGAAAACTGACTAGCCATATGCAGAAAACTGAAACTGGACCCCCTCCTTATACCTTATAGAAAAATTAACTCAAGATGGATTAAAGACTTAAATGTAAGACCTAAAACCGCGATCTCGGCTCACTGCAACCTCCGCCTCCTGGCTTCAAGCAATTCTCCTGCCTCAGCCATCTGAGTAGCTGGGATTACAGGAGCCCGCCACTAGGCCCAGCTAATTTTTTGTATTTTCAGTAGAGACGGGGTTTCACCATGTTGACAAGGCTGGTCTAGAACTCCTGGCCTCGTGATTTGCCTGCCTCGGCCTCCCAAGGTGCTGGGACTACAGGCATGAGCCACCGTGCCCAGCCGAATTCTCACAATCTTTACCTAATTCAAACAATATAATTCTAACGTTATCAGAAATCTGTACTCAACTCATCTGGGCCTTTTCCATCTTTTCATGAACCTCCTTGAAAACACAGTATTCTAGGACTTTTCATGCTTTTAAAGTTTTAGAAACTACATCAGAATTAAGCCATTAACTGTGGAAATGACTTTACATGTTTATAAAGAAACAAATTAAAAGAAAATTATATCTGTTGCCTACAATAATTTATCATAATAACCATAATTATGAATAAGAGCATATACTCAGATATATTAGATTTTTAGAAATTTCATACAATTTTGACATAAATATTAATAACATTTATTAAAATATAAGAAGTTAAGGAAGTCAAATATATATACACACACACACACACACACACATATATATGTATATACACACACATGCTTTTTTTTTTTTTTTTTTAAAGACGGAATCTCCCTCTGTTACCCAGACTGGAGAGTAATGTCACAATCTCGGCTCACTGGAACCTCTGCCTCCCAGTATCAAGCGATTCTTCTGCCTCAGCCTCCTGAGTTGCTGGGATTACAGGCACCAACCACCACGTCTGGCTTAATTTTTGTATTTTTAGTAGAGACAGGGTTTTGCCCTGTAGGCAAGGCTAGTCTTGAATTCCTGACCTCAGGTGATTCATCCGCCTCGGCCTCCCAAAATGCTGGGATTGCAGACATAAGCTACCAAGCCTGGCAAACATTATTTTTATTTTGACAATGCTTCCAGGTAAGTTAACTTTTTTTTTTTTCAGTCAAAGTTTTGCTCCTGAGTAGCTCAGATTACAGGCACTCACCACCATGCCCAGCTAATTTTTGTATTTTTAGTAGAGACAGGGTTTCATCATGTTGTCCAGGATGGTCTCCATCTCTTGACCTCGTGATCTGCCCACCTCGGCCTCCCAAAGTGCTGGGATTACAGGCCTGAGCCACCTCACCCTGCCTGTTTATCACTCTTTTGCATGCTGCATTGACACTCTATAGCATCCAAAAGTTCAGGGTCTAAAAAAAAGACACTTTTTAAGCAAAATTTCATGTTGGGAAGCCTGTCAAATATGTCATAGGGTTAAAACACTTCACTAAAATACAGGATCACAGATCACTATAAAAGAATAGCCATTTATTTATCCAAAGTGATAATTAAAAGATTTTAAAAAGAAAATCATTTACTGTTTGATACAGAAGATTCAGTTTTCCAGTCAAAAAACCTGAGAAAGATAGCATGAGAAAAATTCTATCTCTTTTCTACTTTCTTTATTTTAAATTTTATTCAAAAGGTGAACAAAAATATTTTACTATGTCATATTGATATGTAAAATTTTTGTTCAAAAGAAAATCAACTTTTACTTTTGTATTAGTGTATTATTAATACTAAAGCTAATTTTAATAAAACCTTACAAATGAATCCATCAAATGTGTCATTTTTGGCTACTGTAGATTTTCATAAATGTTTTATAGTCTGTTATAATAAATTTTTCAACTTTTTATATTATATTTTTGTTTTTTTCTTTTAATTTGAAACAATCATTAAGTAATTTCAAACTAGATAAAACGTTGCTAACTTTCTTCATTAAAAGCATGTTTTACCTTTGTTTATATATTATGCAGAATTGTTTTTCATACATCTAGTAGTTTTAATTATATCCATATTAATTACATTAACTCTTAACAACCTTGGGTTATTTTATTCCTGTTGCCCTCTGCTCTTTTTATGGCCACGGTCTGTTCCACCTCAGAACTGAAGAGAGATACTGGTAGGGAGAGGCTCTTCGCTCACCTCTGGCAGAAAAGGAATGTTCAGGCCCTTCAACCCCCTATTGTCGAAGCTGCACTTTAATGTGACAGCTATTGGCCATGTATGGCTACTGGGCGTCCAGAATGTGGCTGGTCTGAACTGCGATGTGCTAGAAAGGTAAAATACAGAGTTAGATTAAAGATTTAGTTCCAAAAATATATATACTTTCATTAATAATTACATATTGCTCAGATATTAATATAATAGTTTTGATATAGTGGGTTAATTAAATGGTTAGAATGAATTCCACCTGTTTCTTCTTCCTTCTTAAAGTTTGCTAGAAAATTCAGAATACACATGTGGCTCACGTTTTATTTCAGACGATTGCCTCCTTTTTAAACTCTCAATTGGCCTGCTCAAAGGACCAGAATTCAGAAAGGACATAAAATCTGGAATTTTAAAATAATTGTTACATTATTTTCATGTGTGAATAGCCACATAATACATTATTCATAAATGCATATGACTTTATACGCAGGTTAAATGCAAATGCCTTCTGGGGTGGACCTGGCTCAATTCAGGGAGGAAGCCCTGCCTGAAAAGGCTGCAGCTTAGGTTTCACTTTATCTTCTTCTTGCCCAGCATCTGAGCATATCTTCTGTCACTCCTGAGGGAGCGGAGCAGCAAACGTTATCCAATCAGGATCGCTGGGCTGGGAACCGTCCAATCAGGCACGCAACTGGAGTGGACAGGACGGCTTCCGGGATTTGGCGGGGCCTTTGTCTCTGGCTGCAGCCGGAGGTCCTGGTCTTCTCTTCACCGCTCACTGTCCTCTGCTCCTAGAGGCCCAGCCTCAGTGTCCCTGTGACCTGCAGATATTGGGAGATCCACAGCTAAGACGCCGGGACTCCCTGGAAACCTAGAGATGGTGAGAGTGCTGGATCCGACGTCCCGAGAGAGGGGGAGGGGCCGGTTGGAACCGGTGGGAAGTGGCTGTGGCTGGACTCAGGCCTCCAAAATCCGCGGCCCCGAGTTCTTGGCGCAGCTCGGCCCTCAGTCTCCCGCGGCCCGGAGTTCTCTTTGGCGCAGCTCGGTCCTTAGTCCCCTTCAGCTGTAAGATGGCGGCTGGGCTGACAGCCGGGGCCTTGGGCGTTCTGTTTTCTCCCTGCGCAGTGACTGTGGCCTGGCCTGGAGCCCTCTCTGGGCAGCTCAGCACCCGCAGCGCCGCATCTCTACCCGATTGTGCAGGGATGCCGGGAGGGTCATCAGGGGAGAATCCTGACTCGGGATGCGGGGTTCATGTCTGTGGGGTTCCTGTTCCATCTTTTTTCTCTTAAAAATCTGTGGAAGTCACTGCAAAAATATTGAAGAATTTAATCAAAGAGTAATTCAAGAACTCAAGAATTGTAGAACATCCAGCTGTGGTTTGTAGTTTGTTTTCCATGGGAGAGACTTTAAGAAAATACTTCTATAAGGTACATGATAAAGGAAAGCAAATTCAATAATTGGTTAGGGAGAGTTATGTAGTTTCTTAGTTTTAGATCAAGGTGGAAATTTTCTGGTCACGTAATCGGAGCTTAATTGGCAGTTTATGGTTGATTAAGCCTAAATTTTGTTTTCCCCAATGTAGTAATTTACAAAAAAATGCATTTGAGTTAGACTTTTTTAAAAGTAAAAACCCTGGGACTAGAGCCACCTCAGTCTAATTGTCTGCCATTTAATTATTTTCACACTCCACAGGGGACAGATTTTCCCCTGCACCTTTCACATGTGTCTCAAGCAGGGTTTCAAGACTACTCCCTATTCCTCATTCTTTTAGTCTAACTGACTTGCAGTGAAATGCTAAATTTCCAGTTTCTTCTGACATTCCCAAATGCCAACTTTCCCTCCGTAATTCACATTATCAACTATTTGTCCTTTAGTGTACATTTTAGATACTGTATTTTAATTAATCATTGTTGACAAATTATTGGGTGACACTTTAAAAAAATTGTTTGCTGTTTGAAAATATTTCCAATGAGAAGAAAACAAAAAATAATCCCCTGACACTGTATTGTAGAAAAAAGTCTGTGCCTATTTTCCTTTTATCTTCCCTAGGCACAGAGATCTTATCAGAATGTTTTTGGGTCAGGGTTTCCCTTTGGAAACTTTATGGGGTGATGTGTCCTCAGCCACCTTTCAGTTTTCTCCTGGTCCTGGGTTTCAGTACTGTGGATAAATCAAGATATCCACTGTGGCTGTGTATGCTAAAATCTCTGGTAAATTTCAGCTCCTGGCCTGGAATGGAACTCTGGGTATCTGGGAATGGGAGACATAGGACAATCTGAGGTTGGAGTGTAGCCTCTCAAGGGAGCAGGTGGATGCCCTGGGGCTGAGAGGAATCTCCTGGTGTACTCTTCCTTTGGAAAGCTAACTCTTTGAGGCATTAAGATTGTGTTCGCTTAACCCAGCTTCCATTTCTCAGAGGCACATTGCTGGTCAGCCAATCAGATGCTGGTATTGAGAGGAAAACACAGAATAATTTCTGCCCCCTGGATTCTCTAAGATTTGTGAAAGAAAAAATGGTATCCCAGAAGACAAAAAAAAAAAAAAAAAAAAAATCAAACTTGACTCCAGTGAGATGGTACAAGAACTTGCAAAGTGAAATGCACAAAGGTGGTCATTGAGCACTTAAGTGAGCAGGATGGGGTGGGAGAATCTCTCTAGTGATTGGGTGGCCTGACTTGACAGCATGAGTCAGACACATCTGTTTTTTAATCAGCACTGCCACTCCCTGGGTTTGTCACCTTGAAAAGATTTGTTCACTTATTTTGATTTCAGTTTATAACTGTAACTTGCATTTTATTAGTAGGATTTAAAAGGTAAGAAAATATTTACAAACAGCATAAAAGAGGTGAGTTTCAGAAAAAAATAATATCTAATCATATATTCCATTTATTAAGAATTCTAATTTACCTTTTTCTTTCCCAGACTTAGTTTAGGAATTTTCTCAGGTATGTTTTTTATGCCTGTGTGATGTCCAACAGTATTCCAAGGCTTAGTTTTTAGAGTGCTACCAGGGAAACAAAAAGGAAAAAACCTCTCTTCCATTTTGGCTGTAGAAAATGAATACATTTTTACAAGAAAATGTGGTAGATAATTGATGAATTACATAGATTTATGAAAACAGCAGTTCCTCTTTTTGCAGGGTATGTTTGTTACAGTGAATACCTCTGTTCTATATCCTGTCATCTTGGTTTGTAAGGATAATGCTACATTTTTATTTTATTTTATTTTTGAGACAGAGTCTTGCTCTGTCGCCCAGGCTGAAGGGCAGTGGTGCGATCTCGGCTCACTGCAACTTCTTCCTTCCGGGCACAAGCAATTCTACCTCAGCCTCCCAAGTAGCTGGGATTACAGGCATGTGCCACCATGCCCGGGTAATTTTTGTAGTTTTATTAGACACAGGGTTTCACCATATTGGGCAGGCTGGCCTTGAACTCCTGACGTTAAGTGATCTGCCCGTGTTGATCTCCCAAAGTGTTGGGATTACAGGCATGAGCCACTGCACCGAGCCGGTTAATGCTAAATTTTATAAGATGAAAGTTGGTACGTCCTAGAAGTGTTCCCATATGACCAATTGATTACTACATAATTTTTAATGAAAATCATAAAATAATACAGTTATCATCTGAAAGGAATAAATACTTTTGCATTTCTTACTGAGGTATGAAATGTAAGCACCTTAAAATTTCCTTCCCTTGGCCGGGCGTGGTGGCTCACGCCTATAATCCCAGCACTTTGGGAGGCCGAGACGGGTGGATCATGAGGTCAGGAGATCGAGACCATCCTGGCTAACACGGTGAAACCCGATCTTTACTAAAAATACAAAAAAAAAAATTAGCCGGGAGTGGTGGCGGGCACCTATGGTCCCAGCTACACGGGAGGCTGAGGCAGGAGAATGGCGTGAACCCGGGAGGCGGAGCTTGCAGTGAGCTGAGATCCGGCCACTGCACTCCAGCCTGGGTGACACAGCGAGACTCCATCTCAAAAAAAAAAAAAAACAATTTCCTTCCCTTGGCTGGGTGCAGTGGCTCATGCCTGTAATCCCAGCACTTTGAGAAACCGAGGTGGGCAGATCACCTGAGGTCAGGAGTTCAAGACCAGACTGGCCAACATGGTGAAGCCCCGTCTCTACTGAAAAATTATTCAGTCATGGGTGACGGGCATCTGTAGTCTTAGCTACTCGGTAGGCTGAGGCAGGAGAATCACTTGAACCTGGGAGGCAGAGGTTGCAGTGAGCCAAGAGTGTACCACTGTACTCCAGGCTGGGCAACAGAGCAAGACTCTGTCACAAAATAATAATAATAATAAATTCCTTCCCATATATAAATACTGTGCATAATTTTGCTGAATTTTTAAAGCTGTTTCAAAACCCAAGTGAATAACTTTGACATGGAAATTAAAGCTTGTGCCCAGTGATTCCAAGCTAAGGCTAATATTGAGCTTGCAAAGGGAAGGGAGGTTATTAAAAGCCCAGTTAGTTCTTTCTTGGAAGCCTCCCCTGCTCACCCCAGCAATGGAAGAAGCCTTTATTCTGAGAGAAGCTACAGAGCCCTGGACATCGGGGGACCCACAGGCAGATGCAGTTAACATTAAGATGGAAGGGGAATGGGAGAGTCTTACTAAAGATGAAGTTGTTATCGTTTTGAGGCAGTATTTTACTTTTTGTAAAAACAGAATGAGGTTTCTCTAAAAAAAATTTGAATTTTAAAGGAATATTGCAACAGAAGGAAGTACCAACTATAAGATCTTTAAGAATTGCATAGTTTATGCAGACGAAGACTTTTTTTCTTAGGGAGGAGCAAAGAAGTTTAGAAAGAAGATCACAGGGGAATGGCAAATGAAAGGTGAAAAAATCATATAGTAGATTAGAAAATGTTTTATCCTGAAGTCATCAAGTTTTTAGGAGGGACAAAAAATGGGGTTGTATGTTGGCTCAGACTGAGGGTAGCTCAAAGTTCAGGAACCTGTGGAAAGGAGATAAACTTAAGTGAAGTTTGATTAAGAAGAATTTTATTTTGACCACTAAAGAAAAATTCAGCTAATTTTTTAATATGAAAAAGAAGAAAATATGCAGAGTGAGTGTTTGGTTATTAAATAGTTAAGAAAAAGAGCACCATCGAAGTCATAATGGGAAGGGTGTTTCTTTTCATAAACTGTTCCTGGAGAACACAAAGGATGGGGAATTTTATTAATCACAGCTGTTTACCAGGATTATCTATGTGCTTCATCTTTCTCCACCTCTTTTCTTTGTCCTGTACATTTTTTCCATTTAAATTTTCCTGGGTAGTATATTGTATAATAAACTGGTCAACATAACTACAGTGTTTGCTGAGTTCTGTGAGTAGCTCTATCAAATTATTGAACTGGAGGGAGTTTATGGGAGTTCTAAATTTTCAAACAGTAGTTTTAGAAGCACAGATTGGCCCATGTGGTGTTTGGCATCTGCAGTGAGGACAGTGTTGTGGGACTGAGCCCTGAATCAGGGTCTGCTGACTCTGGGGTCGGAATTCAAATGTTAAACAATGTGTTAGTTTTGGAGAATTGCTTGATATTAAGCAAACTTTACAGATTTGGTGCCAGAAGAAAGATATCAAACAGGCCTGGCCTGGAGTGGAACTCTGGGTGTCTGGGAATGGGATGCTCTACTTTCCTGTACACAGACTGTCACACTGCCCATTGTCCTGTGATTCCAGGTCTCCTATGGTGAGAGAGGACTGAAAACTTAGAGGAAAGGAGCTCTGATTATAGACCCACTTTTCTTGCAGCTGCCATCCCAGAATTTCCACCCACTCACAAACATACGCACTAGACATTGATGTGTCCACCCCCCTCTCAGGACTAGGCACCGCCCTCAGATATTTCACTACAGCATTTTTTTATTCTAGTATTTTTTGCCAAAAACCCACAAAAGTATCTACAAGTCTGGCATATTGCTATTCCCAGACACTGAATCTGCAGAGCAAACTGCTCTCTCTACCAACCGAGGGTTCTGGACCACCTGTTCATAATCTCATCTGCTTGCATGGACACAAATAAATCAGAGGACAGCCCCATCTGGGCCACTGTCTGTAGCACAAACCAGTCCTCCCACCTACATTGCATTCTCCCACACCCATGGATTTTTTTCCTTTTAACTTTTATTTCTGTTTTGGGGTACACATGCAGGTTTGTTATATAGGTAAAATTGTGTCACAGGGGTTTGGTGTGCAGATTATTTTATCGTTGAAATACTAAGCATAGCACCAAACAAGTATTTTTTTAACCCTTTTGTTCTTTCACCTTCCACCCTCAACTAGGCCTCTGTTGTGCCCCTCTTTGTGTCCATATGTTCTTATTATTTAGCTCTTATACATGAGAAAATATATTTGTCTTTCTGTTTCTGCGTCAGTTTTCTAAGGCCAGTGGTCTCCAGCTCTATCCATGTTGCTACAAAGGACATGCCCTTGTTCTTTTTTATCGCCACATGGTATTCCATGATGTTTATGTATCATATTTTGTTTGTATTAAATATTTTGTTGTATTTTATTTTTATTATAATTATTTTTGGAGACAGGGTCTCATCCTGTCACACAGGCTGAAGTGCAGTGGTGTGATCTTGGTTCTCTGCAGCCTCAGCCTCCATGGCTCAAGCAGTCCTCCTACCTCAGCCCCCAAGTGTGTACCGACAGGTGTGTACCATTATGCCCGGCTAATTTTTCTTTTTGTATTTTTTGTAAAGACGTGGTTCTTTCACATTGCTCAGTCTGGTTTTGAACTTTTGAGTTCCGGAAATCCACATGCCTCAGCGTATGAAAGTGCTCTGGTTACAGGTATGAGTCACCGTGCCCTGCCATACTATATTTTCTTTATCCAGTCTACCATTAATAGGTATTTAGGTTGATTCCATGTCTTTGCTATGTGAATAGTGTTGCAGTGAACATGCATGTGCACGTGTCTCTATGACAGAATAATTTATATTTCTTTGGGTATAAACCCAATTATGAGGTGTCTGGGTCATGTGATAATTCTGTTTCTAGTTCTGTGAGGAATCACCACACTGCTTTTCACACTGGTTGAACTAATTTACGCTCCCACAGGCAGTGTATAAGCATTCCCTTTTCTCTTCAACCTTGCCAGCATCTGTTATTAACAACAGCCATTCTGACTGGTGTGAGATGGTATCTCGTGGTTTTTCTCTGCATTTCTCTAATGATTAGTGATGAGTATTTATTTATTTATTTGAGATGGAATCTCACTTTGTCACCCAGGCTGGAGTGCAGTGGCATGATCTCGGCTCACTGCAACCTCTCCTGCCTGAGTTTTAGTGATTCTCCTGCCTCAGCCTCCTGAGTAGCTGGGATTGCCTGCCACCGTGCCTGGCTAATTTTTGTATTTTTAGGAGAGACAGGGTTCCACCATCTTGGTCAGGCTAGTCTCGAACTCCTGACCTCGTGATCTACCCGCCTTGGCCTCCCAAAGTGCTGGGATTACAGGCATGAGCCACCACGCCCGACCGAGCATTTTTTAAATTTGCTTTTTAGCCACATGTATGTCTTCTTTTGAAAAGTGTCTGTTCATATTTTTTTGCCTACTTTTTAATAAGGTTGTGTTTTTCTTATAAATTTGTTTAAATTTTTTATGGATGCTGGATATTAGACCTTTGTCAGAATTGCAAATATTTTATTTTATTCTATAGGTTGTCTGTTGATAGTGTCCACTGCTGTGAAATAGCTAGTTTAATTAGCTATAATAGGTTATAGTTTATAATCTATTTGTCAATTTTAGCTTTTGTTGCAATTGCTTTTGGCATCTTCATCATGAAATCTCTGTCAGTTTGTAGTTAGAATGGTATTTCCTAGGTTATCTTCCAGGGTATTTTATAATTTTAAGTTTTACATTTAAATCTGTAACTCATCTTGAGTTGATTTTTATATATGGTGTAGGAAGGGTATCCACTTTCAATGTTCTGTATAGTGTTAGCTAGTTATTCTAGCATCATTTATTAAATACGGAATTCTTCCCGCATTCCTCTTGTCAGCTTTGTCAAAAGACCAAATGGCTGTAGGTGTGTGGCATTATTTCTGGGCTCTATTCTGTTGCCCTGGTCTATTGGTCTGGTTTTTTTGGTTGTTGTTTGTCTTTTTTTTTTTTTTTTAACCAGTACCATGCTTCTTTGGTTACTGTAGCCCTGAAGTATAGTTTGAATTCAAGTAATGCAATGCCTCCAGCTTTGTTCTTTTTGCTTAGAGTTGCCTTGACTATTCGAGCTCTTCGTTGTTCCATATGAATTTGAAAATTTTTTTTTTTTTTTTTAAAGTTCTGCTAAGAATGTTTTTGGTAGTTTGGTGGGAGTAATATTAGATCTGTACATTTCTTTGGGCAGTATGGCCATTTTAATAATTTTGATCTTTTCTATCCATGAGCATAAAATGACTTTCCATTTATTTGTGTCATATCTAACTTCTTTAAGCAGTGTTTTTTAAATTGTTGTTGTAGAGATCTTTCACCTCCCTGGTTAGCTGTATTCCTAAATATTTTATTCTTTTGTAGCAATTGTGAATGAGATTGTGTTTTTGATTTGGTTTTCAGCTTGGATGTTGTTGATGTAGAGGCACGCTACTTATTTTTGTGCATTTATTTTGTATTCTGAAATTTTGCTTCAGTTACTTTTCAGTTTATGGAGCTTTTCTGTGGGGACTGTAGGCTTTTCTTGGTATGTTGTCTGCAAACAGGGATAGTTTGACTTGTTTGCTTCCTATTTGGATGCCTTTTATTTTTGTCTCTTGCCTCATTGCTCTAGTGAGGACTACCAGTTCTATGTTGAATAGGAGTGGTGAGAGAAAGCATCCTTGTCTTGTGCCAGTTTTCATGGAGAAATGCTTCTAGCTTTGTCCATCCCGTATGCTGGTTGTGGGTTCCTCACAGATAACTCATTATTTTGAAGTATGTACCTTCAATGCCTACTTTGTTGAGGGCCTTTAATTATTTCAATGCAAAGGATGTTAAATTTTATTGAAAGCTTCTTCATCTATTGAGATAATCTTGTGGTTTTTGTCTGTATTTCTGTTTATGTGATGAATCACATTTATTGATTTGTGTATGTTGAACCAACCTCATATGCCAGGGATAAAGTCTACTTGATCATACTAGATTAGCTTTTATGATTAGCTGGATTCAGTTTCCTGGCATTTTGCTGATGATTTTTGCATAAATGGTCATCAAGGATATTGACCTGAAATTTTCTTTTTTGGTTATGTCTCTGTCAGGTTTTGGTATCATATGATACTGTTCTTATATAGTGGGATGGGAAGAGAGCCTTCTCAATTTTTTGGAATAGTTTTAGGAGAAATGGTACCAGCTCTTCTTTGTACATCTGGTAAAATTGAGCTGTAAATCTCTCTGGTCCCGGGCTTTTTTCGGTTGCTTGGCTATTTATTAGTAATTCAGTTTTGGAGCTTGTTACTGGTCTATTCAGGGATTCAATTTCTATGTTTGCTCAGTCTTGGGAGGATGTATTTGTTCAGGAATTGATCCATTTCTTTTAGATTTTCTAGTTTGTGTGCATAGAGGTGTTCATAGCAGACTTCAACAGTTATTTGTATTTTTGTGGGGTCAGTGGTAATGCCTCTTTTGTCATTTCTAATTGTGTTTATTTAGATCTTATCTTCTTCATGAATCTAACTAGTGGTTTATTTAACTTATTAATTTTTTCAAAGATTTAACTCCTAGGTTTCTTGATCTTTTGTATAGTTTTTCATGTCTAAATTTCCTTTGGTACAGATGTGATTTTGGTTATTTCTTGCCCTCTGCTAGTTTAGAAGTTGGTTTCCTCTTGCTGTTCTCATTCTTTTATTTATAATGTCAGTTTGTTAAATTGAGATCTTTTTAACTTTTTAATGTGAACATTTGGTGCTGTAAATTTCCCTCTTAACACTGGGTCAGCTGTGTTGCAGTACTTTGTTCTCATTTGTTCCTAAGAACTTCTTGATTTCTCCCTTAATTTTATTATTTACCCAAAAGTCATTCAGGTGCAGGTGTTTGTTTGTTTTTTGAGACAGAGTCTCACTCTGTCACCCAGGCTGGAGTGCAGTGGCATGATCTCGACTCACTGCAACCTCTGCCTCCCAGGCTCAAATGATTCTGTGCCTCAGCCTCCCACAACCATGCCTGGATAAGTTTTGTATTTTTAATAGAGGTGGGGTTTCACCATGTTGGTCAGGCTGGTATCAAACTCCTGACCTCAAGTGGTCTGCCTGCTTCTGCCTCCCAAAGTGCTGGATTACAGGCATGAGCCACCATGCCCGGCCCAGGTTTTTAAATTTGTATGTAATTGTATGGTTTCAAGTGGTTTTCTTTGTGTTCCATTGTATTTTCATCAGGCTGTGATCTGAGTGTGTGGTTGGTATAATTTTGGGATGTTTGGATTTGCTGAGAATTGTTTTATTCTGATTAAAAATTGGTCAGTTTTAGAGTATGTGCCATGTGGTGATGAGAAAAATGTATATTATGTTATTTGTAGATGAAGAATTCTGTAGATGTCTATTAGGACTATTTGGTCAAGTGTTGCATTTAGGTCCTGATATCTTTGTTAATTTTCTGCCTCAATGATTTATTAGTGTCTGTGGGGTGTTGTAGTCTCCCACTATTATTGTGTCAGAATCTAAGTCTCTCTATACATCTCTAAGAAATTGCTTTATTCATGTGCATCTGTGAAAGCAAATTAAATCTTGGGACTCCAAACTCAGTAAGCCAAACAGAAAAGTTAATCTGAGAACTGGGTCACACAAACCTGCCTTTCCCTTTTGGTTCCTAAATAAGATGGCTACAAGATGAAAAGCTGCATACCTCCCTGCATATGTGTCCACAATAAAACATCTTTACCCCAAGGTGTTTCTGTTAAAATTTTATCATAGAAATGTAAATTGATAGTTTATAGGTTCAGTCACTTCCCTTTCCATCAGACTCAAATGCCTATCTGTTCCTCTGCCCCATTTTGTCTATGTGATCTTATGTAAAAATTCAGGTTCCCTGCATTTTTCTTCTGCCCTATTTGTCTATGTCATCTGATGTTTAAAAAAAATGCAGATTCACTGAGCCAGACAAAGGCATGAATGACGGTATTTTTCTATCCTCTTCTTACATGAAAATTGTGTACTTACCAATATCCCGCCCTTTTCCCTTTAAACTTGAAGTCCTCAAAATCATCTTGGAAGAAAGACATAGACTTGTCTCCAGGGCACACATCCTTAACTTTGGCAAAAAAACCTCCTAAAATGATCAAGATTTCTCTTGTCATTTTTCTTGATTAACAAACCCATAGATTTTTTTTTTTTCTTTTTTTTGAGATGGAGTTTCACTCTTGTTGCCTAGGCTGGAGTACAGTGGCATGATTTTGGCTCACTGCAACCTCTGCCTCCCAGGTTCAAGCCATTCACCTGCCTCAGCCTCCCAAGTAGCTGGGATTACAGGCATGCATCACCATGCCTGGCAAATTTTTGTATTTTTAGTAGAGACGGGGTTTCGCCATATTGGTCAGTCTGGTCTCGAACTTGTGACCTTAGGTGATCCACCCACCTTGGCCTCCCAAAGTGCTGGGTTTACAGGCATGAGCCACTGCACCTCGCCGGATTTTTTTTTTTATAACACCTTTCTCTCTTCTGTTTTTTTTTTTTTTTTTTCTGTTAATATTCTTTCAGTTGCATACAGTGTGCAAAATTAAGATGTCCAAGAGTTCAGCTGGGCACAGTGGCTCATGTCTGTAATCCCAAGCACTTTGGGAGGCCGAGGCGGGCGGATCATGAGGTCAGGAGATCGAGACCGTCCTGGCTAACACGGTGAAACCCCATCTCTACTAAAAATACAAAAAATTAGCTGGGTGTGGTGGCAGGCACCTGTAGTCCCAGCTGCTTGGGAGGCTGAGACGGGAGAATGGTGTGAACCCGGGAGGAGGAGCTTGCAGTGAGCCGAGATCGCGCCACTGCACTCCAGCCTGGGCGACAGAGCAAGACTCCCTCTAAAAAAAAAAAAAAAAAAAAAAAGGAATCTAAAACCACTGTGTCTTTCACCTGATCTGGAACCTAAACATCTCATTTTCTTCTGTAATATGACGTGGCCCCAATATAAATTAGACAGTGGCTCTCAGTGGCTGGAAAACGGCACTTTCAATTTCTCTGTTTTGCAGGACTTAGACAACTTTTGTCACAAAATGGGCAAATGGTTTGAGGTTCCATACATCCAGGCATGTTTTACACTTCCGTCCCTCCCCAGCCCTTGTTCCCAATGCGATTCATCTCAAATTCTCCTTCTGTCCCTCCTGTCTGCTCTCCTACCACCCTCTGGCGACAGCGAGTCCTCCCTGTCCACAAACCCTTCCGATATTTCTCCTCCCTGCCCGTCCAACTCTGGTCCCAACCCTTCTCCAGACCCCAGTCCCCCTTCTACCCATACTGCGCCTCCCTATATCCCTTCTGTCCCCACTCCGCCCCATACCCGATCTGGCTTACAATTTGGTCCCACTTCTAATCCCCCTCCTCCCACCCCTCTCTTTCCCTTTTGAGAGGTGGCTGGAGCTGAAGGAATAGTCTGAGTTCATGTTTCTTTCTCCCTGTCTGACCTGTCTCAGGTCAGCCAGTGTTTAGGTTCTTTTCCATCAGACTCCACTAAATACAGCCAGGAATTTCAATATTTAACTCAGTCTTATAACCTCACCTGGAGTGACTTAAATGTCATCCTCACTTCTACACTCACTCCCGAAGGGAGCGAGTTTGGGCCCTAGCTCAGTCCTATGCAGATGACCACTGGTGCCTTGAGCTAGGTCTCCAGGAAGGTGCCAGGGAGGTCCCCCGTGAGGAGCCCCATTGGAACTGTCAAACAGGATCTCCTGGTATGGCCAGGCGAGATTATATGATCACTTGCTTGGTAGAGGGACTCCAAAAAGCTGCATATACTCAGGGCAAGGATGAAAATCCAGCACAGTTTATGGCCTGTCTGGCTGCCACTCTCAGACGGTATACAGCTTTAGACCCTGAAGGGCCAGAAGGCCAACTTATTCTTAATGTGCATTTTATTACCCAGTCAGCTCCCCATGTTAGAAAAAAACTTCAAAAATTAGAATCTGGCCCTCAAATCCCACAACAGGATTTAATTAACCTTGCCTTTAAGGTGTTCAGTAACAAGGAAGAGGCTATCCGGTGGCAGTGTATTTCTGAATTACAGATGCTTGCCTCCACTGTTAGATGAACCCCAGCCACACCAATGGCCTGTAGGGATTTCAAGGCGTCCAGACCACAGTGCCCAGCAGCCCCTCCAGGGCCATGCTTCAGGTGCCATAAAAATGGCCACTGGAACAAGGAATGCCTGCAGCCTGGGATACCTCCTAAGCCATACCCTGTTTGTGCTGGCCCTCACTGGAAGTCAGACTGTCCAACTCAAGCTGCCATCCCTAGAGCTCCTGGAGCTCAACCTCACAGCCCCCTGGCTGACTCCTTTCCTGATGTCGTCGGCTTGGTGGCTGAGGAATGACGCTGCCTGAACACCTCAGAGGCCCCCTGGACCATCATGGACCTCAGGTAACTCTTAAGGTGGAGGGTAAGTCCATCCCCTTTTTGATTGATATGGGGGCCACCCACTCCACCCTTCCCTCCTTTCAAGGACCTGTCTCCTTAGCCTCCATGACTGTTGTGGGAATTGACGGCAAAGCCTCCAGACCTCTCCAGATTCCACTGGTGTGGTGTCAACTAGGTCAGCACTCCTTTTTGCACTCCTTCCTAGTCATCCCCACTTGTCTAGTCCCTCTGCTCAGCCGAGATATCCTAACAAAATTGTCTGCCTCCCTCACTATTCCTGGGCTACAGCCACACCTCCTTGCCACCCTTCTCCCCAACCCCTCACCAACCCCACAAGCTCCTCATCTCCCTTCCTCAGCCCCAGGGTCTGGGATATCACCTCTCCCTCCCTTGCTACAGATCACTCCTGCCTCGTCATCCCTTTGAAGCCAAACCATTCTCACCCTGCCCAATGCCAGTACCCTATCCCTATGCCACCCCTAAAAGGCCTAAAGCCTTTTTACCTGCTTTTTACAACGTGGCATCTTAGTACCCGTTAACTCTGCCATCCTTCCCTTTCAAAAACCAGACAAGTCCTACAGATTAGTTCAAGACCTTCGTCTCATCAGTCAGATTGTACTTTCCATCCATCCTATAGTGTCAAACTCATATACTCTCTTGTCCAAAATACCTCCCTCCACTACCTATTATTCTGTTCTCAACCTAAAAGATGCCTTCTACACCATTCCCCTACACCCCTCCTCTCGACCTCTTTTTGCTTTCACCTGGACTGACCCTGACACCCATCAGTCCCAACAACTAAGCCGGACCATTCTTCCCAGGGCTTCTGGGATAACCCTCATTATTTTAGCCAAGCCCTTGCCTGCAACCTACTCTCTTTTCAGCCTTCCTTTTCCTACCTCATCTGATATGTTGATGATCTTCTCTGCAGTCCCTCCTAGGAATCCTAATTCTCCCAACAGAATATCCTCCTACTCCTTCAGCATTTAGACTCTAAAGGGTACCGAATGTCCCCTTCTAAAGTTCAGATTTCTTCCCCTTCTGTTACTTACCTCAGCATAATTCTCCATCAGCACACCCACACTGTCCCCGCTGACTGTATTCAGCTAATCTCCTAGACCCCAGTCCCTTCAAAAACAGCAGCTTATCTCCTTCTTAGGCATCATCGGGTACTTCCGCCTCTAGGTACCTGGTTTTGCCCTCTTAACAAAACGCCTTTATAAGCTTACAAAAGGCAACCTAGCCGACCCCATAGACCCCAAATCCTTCCCTCATTCATCCTTTCACTCCCTGAATAAAGCTCTTGAGACAGCCCCCTCACTGGCACTCCCCGACTCCACCCAGCCCTTCCCTCTCTATATGCCAGAGGTAAAGGGATGTGCAGTTGGGGTCCTAAGACAAGGGCCAGGCCCACGACCAGTGGCCTGCTTATCTAAACAACTTGACCTCAGTGCTAGGCTGGCTGCCTTATGTACGCGCTGCAGCGGCCACTGCCCTAATACTTCTAGAATCCCTCAAAAATCACTGATTACACCCCATTTACCCTCTATAGCTCTCACAACCTCTGGAGTCTCATTTCTTCCTCTCACCTCACACACCTGCTCTCCTCCCCGCATCTCCTCCAGCTTTATTCACTCTTTATTTTAAACCCCATGCTAACCATTACTCTTGGACCTGATTTCAACCCAGCCTCTCACTTAGCACCCAACACAAGTCCTGAGCCATATGACTGCATCTCCTTAATCTCATGGCATCCTCCCCCTTTCCTCATATTTCTGTTTTTCCAGTCCCAAACCCAGACCACACTTGGTTTATCGATGGTGGTTCTTCAAGGCCCAACCAATTTTCGCCAGCCAAGGCAGGTTATGCTGTTGTGTCCCACACGTTTGTTATCGAGTCTGCTGCACTTCCACCCTCCACCACCTCTCAGCAAGCTGAACTAATTGCTTTAACTCACACTCTTTCTTGCTAAGGGAATGCACATCAATATTTATACTGATTCCAAGTATGCTTTCTACATCCTTCATCACAATGCTGCCATCTGGGCGGAAAGAGGTTTTCTAACCACACAAGGGTCTTCCATTATCAATGCCTTTATCATAAAGTTCCTCCTTAAGCCTGCTCTCCTGCCTGCCAAGGCTGGAGTTGTGTCCACTGCAGAGGACGCCAAAAACCGACAGACCCTGTCACTAAAGCAGATGCCCACACCAATAAAACAGCAAAAGAGGTAGCAAACGCCTCAGTGTCTGCAGACATTCCAGTCTCTGCTCCAAAAGGCCAGTACGTTTCTTTCTTATCTATCATCCCTACCTACTCTTGTTCTGAAAGCCTGCTCTACTTGTCCTTTCCAACTCACAAGGCAAGTGGTTCTTAGATCACAGAAAGTTCCTTCTTCCTGCCTCAGAAGCGCAATCTATTCTCTCATCCCTCCATGACTGCTTACGCGTAGGGTACAAGCCTTTGGCTTACCTCCTAGAGCCCCTTATTTATTTCTCATTGTGGAAGTCCATCCTTAAAGCAATCACCTCTCAATGTTCCGTCTGCCACTCCACCAACCCCCAAGGTTTTCTTAGGCCCCCTCCTTTCACAACACATAGGGCCCGAGGGTTTACTACTACACAAGATTGGCAAATTGACTTCACTCGTATGCCTCATGTCAAAAAATATAAGTACCTCCTAGTTTGGGTTGATACCTTCGCCAGATGGGTCATGGCCTTCCCTACTGGATCTGAAAAGGCCGCAGCAGTTATTACCTCTCTTCTAACAGATATTATTCTCTGTTTCGGCCTCCCTACTTCCATCCAGTCTGACAATGGTCCAGCTTTCATTAGCCAAATCAGCCAGGCAGTTTCCCAGGCCCTTGGCATCCAGTGGAATCTCCACACCCCATACCATCCTCATTCCTTAGGAAAGGTTGAAAGAGCTAGCAGCCTCTTAAAAACTCACCCTCCAGCTCCGAAAGGACTGGACTGTTCTCCTACCACTTGCGCTCCTCCGGATCTGAGCCACCGCCCATGAACCTACTGGGTATAGCCCATTCGAACTCTTACA
This sequence comes from Piliocolobus tephrosceles, assembly GCF_002776525.5. NCBI lineage: Eukaryota > Metazoa > Chordata > Mammalia > Primates > Cercopithecidae > Piliocolobus > Piliocolobus tephrosceles. The sequence continues at coordinate 45,591,722 of NC_045441.1, forward strand.
TGGTAGTACTTTTCTACTTGGGCCCAACCTCATCCCAGACACCAGTCCTCTTGGGGACTATTTACCCAGTCCTCCAACAGGCTAGGAATGAAATCCGTCCGGTTGCTAACCGTCAGGTGCTAACCCACCCCAGATACCCAGCCATATGAGGACACTCTGGCTGGACAGCCCATCCTGATAAAGAGCTTAACCCCCCGATCTCTACAACCTCGGTGGACAGGACCCTTCTTGGTCATTTATAGCACCCCAACAGCTGTCCACTTACAAGATCCTCCTTAGTGGATTCACCCTTCCAGAGTAAAGCTGTGTCCATCTGACACTCAGCCTGACTCTTCTTCCTCCTCTTGGAAGTTGCAGGTACTCTCCTTGACCTCGTTAAAACTCACCCGAATCCCTGAAGAAACTTAAATGTCCTGCTCCTGTCCACCCTGCTGCTTCACCCTCTTCCTGCACTCTATTTGCTAAGACATGTCCTGGTTTCATCCCCAAACTCCCACCTTAGATTCTCTCTTAAACCGGATAGATGATCTCATCTTTTAGGGCACCCTGTATGACTTCTCCCCAGATGAGATGCCTCTATTTACCTTCCTACTCACTTTATCTATCCCTCCTGCTCCTTTGGCTGCCCCGCATGGCCGCACCCCCACTTCCAGTAATGCCTAATTACCTCTACAAAACTCTCAACCCACTTTCTGTTAAACCAGTCCAATCCTTCTTTGGCAGAGGACTGCTGGCTTTGCATTTCTCTATCAGCTACCACTTACGTTGCCACTCCCATTCCCGCAAAAAACTGGGTAGTTACTAACTTAACCTACCACCCTCGTTATGAAGGAAAAAGCCCTTTCCAACTCCTAAATATGCAGTCATTGGCCGACTTCTCCATCAATGAAATGACCGAATATACCCCGACAGGACATGCAGTTCAACTTTTAGGCTCCTACATGTCAGCCTCACCCATTACACAAGAAATGAAAAACCCATACACGGCCCTGTGACTGCAAACACTGTCTTAACTTTCCAAGCCCCTTTATGCATCCAACACAACCTGTCTTCAGGCCTACCCCTAGGTCACCTCCTGTTCCATCAGTGCAACTACACCTCGCAGCTTCAAGCCCCAACTGACTACATTAACTTCCAGGTCTCCCAAACGGCTACATTCAAACAGCCTATCCACTTCTCAAAGCCCCCAGAAGTCATAAGCACCTTCCTGCTTAACAAACAATCCGGGTTTTGTAATGGCAGGCATACACACTGCATGACCGACCATTCACCCCTGGACCTCCTGCAGCAGCACTCCCACCACTGACGAATGCCTCCTTATCCCCGCTTTCAGCTACCCTTCTGAGTGGCTCCTAGTAGATACAAAATGATTTTTCCTCCAATGGGAAAATAAAACAGGGAGCCACTCAGCTTGTCCCAAACATCCCTTTTCAGCCACTCACGGGGACCACCTTGGCAAGTACCCTAGGGGTATGGGAAAATGAAAACAACAAATTCACACACTTTTTTAACATACACAGCCAGTTCTGCCTACCCAGCCAAGGCATATTCTTCTTGTGTGGAACTTCAACCTATGTCTGCCTACCCACTAACTGGACAGGCACCTGTACCCTAGTCTTCCTAAGCCCCAAAATTGACATTGCCCTTGGAAACCAAACCTTACCAGTCCCTGTCAGAGCCCAAGTCCGTCAGTGTAGGGCCGTGCAGATAATACCCTTGCTTATAGGACTAGGAATTACCAATGCCACAGGAACAGGAATAGACAAACCTGCTATTTGTCCCCTTCCCTGTCCTACTACTGTACACTCTCAAAGGATCTCTCAGCCTCCAAGACATAGCAAAATCCACCCTTACTCTCCAATCACCAATAGACTCCTTAGCAGCAGTAACTTTCCAGAACCACTGTGGCTTAGACCTCCTAACCGCCGAAAAAGGTGGTCTGTGCACCTTTTTAGGGGAAGATTGTTGTTTTTACACCAACCAGTCTGGACTAGTACGAGATGCTGCCCAGCGGTTAAATGAAAAGTCTTCTAAAATCAGGCAACGTCTTTCAGACTCGTAACACCAATCTTTGGAGCTGGGCATTGTGGCTTCTCCCTAAAGCTTGGCTCCTCATTTCCATCATTCTCCTTCTCCTGTTCAGACCCTATCTCTTCCGACTGGCCTCTCAGTTCCTACAAAATCTCATTCAAGCTGTTACCAGTCAATCTATGCAGCAAATGCTACTCCTAACTGCCCCTGAATATCACCCCAACCCCAAGATCTCTCTCTCCCGATTAGGAGTCCATGCCACCCCAAGTCCCGCTTGAAGAATCCCTGAGAAACATCTCCACGTCCACTTCTTTTCTTATTAAAACAAAAAGACAGGAATGTCATATCCCAAAAATATGGCTGCACTATTGCCAGCAGGGCCATTATTACGGTGGGCCATTAAGAACTCTGGGAATGGCACATATGCCTCCAGACTTCCTGGAACCAGAAAACCTGCAACAACCAAAAACCACAAAAGAAGAACAGCGGGTTCCTGTCCCAACTGGTCGATCAACTTCTTGAGTCAACAAGTCCCAAAACTGTGTTGTAATTTTCCACTTGCCACTTTGCCCTATAAAGACTGCTCTCCCTCACACCTCCAGGCCGACTCCCTTTTCAGACTCAGCCCACTAGCACCCAAGTGAATAAACAGCCTTGTTGCTCACACAAAATCCGCTTGGGTCTTCAATCCAGACCATGCTGTAACACACACTTACAAAATTCTGCTGAGAATATGCCCGCCTTTATTCTTTGTGCTCATGTTTCTCATACTGAGGGTAGCTGTGCACTTTGGGTTTTTACAGAGAAATGTGTTTTAGGGGAATATTTTCTGACTGACTTGTTCAATCATCTAATCTGAGTTTTTTTCTGAAGATGCTTTTATCTTCTTTTTTTTCTCTCAATATAATCATTTTCAGCTGATTTTCTCTTGAATGCATTGGGTGTCTGTTTTGGAAGCCCTATTACTATCCCATGGTGTCTGTGAATGAGGTGGGCTGTCACAGTGAGAACTCTTGGAGCTATCTCTATATGGACTCTTGCTGGAAATCTAGCAGAGTGATTTCCATGTCACCATTATAAATAAAAAACTGAGGTTTAAACACTGCACCTATTCCCATTATTGTGAAGGTGCAGTTCTACCCAGGAGTCCTGCAGGCTTTCCTCCTGCAACTCAGGCTTCACTCTCTGATGTGGCATTGAAGTGCTGCTGTGGCAGTTGGGGTTATATATAGGGTGCCAGGTGTGAGCTCTGTGCTATGGACTCTGCCTCAGTGGCAGATGGTAGGAGTCAAGAGAGGACACAAGCCACCAGGAGATGGCAGGCAGGAGGCACCTGGCTTTAAGTTGCAGAATTACCTCTTGTCATGAAGATGTGAAAAGTTTATTTTGTCATTGATTATAACCAATTAGCGTATATGGATGGCTTTCCCAATTACCAGGTGAATTTAGGGTGAACTATGTATGACGTGTGCTGTAAATTTTTCTACTTGTGGACTAATTATTGTGACTGTCTTTCTGTCTTTGCAATCTCTTCAGCAGATTGACTGTGATACATGTCACATTCTGGTTTAATTGTGTAATAAAATGGTTTTCTTTCTGTTCTGTCATTGTGGAGTTACTCTGGAGCTGGACAAAATTTTTCTTTTAGTTATATTTTCCAAACACTGTCTAGAATTACCACACATCATATAAACATATAAGGTGCCAACCAAGCTTTAACCTAGAGGAGGCTTTTCCTTTCAGGCTTTCAGTCAACTCACGATTGTGCTGCAAAATGCATGCTGTCCCCTAAATATGCAGGCAGAATTGTGTCTCTGCCTATTTGGTGTTATAGTCCTCTACAGTCACCTCTAGAGAGGCTAGGCCAGATTTCTACATACTTCACAGGGCAGCAATTAACCATTTTACCTCTTTAAATGACTCTTGTATCTTTAGACCAGAAACTGATTTCAGAGACCATGGGGCCCAGAAACCCAGAGTAACATGTGTGCATTAAGTAGACATGATAATCTCCTTTTTTTTCCCTTCCTCCTCTTCTTTTTTTTCTTTTTTTTTTTTGAGATGGAGTCTCACTCTGTTGCCCAGGCTGGAGTGCAATGGCATGATCTCGGCTCACTGCAACCTCCACTTTCTGGGTTCAAATGATTCTCCTGCCTCAGCCTCCTGAGTAGCTGGGATTACAAGCGTGCACCAAGACGTCCAGCTAATTTTTGTATGTTTAGTGGAGGGGGGTGTTTCACCATGTTGGCCAGGCTGGTCTCAAACTCGTGACCTCAGGTGATCTGCCTGCCTTGGCCTCCCAAAGTGCTGGGGTTGCAGGTATGAGCCACCACACCCAACCCCTTCTTCCTCTTCTTAAAATACCCACAGATGTGCGGATGACACCTACTGCTACTGCACCCACCTAGGAACTAAATTTGCAGCTCCAAATTCTGAATCAGGGACTTAAGATTTGGGAAAAAAGAAAACCTTTTATTTGAGAAATGCAAATTCTTTTAGTTACAAGGTTCAGAGAACATTAAAATAATACCACAATTACGTATTTCTCTGTTCTTTGAGCTATGAATTTATCTCTTGAAACTGCTTGCTATTGCCACAAGTAGCTATAAATTTAAATTAATAATGACACACACCTGTAACCCACACCCTATAGCTTAACAATGTATATCCAATCGATAATCAATGTTTTTTCTTGTAAACAAATGAGTTTCTGACAGGCAACTTTGTATCAGCCCACTCTCTGTCCCTCTCTTTTTGCCTTTACAAATCCACTTGGAACTGCGCTAATCAAAGTGTAGGTTCCTGGCAACTTGAATCTTTGATCCCAGGTTACAATTCCCAGTCTTGGCCCAAATAAACTCTCTACTTATATTCATGTAGCTTCAGCTTTTTCCTTTCAAGTAGACGTATTATTTAGAATGTGGTAGAGCAGCCTCTATGAGGCAATCTCTCCTTTGGTTGTACTGCACTTGCTGGTAACACCCAAGAATGCAGAAGCAGGCTGATCCCACCTAGAATCTGTATGTAAGGTCTGGCCTCTACCTGGAATTTACAAGACAGGGCCAGACTCTGGATTGAGAATGTATAGGAAACCAACAGGAGGCATTTTCTGCATTGTGAGATGTCAACATAGACATCTTAAAGCTTCCCTTTGAGAGTGTTGCTCTTAAAACTTTTCAGATCTTGTTCAGTGACCTGCTACAGTTATGTGAGAGGGTCCAGGTGTAAATAGAATCTGATGACAGATTCTGTAAGAGTAAACAAGCATCTTAGGGGTGAGAGATGAAGGCCACAAAGTATCAAGAGTCATGATCACAGTTATACCTACCCATAAAATGTAATACTGGAGTAGAGTATTTTTGTCTTTCCTTTTGCCCAAGAGCTAGCTAATCAGGACCCGTAATTGGAGCTCTGCTGCGGCAGTTCGATTTTTTATTTAGAATCAGCCTGAGTCTCTCCTGCCTGCCTTATCCTTGGGTCATCAGCCCAGGGTCACTGGGAACTCTCTCACAATCACCTAGGCATCTTTGAGATATTTGAGGATGTCCAGAGCAGAATTGTGTCAGGTTGACAAGAGTGGTTAATTCTGCTTCTGTCTCAGTGTAAGAGAAATGAGTCATCCTGTGTTTGCTCCTCCCCTCATACAAGAGATGTCTTTGATTGGTATCCAGTTGAGAGTTTCCCAGTTTCCTGGTAGTTGGGTAAAAAACAAGGAGGAGGTCTGGAGACTCAAGCAGATAAACTAATTGCTACCATTTCCTATGGCCATTAGAAAAATAGATAAAGCAGTCATCGTCCCTACCATTTAGGAACAGTTAGTCTAGACTAGCAACTGAATACATGGTTGAATTAAGTGAATAGATGTGTGGAAAAACATGTGGGCTTTATTTGGGCCACTTTCTTTATATTGTTGTGACTTCTGAGGTCATCATTTGAATGAATGTTTATGGACCCAAGAGTTTTAAATATTTTTATTTCTTTTACTTTGCTAAGAATGCGTATTTATCTTAAAATTACCCTAGAAAACCGTAGGAAATTTGTTTAAATGGCTAATTAGTATATTTATACAGTTGATGGGGTGAGCAGAGTAATATATAGGGTTTACTCCCAGCTCCAGTTCTATTCAGATTCACCCTTTTTGGAGGCCTTATTTAGGTCTGGCCCCACCCTGGAGTCTCGCCTCACAGAACTGATAAGAAAAGATCAGAGTTTTGGCTGGTGCCTTTCTAGAGTGGGTGCTAACAATTTCCGAATTCCACAAGGAGATAAATGGGAAAAAAAGGTATGCATTTTAGAGTCCTAATTTTTAAAATTTTTTATTAAACCAGTGCTTGCAGAGACATTCCATTTAGCAACATGTTTTCTATTCCTGTGGATCCAGTAGTTTCCCACAAGTCACAAAACAGTAAATATAAACACAATGAAAATTTCTCTAAACCACATTAAACTGTTCTTATCTGTAGCCTTCTCATCTGTCTATATTTAGCATACTGTTTTTATTCTATACATTTTTTTATTTTTTGAGACGGAGTCTTACTCTGTTGCCAGACTGGAGTGCAGTGGAGCGATCTCAGAGCACTACAACCTCTGCCTCCTGGGTTCAAGCAATTCTCCTGCCTCAGCCTCCTGAGTAGCTGGGATTACAGGCATGCGCCACCGAACCCTGCTAATTTTGTATTTTTAGTAGAGACGGGGTTTCTCCATGTTGATCAGGCTGGTCTTGAACTCCCAACTTCTGGTGATCTGCCTCTGCCTCCTAAAGTGCTGGGATTACAGGCTTGAGCCACCATGCTTGGCCTAGTAGAGACGGAGTTTCACCATGTTGGCCAGGATGGTCTCGATTTCTTGACCTCGTGATTTGCCCACCTTGCCCTCCCAAAGTGCTGGTATTACAGGCATGAACCACCATACCCGGCTATCCTATGCATTTAAAAAAAAATTCAGTAACAGCTCATGGCCACTTGGTAAGTGTGTGTGTGTTTGTGTTTTTCAGGAACCATTGACATTTAAAGATGTGGCCATAGAATTCTCTCTGGAGGAGTGGCAATGCCTGGATACTGCACAGCGGGATTTATATAGGAATGTGTTGTTAGAGAACTACAGAAACCTGGTCTTTTTGGGTGAGGATAACTTCAATACACAATTCCTAAAATACCCTTGAAGTTTTATTTCTCTATTTTTGTAGACTGTTTTCTGATAATTTATGCTTTGCATAAATGAGTTTCAGATCTCTGTTTTCAAGAAAATCTTTGAGATTTGTGTAGAAAATAATTCCTTCAAGATGTTTCATTTTGACCTGAGCTTTTCACATTAGTGAGCTAATCTGTATTTTTCACTCTAGATTAGTGATAATTCCAGAAATTTAGTGGCATGCAATATTGTTGCCCATGCCTTAAAATCTAATTTCCGACACCAATTTTTGATTCAATAGTACCAGATAGTAAAATTTAAAACCTACACATTTAAAATATTTTCTAAATATTTAGAAATTTATGTTATAAATTAGTATTTATTCTATCACATCCTTTTTACTAAGCACCTTACTGGATTGGTAATTGGAGAATATGATTAAGATTCATGTTATTTATTTTTAATAAAACAGGTATTGCTGTCTCTAAGCCATATCTGATCACCTGTCTGGAGCAAAAAAAAGAGCCCTGGAATATAAAAAGACATGAGATGGTAGCCAGACCCCCAGGTAGGTGAGAGTGAAAGTGAATACAACAGATGACAAAGACGAAAGGTCAAAGGTCAAATAAAAAGCCAGTCCTTAAAATGTGATTTGGGTAGCTGTATTCCAAAGGAAATACTTTCTGGAAACCCTGAGTTTTTTTTTTTTTTTTCTTTTGCTCTTACATAGGGGCATCTTCTGTCTTATGCTTTTAAATTCTCTAAGGATTCTGCTTTCCCTTCAGTGATCTTCCTTCAAGTTCACAGTGAGAGCCAAAGTTCTTTTCATGGCATATAAGAGACGGCACAATCTGACTCTTTGGTTTTGGGGGACACATATATCTGCATAATTTTGAAAACCTCTATGTTAAACTGTTTTTAAAGTTATTTTTTGCATCATATCTGAAATGTGTGAGTAGTGGTTTCTGTTCCACTGGGTTTTTAAAAATTTATTCATTTTTCTGCACATTCCATTCCGTTTTTATTACTATAGTCTTGAAATATAGTTTGAAATTGTAAACTATGATGTTCTGCTTTTTTCTTTTTTTTCACAAAATTGCTTTGGCTCTTCAAAGCTTTGTAGTTTCATGTAAATTTTAGAATTGTATTTTTCATTACTGTAAAAATAATGCCACTGGACTTTCAATAGGGAGTTTATTGAATCTATAGATCACTTGGGAAAACATGGTACTTTGTCAATATTTACTGCTTCAATCCATATTCATAAAATATTTTAAAATTTATTTGTCTTTAATTTCTTTCATTGTAAATTTTTTTTACCTCCTTGGTTTAATTTGTTCTCAAGAATATATTATTTTAATGCTATTGTAAATAGGATTGTTTTCTTCCTTTATTTTATCAGATAGTTTGTTTTAAGTGGATGAAACCATAATTTATACTTGTATGTTAATTTTATATTTTGGTAATTTACTAAGTATTTTTATCAGTTTTGACGGGTTTTAATGTATACTGTTTATGGTTTTGTATATGTAAGATTATATGATCTGCAAACAGCAACTTTTTACTTGTCTTCAATTTCAATGTTGTTTTATTTTATTTTATTTTATTTTATTATTTTATTTTATTATTTTATTTTATTTTATTTTATTTTATTTTATTTTATTTTATTTT
>NC_045441.1:45600563-45614421 GCF_002776525.5 Piliocolobus tephrosceles
TTTATTTTATTTTATTTTATTTTATTTTATTTTATTTTATTTTATTTATTTTATTTTATTTATTTTAATTTTTGAGACAGAATCTTGCTCTGTCACCCAGGCTGGAGTGCAGTGGCGCTATCTCGGCTTACTGCAAACTCCGCTTCCTGGATTCACACCATTCTCCTGCCTCAGCCTCCTGAGTAGCTGGGACTACAGGCGCCCGCTACCACGCCCAGCTAATTTTTTTTTTTTTGTGTGTGTGTGTGTGTTTTTAGTAGAGACGGGGTTTCACCATGTTAGCCAGGATGGTCTCGATCTCCTGACCTCATGATCTGCCCATCTTGGCCTCCCAAAGTGCTGGGATTACAGGCGTGAGCCACCGTGCCTGGCTGCTTTTTTTTTTTTTTTTTTTAACTAATTCTTTTGCCACATACTTTCAGTGCTATGATAAAAGCGTTGACAATAGGCACAATATAGTTTTGCACTGGTGTCTGTGAATTTGAAAGAGCAAAAACCTCTTTATTAACTAATTTTAGGAGGTAAAGATCTTCTTTTGTTGAGCCCCCAGGTGATGGGATGCCCTCTGGGTTTGTAGTGGAGATGGGTTGTAGCTTAGTCACAAGGATGCTGGGTCTGCACTAGGGTCCACCTTTATTAGCTTGTTACTAGAAGCTTGGGTAGTTTTAATTCCCATTTTAGTTTTGGATAGGCTGAATGTCCTTCAGGACATTGCTCTGTAGGGCAGTTATTAGGGCATGTTTTTGCAGTTGGGTCTGCATATGGTGGGCCTCATATCAGGATGTGGATGAGTGTGGCTTTCACTGAATACCAGCGAGGATTTTTCCAGGTCACTGTGTGGGTTTTTTGTTTGTTTTTTTGAGATGGAGTTTTGCTTTTGTTGCCCAGGCTGCAGTGGCGTGATCTCGGCTTACTGCAACCTCCGCCTTCCAGGTTCAAGCGATTCTCATGCTTCAGTCTCCCAAGTAGCTGGGATTGCAGGCCCCTGCCACCATGCCTGGCTAATTTTGTATTTTTAGTAGAGACGGAGTTTTACCATGTTGGTCTGGCTGGTCTCGAACTCCTGACCTTAGGTGATCCACCCGTCTCTGCCTCCCAAAGTGCTGGGATTATAGGCGTGAGCCACCACGCCCAGCCACTGTGTGGGTTTTTATGTCTACAGGCAGAACTGACCATAAACTGTGGATCAGGGAGCTGGAACTGAGTCATTGAACTGTTTCAGGGACCACAGTAAAGGCCAAGGTCTGCAGGCCTGCCTACATGGCTACAAATAGGTGTTCTCCAGGCCTCTGGAAAGACAAGACCTCTCGCAGACTGTGACTAGGAGAAATTTGAGGTGATGACAGAGTAAGCTCAGAATTCTTAGTCGGACCAAGTTGGGAGGGCCATTTCCTGGTCTGTAGCCAAGTACAGGGGTCTTGTAGTTTGCCTCCTGAATGAGGGCCCGCCTTCTGAAAAGGAACACTTCTCAGTCTTTGGCTCTAGCAGTTTCATAACCCCCTCCCTGCATCTTGGAACTCTCTTAAAGGCACTTATTTTTTATTTATTTATTTATTTTCTATTTTTTTGTTCTTTTTTTTTTTGTTTGTTTTTAAAGGAACTTATTTTTTAGATGGGTTCTTGCTTTATAACCAAGGCTGGTCTTTAAATTCTGGTCTGAAGCAATTCTTCAACCTGAGTATACCATGTAGCTCTCATAAACACATTTTTTTTTTTGGTCAGAGATAGCTGATAAATGTTTTTGCTGTTGGGGTATAAGAAAATAGGGCACCTTTTATTTTTCCATCTTACTGATGTTACTCTCTGTATATATTTTTGTTTTTTATTTTCTACTTTAAATTTGTCTGTAACTTTAGATTCAGACATTTAGGGCAATATACTAGAATTTACAAGTTATGCTTAAAGTAAATTAGATAATTAGTAGGCATTCCGTATTTACTAAAATAGTTACTTACAAATTTGAGCTGTCGGTATAAACAAATTATAGGATTTTCACCCACTTTCTTCAGCCTATATCTAAGTAATAACATAATTTATTCTCAAATACTTCTTTTATATATTAGAGACTCTAACCATATTCTGTGTGCACGCACACACACATACTTACACATATATATATTACATACACAAATATATACATACATATACTTATTTTCTCTTTATTTAGCAGTGTAAGGGTATTCTTTGCTTCTAAAGTCAGGTTACAGAAGTTTTATTTTGTGTAAGAATAGCATATATTTTATTTTATTTTTTTATTATACTTTAAGTTCTAGGGTACATGTGCATAATGTGCAGGTTTGTTACATATGTATACATGTGCCATGTTGGTGTGCTGCACCCATCAACTCGTCAGCACCCATCAATTCATCATTTATATCAGGTATAACTCCCCAATGCAATCCCTCCCCCCTCCCCCCCTCCCCATGATAGGCCCCAGTGTGTGATGTTCCCCTTCCCGAGTCCGAGTGAGCTCATTGTTCAGTTCCCACCTATGAGTGAGAACATGTGGTGTTTGGTTTTCTCTTCTTGTGATAGTTTGCTAAGAATGATGGTTTCCAGCTGCATCCATGTCCCTACAAAGGACGCAAACTCATCCTTTTTTATGGCTGCATAGTATTCCATGGTGTATATGTGCCACATTTTCTTAATCCAGTCTGTCACTGATGGACATTTGGGTTGATTCCAAGTCTTTGCTATTGTGAATAGTGCCGCAATAAACATACGTGTGCATGTGTCTTTGTAGTAGCATAATTTATAATCCTTTGGGTATATACCCAGTAGTGGGATGGCTGGGTCATATGGTACATCTAGTTCTAGATCCTTGAGGAATCGCCATACTGTTTTCCATAATGGTTGAACTAGTTTACAATCCCACCAACAGTGTAAAAGTGTTCCTATTTCTCCACATCCTCTCCAACACCTGTTGTTTCCTGATTTTTTAATGATTGCCATTCTAACTGGTGTGAGATGGTATCTCATTGTGGTTTTGATTTGCATTTCTCTGATGGCCAGTGATGATGAGCATTTTTTCATGTGTCTGTTGGCTGTATGAATGTCTTCTTTTGAGAAATGTCTGTTCATATCCTTTCCCCACTTTTGGATGGGGTTGTTTGTTTTTTTCTTGTATATTTGTTTGAGTTCTTTGTAGATTCTGGAAATTAGCCCTTTGTCAGATGAGTAGATTGCAAAAATTTTCTCCCATTCTGTAGGTTGCCTGTTCACTCTGATGGTAGTTTCTTTTGCTGTGCAGAAGCTCTTTAGTTTAATGAGATCCCATTTGTCAATTTTGGCTTTTGCTGCCGTTGCTTTTGGTGTTTTAGACATGAAGTCCTTGCCCGTGCCTATGTCCTGAATGGTACTACCTAGATTTTCTTCTAGGGTTTTTATGGTATTAGGTCTAACATTTAAGTCTCTAATCCATCTTGAATTAATCTTCGTATAAGGAGTAAGGAAAGGATCCAGTTTCAGCTTTCTACTTATGGCTAGCCAATTTTCCCAGCACCATTTATTAAATAGGGAATCCTTTCCCCATTTCTTGTTTTTCTCAGGTTTGTCAAATATCAGATGGTTGTAGATGTGTGGCATTATTTCTGAAGGCTCCGTTCTGTTCCATTGGTCTATATCTCTGTTTTGGTACCAGTACCATGCTGTTTTGGTTACTGTAGCCTTGTAGTATAGTTTGAAGTCAGGTAGCGTGACGCCTCCGGCTTTGTCCTTTTGACTTAGGATTGTCTTGGCAATACGGGCTCTTTTTTGGTTCCATATGAACTTTAAAGCAGTTTTTTCCAATTCGGTGAAGAAACTCATTGGTAGCTTGATGGGGATGGCATTGAATCTATAAATTACCTTGGGCAGTATGGCCATTTTCACAATATTGATTCTGCCTATCCATGAGCATGGTATGTTCTTCCATTTGTTTGTGTCCTCTTTGATTTCACTGAGCAGTGGTTTGTAGTTCTCCTTGAAGAGGTCCTTTACATCCCTTGTAAGTTGGATTCCTAGGTATTTGATTCTCTTTGAAGCAATTGTGAATGGAAGTTCATTCCTGATTTGGCTCTCTGCTTGTCTGTTACTGGTGTATAAGAATGCTTGTGATTTTTGCACATTAATTTTGTATCCTGAGACTTTGCTGAAGTTGCTTATCAGCTTAAGAAGATTTTGGGCTGAGACGATGGGGTTTTCTAAATATACAATCATGTCATCTGCAAACAGGGACAAGTTGACTTCTTCTTTTCCTAACTGAATACCCTTGATTTCTTTCTCTTGCCTGATTGCCCTAGCCAGAACTTCCAACACTATGTTGAATAGGAGTGGTGAGAGAGGGCATCCCTGTCTTGTGCCAGTTTTCAAAGGGAATTTTTCCAGTTTTTGCCCATTCAGTATGATATTAGCTGTGGGTTTGTCATAAATAGCTCTTATTATTTTGAGGTGTGTTCCATCAATACCAAATTTATTGAGCGTTTTTAGCATGAAGGGCTGTTGAAGTTTGTCAAAAGCCTTTTCTGCATCTATTGAGATAATCATGTGGTTCTTGTCTTTGGTTCTGTTTATATGCTGGATTACATTGATTGATTTGCGAATGTTGAACCAGCCTTGCATCCCAGGGATGAAGCCCACTTGATCATGGTGGATAAGCTTTTTGATGTGCTGCTGAATCCGGTTTGACAGTATTTTATTGAGGATTTTTGCATCGATGTTCATCAGGGAGATTGGTCTAAAATTCTCTTTTTTTGTTGTGTCTCTGCCAGGCTTTGGTATCAGGATGATGCTGGCCTCATAAAATGAGTTAGGGAGGATTCCCTCTTTTTCTATTGATTGGAATAGTTTCAGAAGGAATGGTACCAGCTCCTCCTTGTACCTCTGGTAGAATTCAGCTGTGAATCCATCTGGTCCTGGGCTTTTTTTGGTGGGTAGGCTATTAATTGTTGCCTCAATTTCAGAGCCTGCTATTGGTCTATTCAGGGATTCAACTTCTTCCTGGTTTAGTCTTGGAAGAGTGTAAGTGTCCAGGAAATTATCCATTTCTTCTAGATTTTCTAGTTGATTTGCGTAGAGGTGTTTATAGTATTCTCTGATGGTAGTTTGTATTTCTGTGGGGTCGGTGGTGATATCCCCTTTATCATTTTTTATTGCGTCTATTTGATTCCTCTCTCTTTTCTTCTTTATTAGCCTTGCTAGCGGTCTGTCAATTTTGTTGATCTTTTCAAAAAACCAACTCCTGGATTCATTGATTTTTTGGAGGGTTTTTTGTGTCTCTATCTCCTTCAGTTCTGCTCTGATCTTAGTTATTTCTTGCTTTCTGCTAGCTTTTGAATGTGTTTGCTCTTGCCTCTCTAGTTCTTTTAATTGTGATGTTAGAGTGTCAATTTTAGATCTTTCCTGCTTTCTCTTGTGGGCACTTAGTGCTATAAATTTCCCTCTACATACTGCTTTAAATGTGTCCCAGAGATTCTGGTATGTTGTATCTTTGTTCTCATTGGATTCAAAGAACATCTTTATTTCTGCTTTCATTTCGTTATGTACCCAGTAGTCATTCAGGAGCAGGTTGTTCAGTTTCCATGTAGTTGAGCGGTTTTGATTGAATTTCTTAGTCCTGAGTTCTAGTTTGATTGCACTGTGGTCAGAGAGACAGTTTGTTATAATTTCTGTTCTTTTACATTTGCTGAGGAGTGCTTTACTTCCAATTATGTGGTCAATTTTGGAATAAGTGTGATGTGGTGCTGAGAAGAATGTATATTCTGTTGACTTGGGGTGGAGAGTTCTATAGATGTCTATTAGGTCCGCTTGGTGCAGAGATGAGTTCAATTCCTGGATATCCTTGTTACCTTTCTGTCTCGTTGATCTGTCTAATGTTGACAGTGGAGTGTTGAAGTCTCCCATTATTATTGTATGGGAGTCTAAGTCTCTTTGTAAGTCTCTAAGGACTTGCTTTATGAATCTGGGTGCTCCTGTATTAGGTGCATATATATTTAGGATAGTTAGCTCTTCCTGTTGGATTGATCCCTTTACCATTATGTAATGGCCTTCTTTGTCTCTTTTGATCTTTGATGGTTTAAAGTCTGTTTTATCAGAGACTAGGATTGCAACCCCTGCTTTTTTTTGTTCTCCATTTGCTTGGTAGATCTTCCTCCATCCCTTTATTTTGAGCCTATGTATGTCTCTGCATGTGAGATGGGTCTCCTGAAGACAGCAGACTGATGGGTCTTGACTCTTTATCCAGTTTGCCAGTCTGTGTCTTTTAATTGGAGCATTTAGTCCATTTACATTTAAGGTTAATATTGTTATGTGTGAACTTGATCCTGCCATTATGATATTAACTGGTTATTTTGCTCATTAGTTGATGCAGTTTCTTCCTAGCCTCGATGGTCTTTACATTTTGGCATGTTTTTGCAATGGCTGGTACCAGTTGTTCCTTTCCATGTTTAGGGCTTCCTTCAGGGTCTCTTGTAAGGCAGGCCTGGTGGTGACAAAATCTCTAAGCATTTGCTTATCTGTAAAGAATTTTATTTCTCCTTCACTTATGAAACTTAGTTTGGCTGGATATGAAATTCTGGGTTGAAAATTCTTTTCTTTAAGAACGTTGAATATTGGCCCCCACTCTCTTCTGGCTTGTAGAGTTTCTGCCGAGAGATCTGCTGTCAGTCTGATGGGCTTCCCTTTGTGGGTAACCCGACCTTTGTCTCTGGCTGCCCTTAAGATTTTTTCCTTCATTTCAACTTTGGTGAATCTGGCAATTATGTGTCTTGGAGTTGCTCTTCTGGAGGAGTATCTTTGTGGCGTTCTCTGTATTTCCTGAATTTGAATGTTGGCCTGCCCTGCTAGGTTGGGGAAGGTCTCCTGGATGATATCCTGTAGAGTGTTTTCCAATTTGGTTCCATTTTCCCCCTCACTTTCAGGCACCCCAATCAGATGTAGATTTGGTCTTTTTACATAATCCCATACTTCTTGCAGGCTTTGTTCATTTCTTTTTCTTCTTTTTTCTTTTGGTTTCTCTTCTCGCTTCATTTCATTCATTTGATCCTCCATCGCTGATACTCTTTCTTCCAGTTGATCGAGTCAGTTACTGAAGCTTGTGCATTTCTCACATATTTCTCGTGTCATGGTTTTCATCTCTGTCATTTCGTTTATGACCTTCTCTGCATTAATTAGTCTAGCTGTCAATTCTTCCACTCTTTTTTCAAGATTTTTAGTTTCTTTGCGCTGGGTACGTAATTCCTCCTTTAGCTCTGAGAGGTTTGATGGACTGAAGCCTTCTTCTCTCATCTCATCAAAATCATTCTCTGACCAGCTTTGATCCGTTGCTGGCGATGGGCTGTGCTCCTTTGCAGGAGGAGATGCGCTCTTATTTTTTGAATTTCCAGCTTTTCTGCCCTGCTTTTTCCCCATCTTTGTGTTTTTATCTGCCTCTGGTCTTTGATGATGGTGACATACTGATGGGGTTTTGGTATAGGTGTCCTTCCTGTTTGATAGTTTTCCTTCTGACAGTCAGGACCCTCAGCTATAGGTCTGTTGGAGATTGCTTGAGGTCCACTCCAGACCCTGTTTGCCTGGGTATCAGCAGCAGAGGTTGCAGAAGATAGAATATTGCTGAACAGCGAGTGCACCTGTCTGATTCTTGCGCCTTGTCCCCAGAGGTGCAGTCTACAGAGACAGGCAGGTTTCCTTGAGCTGCTGTGAGCTCCACCCAGTTCGAGCTTCCCAGCGGCTTTATTTACCTACTTAAGCCTCAGCGATGGCGGGCACCCATCCCCCAGCCTCGCTGCTGCCTTGCGGTTAGATTGCCACAGACTGCTGTGTTAGCAAGGAGGGAGGCTCTGTGGGCGTGGGACCCTCCCGGCCAGGTGTGGGATATATTCTCCGGTGTGCCGGTGTTATAGCGCAGTATTGGGGTGGGAGTTACCCGATTTTCCAGGTGTTGTGTGTCTCAGTTCCCCTGGCTAGGAAAAGGGACTCCCTTCCCCCTCGCGCTTCCCAGGTGAGGCGATGCCTCGCCCTGCTTCAGCTCTCGCTGGTCAGGCTGCAGCAGCTGACCTGCACGGATTGTCCGGCACTCCCGAGTGAGATGACCCCAGTACCTCAGTTGAAAATGCAGAAATCACCGGTCTTCTGTGTCGCTCGCGCTGGGAGATGGAGACTGGAGCTGTTCCTATTCGGCCATCTTGCTCCTGGTTGCTTGAATAGCATATATTTTAAATATCAGAAATATCTCCACTTTGTTTTACATGCTCATTTATTAAAATTTTCTCATTAGCATTTTCTATTTATGATTATACTGCATTTTCTCTGAACTTTTACTGCCACACAACACGTGCCGTTGATTCAAAATACCTGTCTTCCATGAGTACACAGTTAAATATTGCAGGTATCTAGACAAATTCTTTCTTAATGGTACATCAATGTTGCAAAAAAGATTTATGAATAAACATTTCTCTTATTGTTTTGTAGTTCCATATTAGTGTGGTTTTTCAGTGTAGGTTTCTTAACATCAGATTATTGGTGTTTTGTTTTACTTACGTAATTTTAGACAATTTGCAATTCTGTTTGTACACTTTTAAGTCAATGTGGGGTTTAATAAATAAATTAGCCATATGTCTATTACAATCAGATTGTATATGTGTGTGTTTTATCTATAAATATGACCCAAATTTTGGTTATGGCTTATCTTGTTTATATTCTTTCTTAGCTGATTTTAAATGGTTGTTTTGTCTAAGTAGTCATGGAAATCATCTTTTTTCACTGTGTGTTTAATGATGAACTTATATTTCTTTTGTGTGAGAGAAACACTTTTGTGATTTGAGGCAATTTTTGAAAAGATTTATAATTCTATGTTTTTTCAGTTTTTCTTAAAATATTGTTGTAAAAACCCATTATATAAAATATACAGTTTTAAATCTATTGAAGTGTCATTGTTTTGAGACAGGATCTTACTCTGTCACCCACGCTAGAGTGCAGTGGCATGGCTGGCTTACTGCAGCCTCAGCTTCCTGGGCTCAAGTGATTCTTCCACCTCAGTTTCCTGAGTAGCTGGGACTACAGACATACTATGGGACCACCATGTCTGGATAATATTTTGATTATTTGTTGGAACAGGGCCTCACTAAGTTGTCCATGCTGGTCTCAAACTTCTGGCCCAGTAATCCTTCCACCTTGGTCTCGTGAGCCCTTGCAGTTCACTGGTATTTTTAAATTTCATAAGACTTGGTATGATTCCTAACAGAATACACCAGATACAAATAAGAATATTGTACATTCTGGGCCGGGTGTGGTGGCTCAGGCCTGTAATCCCAGCACTTTGGGAGGCCGAGGCAGGCGGATCATGAGGTCAGGAGATCGAGACCATCCTGGCTAACATGGTGAAACCCCGTCTCTACTAAAAATACCAAAATTAGCCGGGCATCGTCGTGGGCGCCTGTAGTCCCAGCTACTCGGGAGGCTGAGGCAGGAGAATGGAGTGAACCTGGGAGGCGGAGCTTGCAATGAGGCAAGATTGCGCCACTGCACTCCAGCTTGGGCGACAGAGTGATACTCTGTCTCAAAAAAAAAAAAAAAAAAAAATTGTACATTCTCTTGCTTTTGACTGAAAACTTTTGTACATGTCTGTTAAGCTTAGTTGGTCTGTAATATGGTTTGCATGTCTATGTTCTGCAAACCTCATGCTGCAATGTACTCTTCAATGTTGGATATAAAACCTAGTGGGAAGTGTTTTGGCTATGGGGCCAAATTCCTCATGAAAGGCTTGGCATCATCCTCTTGGTAATCAAAAAGTTTATACTCTTAATTCAAATGAGAGCTGGTTCATTAAAAGAAACTAGCTCCTTCACCTCATACTTCCTCTGTCTATGACCATGTGATATGTCCAGTTACTCTTACCTTCCACCGTGATCGTAAGCTTCCTGAGATCCTCACCAGAAGCAGATGCTGTCATGCACTTCTTGTACAGGTGCAGTCTGTCAAACTAAGCCAAATAAACCTTTTTTTTTTTTTTTTTGAGACTGAGTCTTCCTCTGTTGCCCAGGCTGGAGTGAAATGGCGTGATCCCAGCTCACTGCAACCTCCACCTCCTGGGTTCAAGTGATTCTCCTGCTTCAGCCTCTGGAGTAGCTGGGATTATAGGTGCTTGCTACCGCGCCTGGCTAATTTTTGTATTTTTATTAGAGACAGGGTTTTGTCATGTTGGCCAGGCTGGTCTCGAACTCCTGACCTCAGGTGATCCACCCACCTTTGCCTCCCAAAGTGTTGGGATTACAGGCGTGAGCCACCACGCCTCTCCATTTTTTCCTTTATAAATTATCCGCTCTCAGGTATTCTTCTATATGTAAAAATATTAATGTCTATAATGTTTTCTAAGTTTGCTGTTTTCTTATTGATCTTTTATCTGAACTATTTATTATTGAAAATGGGGTCTTGATGTCTGCAATTATTATGTTGCTATGTATTTCTTGCTTCCCTTTTGTAAATATTTTCTTTATATATTTTGAAGCCCTGCTGTTATATATACATATACATATAGATAAATATAATAGTTACATGTTCCTGGTGGATTAACTCATTATACTATTATATAATATCAATCTTTGTCTCATGCTAGTCTTCACTTAAAGCATATTATGTCTAATATAATTATGACTACCTCACCCAATTGTGGTTACTATTTGTATAGAATAAATATATTTTCCCCATTCTGATATTTTCAACCTATTTGACTCAATGCTAATATGAATTTCGTTTTTATTTCTTTTTGAGATGCAGTCTTGCTCTGTCACCCAGGCTGGCTCACTGCAACCTCTGCCTCCCAGGTTCGGGTGATCTCCTGCCTCAGTCTCCTGAGTAGCTGGGATTACAGGGGTGTGCCACCATGCTTGGCTAATTTTTGTATTTTTTTTTTTCTTGTAGAGACAGGGTTTTACCATGTTAGCCAGGCTGGTCTTTGCCTCCCAAAGTGCTGGGATTACAAGCGTTAGCCACTATGCCAGGCCTAAAATTAGTCTCTTATAGGCAGCATATTGTATGCTTTTTTCTTAAGTCATTCAGACATTTTCTTTTTTTCTTTTTAAATGTATTTACTTATTCACTTATATTTAAGATGAGGTTTCACTCTGTCAATCAGGCTGGCTCATAATGTTGTAATCACAACTCACTGCAGCCTCAACCTCCCAAACTCAGATAATCCTCTTACTTCAGCCTCTCAAGTAGCTCTACTACAAGTGACTACCATCACACTCAGCTAGCTTTTTGTATTTTTTGTAGAGACAGGGTTTTGTTATGTTGCCTACACTGGTCTTGCAATCCTAGAATCAAGTGTTCAGCCCACCTTGGACTCCTAAAATACTGGGATTACATTTCTTTTTATTAAGTTGTTTAGTTAATTTATATTTAAAATGATTGTTTAAATAAATGAAGTTACTATTATCAGTTTTATTGTTATTGTTTTATGTGTTTCCTTTAGGTATGTTTTTTCTTCTGTTTTCTTCAATTTAAATTTTAAATTGTGTAGTGACATGCTTTATTTTTAAATTTTTTTTCATACATTCTATAAATATTATTTGCATAATGGTCATGAAAAATGGAGATTACATAAAACATCTTAAAGTTAAAACAATTTTTTTTTTTTGAAATGGAATCTCACTCTGTCACACAGGCTGGAATGCAGTGGCGTGATCTTGGCTCACTGCAACCTCTGCTTCCCAGGTTCAAGTGATTCTCCTGCCTCAGCCTCCCAAGTAGCTGGGATTACAGGCTCACGGTAATTTTTGTACTTTTAGTAGAGACGGGGTTTCACCATCTTGGCCAGGTTAGTCTTGAACTCCTGACCTCATGATCCACCTACCTCAGCCTCCTGAAGTGCTGGGATTACAAGCATGAGCCACTGTACCCGGCCAATATTTTTAATCTCATAACAACTTCAATTAAATACAAAAACTATACCTCTGTATTTTTCAGTTGTTATTACAAATTATGTTATATTGTGTATTTATTAACAGATTAATATTTCATTTTTCATGTGCTTTTTTTTTTTTGTTGAGAGAAAGTTTCGCTCTTGTTCAGGCTGAAGTGCAATGGCGTGATCTCGGCTCACCACAACCTCCGCCTTCCGGGTTCAAGCGATTCTCCTGCCTCAGCCTCCTGAGTAGCTGGGATTACAGGCATGTGCCACCACATCCAGCTAATTTTGTACTTTTAGTAGAGACAGGGTTTCTCCATGTTGGTCAGGCTGGTCTTGAACTCTCCTGACCTCAGGTTATTCGCCTGCCTCAGCCTCCCAAAGTGCTGGGATTATAGGTGTGAGCTGCTGCACCCAGCCGACCTCTTATTTTGGAAAGTCTTTATTTATATTTTTTCTTTGAAGTAAAATAATTTTGAATCAAGTCTTACTGGTTAAAATTTTTTATTACATCAAAATTTGGGAAGTACTCTGCCTTTTATGTCTTCAGGTAACCTTTCTATTACTTTTTTTCCTATATTCTTCTTCCAATATTTCTTTCTTGAATATATTGACATACTTGATGGCGTTCGATAAGTTTTACATTCCATGTTGTAATTTTGTTTTGCAATTTAATATTTTTGTGTTATATATTTTAGGATGTGCCACCTCACACCAGTTAATTGTATTTTGATGTTTTAGTTTATATTTTAATTGTGTATGACAATATTTAACTCTGCAGTTTAAGACAGTGTGGAGCAAAATCAACTGTAAATTAGCCATATTCATTGTCTACTGCCAATATAATTATCTGTCTTTATAAATATTATCCCTGTTTTTTTAATGACTTGTATTTTTCTACAGGTTTGTTGTGAATGGTTGTTTAATTTTGTCTAGGTGAGCAGTCATAAAAATTCTCCTAATTTCAACATTTAGTTATCTTTGAATCCATATTTTTGTGTGGGAGGAAACGTTTGGATTGAAAGATAATTTGAAAACTGTCATAACTATCTTTTTTAGGTATGATTATTTATTTTTACTTGTCAAAAACACATAACAAAATTTATAATCAAGTATTTTTAAATATTCAATTTAGTCATCTTAATTATATTGACAGTGTTATGCAACATATCCCTAGAATGTTTTTATCTTGCACAACTAAATCTCAATACATATTAAACAACTACCAGTTTTTCCCATTTTTGTCACACTTCACAAACACCACTCTGTTTTCTGATTCTAAGAGTGTAACTGCTTTATATATATCATACAATCTCCATCTTTTTATGGCTGGCCCATTTCATTTCACATAATGTCTTCTAGCTTTGTCTCTATAGTTGTTAGAATATTTCCTGCTTTTTCAATCCTGGGTGATATTCCAATATTTCTGTATTTCAAATTATATCTACTGAGTAGTTTGGTGACAGAAATTTGCATTGTTTTTACTTGTGCTTTCAGTGACAATCCTACAATAATTATTGGTATGCAAATAGCTCTTCATATGATCATATATGTGTAAGTTTATATATGTACTGCATTCTAATTTATTAGTCAACCTTTTTTTTACCTTTATGCTCCTACCAAATTGTTTTAATTCTGTAGCTTTGTAATGTGTTTTGAATTCAAGAACTGTAATGCCTTTAACATTGCTTTTTTTTTCTTTTTTTTGGGGGGGAAGATTCTTGGGTATTTTATTGTCTCTTGAGATTTTATATACTTTTGTGGTTCCTGTTTCTATTTCTTCAAAAATGCGATGAGAAATTTTAAAAAACATTACATTAAATTAGTATATTACTTTGAGCAGTATGGATATCTTCACAATATTAATTATTTCAACCCTTGAACAAGAGCATACTCAAGAGTGTGTTGTTTAATGTCTATGTATTTGTAAAAGTTTTCAGTTTTTTTTTTTTTTTTTTTTTTTTTTTTTTTTTTTTT
>NC_045441.1:45614521-45619477 GCF_002776525.5 Piliocolobus tephrosceles
TTTTTGAGACAGAGTCTCACTCTGTCACCCAGGCTGGAGTGCAGTGGTGCGATCTTGGCTCACTGCATCCTCCACCTCCCAAGTTCAAGTGATTCTCCTGCCTCAGCCTCCCGAGTAGCTGGGACTACAGGCGCCTACCACCGTGCCCAGCTATTTTTTTTTTGTATTTTTAGTAGAGGCGGGGTTTCATCCTGTTAGCCAGGATGGTCTCAATCTTCTGACCTCGTGATCCTCCTGCCTTGGCCTCCCTTATAGTCGTAAGCTACTGCACCCAGCCAGTTTTTCAGTTTTTTTCTATTATTGTTTTATATTCTCATTTCATTTTTGTCATAGAAAGTAATCCATAAAAATTCAGTTTTATAAAATTTGTTAAGACTTCTTATTTGGCCTCCCAGGTGGTCTGTCAAGGAGAATGTTGTATAAGCTATTGAAAAGTGTGTACATCCTAATGTTCTTGAGAAGTGTTCTCTATATTTCTGTTAAATATATCTGTTTTTTACTGCCTTTGAGTCCTCTCTTCCCTTATATTCTGTCTTTATTTTTATTACAGAAAGTGGGGTATTGAAATATCCTACTATAATTATGTTGCTCTCTATGTGTATCTTTTATTCTGTTAGTATTTGCTTTATGTGTTTGAAACAGTGAGATACACACACACACAACACACACTTGTATATACAAATTTGTCATAGGTTCCTGGTAAATGAATCTATTATTGTTTAATGTTTCTCTTTGGAGTTTTGACTTAAAGTACATTTTATAAAATATGACAGTTTTTGACTTAAGATGTAGCTTGTGTAATTTTTTGGACATCTTTTCTCATTTTGTTAATATTTGTGTAGAATATATACATCCATCATGCCACTTTCAGTCTTGTTTTATAATTAGGTCTCAGCTGACTCTTGTAGAAAGTCAAGTTGGATCTTGGTTTTCAAAAATTTTTAATCCCATTATTGAATGTATGTCTTTATTTATTTATTTGGGAAATGGAATTTTGCTCTTGTTGCCCAGGCTAAAGTGCTGTGGTATGATCTTGGCTCACTGCAACCTCTGCCTCTGAGGTTCAAGCAATTCTCCTGTCTTAGCCTTCTGAGTAGCTGGGATTACAGGCACCTGCCACCACGCCCAGCTAATTTTTGTATTTTCAATTGAATGGGGTTTTACCATGTTGGCCAGGCTGGTCTTGAACTCCTGACTTCAGTTGATCCACCTGCCTCAGCCTCCCAAAGTGCTGGGATTAAAGGTATGAGCCACCATGCCTGGCCAAAAGTTTGTCTCTTGATTTAATATATAGATATTTAAGTAAAGTTAATTATGTGTATATTTAAATAATCTTCTGAAACAGAAAGACTTGCTAACATTATTGTTTAATTTGATTCTTGTATCTTTGTCCCTTATTTTCTCTCTTTCTTTCTTCCTTTGTGTCTTTTGATTTTTGTATTTATATGCTTTTATTTCTTTCTTACTTGGTTTTGTGTATCTACACAGATATATTCTTTGTGGTTCCTTGGCGATTACATAAAACCTCCACAAGATAAAACAGTATATTATAATCTAGTAAAAAATCAACTTTATTTGCATATGAAAATTCTTATTCATTACATCTGCCCTCAACTTTGTCATTGATGTTGGTAATTATATCTTTATATGTTGTATATTCATTAGCAGGTGTTTATAATAATTGCGCTTTTTATCTTTCACATTTTAGAGAATAATTAAAAATGCTTTATGCACCATTATGATAATGCTGTGAAATTCTGTTTTTATGTATGTACATATCTTTCCCAGAAAGTTATTTATTTATTTTTTTTAAATGGAGTCTTACTCTGTCACCAGGCTAGAGTGCAGTGGTGTGATCTTGGCCCACTGCAACCTCTGTTTCCCGGGTTCAAGTGATTCTCCTGCTGCAGCCTCCTGACTAGCTGGGATTACAGGCATGCACCATCACACCCAGCTAATTTTTGTATTTTTAGTAGAGACAGGATTTCACCATGTTTGCCAGGATGGTCTCGATCTCTTGGCCTTGTGATCTGCCCTCCTCAGCCTCCCAAAGTGCTGGGATTACAGGCATGAGCCACTGTACCTGGCCAAAAGTCATGTATTTTCATGATTATGTGCCGTTTTCTTGTATCATGTTATTTTCAGTGGAAGGAACTCCTTTCAGCATCTTCGATGTGTAGGTCATAGGCAGCACCAAAATACATTTTCAGAATTTTGTTATTTATTTATTTATTTTGAGATGGAGTTTCACTCTTGTTGCCCATGCTAGAGTGTAGTGGTGTGACTTCGGCTCACTGCAACCTCCACCTCCTGGGTTCAAGCGATTCTTCTGTCTCTTACTTCCCAAGTAACTGGGATTACAGGAGTGCACCACCATGTCTCACTAATTATTTTTTGTATTTTTAGTACAGATGGGGTTTCACCATGTTGATCAGGCTGATCTCGAACTCCTGACCACAGGTGATCCACTCACCTTGGTCTCCCAATGTGCTGGGATTACAGACATGAGTCATCACACCCAGCTGAATTTTGTTATTTTGGAAGGTGTTTTTCTTTTATTTGGCAGGACAGTTGTTGGTATTCTCACTTGACAGCTATTGTTTTCAGCACTTTGACTATATCACACTCCCCTTCTGGCCTGATTCACTGGCTATCTTATAAGACTATTATTATAAATGACATATCACTTTCATCTTGCAGTTCCCAAGATTCTCTTGTCTGTGACTTTTGAAATTTTGCTTATATATGTTTTATATATGTCTTTGTGTGTATTCTAGTTTGTTTGTTGTCTTTATTTTTACATTAATTTTTCTTTGATATTTTTGGGTTTTTTGTATTTTTACTTCCACAACTTCTGTTTTTTGCTATTTTTAATATTTTTGTTGGTATTCTCATTTTTCTGATTTTCAATAGTTTGTATTCCTATTCACTCATGGAGTATTATTCAATTTATTTTAAATTTTAAAAATTAATCTGTATATTTTTAGTTTTTAATGGTTGCTTTCTGAAAATTGTATAATTTTTGTGGGGCTGTATTGCCCTAATATTTTTTATACATTGTAATCTTTAATTGAAATTTGTAAATTAAAAACAAGTTGTCTGTCACAATCTTTATAATGTAGCTTTGTCCTGGCATAGTCGGAAACCATTTGTCTCGAGTAGTGATTCTGAGAGTCTTTCAGACATGTTCTTAGGATGTGTCTTGTCTGAAATTTTCTAGCTTTTTTTTTTCAGTTAAAAGAGTTTGTTCATGTTTCTTCTTGATAGTCAGTAATCACTTGCTACAACTGTTACCTGTATGTAGTACTGCAGTCTCTTCACTGCTGTAACATTTACCTTTGATCTCAGCAGACTCAAAATGTCATTCCAAAGTATACCACCATTTCTTTCAGCCCTCTGTGTCACAGGAGACAGAAACCAATGTCTGCGAAGGCATGTAGAAGCCAGAAATGAAGATGTATATGTTTATTTTTCTTTTCTTTAAAAAGGAAAAACTAGGAGTAGGCAATTTACTTCTAAAGGCACTGTGTTATATTGGGGAACAGAAAGAACTTTGTTGGTAAATAAAACAGACTTGTCTCTTCTCTGTGGCTCTTTGCATTGTGCTCACCTGGGGCACTGCACACACCGAACTCATTTATACATTTTCCACAAATGTATTTTGGTCATTATGTTTTTGTTACATTTATGTGTCTATGAAGAAATTAGAGCCTGTGGTATTTTGCTATGCAATCTTGCTTATGTAGTTTGTACAATTTTATAGATTAGATTTGTAAAGTACTTTTATGTGAATCTAGCAAGTGGAGTAATTTCTTATTTTGATTTCTTTCAGTAATGTCTTTTCATTTTGCCCAAGACCTTTGGCCAGAGCAGAACATAAAAGATTCTTTCCAAAAAGTGACACTGAGAAGATATGGAAGATGTGAATATGAGAATTTACAGTTAAGAAAAGGCTTTAAACATGTGGATGAGTGTATGGGGCACAAAGGAGGTCATAATACAGTTAAACAATGTTTGACAGCTACACCAAGCAAAATATTCCAATGTAATAAATATGTGAAAGTGTTTGATAAATTTTCAAATTCAAATAGATATAAGAGAAGACATACACGAAACAAACACTTCAAATGTAAAGCATGTGGCAAATTATTTTGCATTCTTTCACAACTAACTCAGCATAGAAGAATTCATACTAGAGTGAATTCCTACAAATGTGAAGAATGTGGAAAAGCCTTTAACTGGTTCTCAGCTCTTAGTAAACATAAGAGAATTCATGCTGGAGAAAAACCCTACAAATGTGAAGAATGTGGCAAAGTCTTTAACCAGTCCTCACAACTTACTAGGCATAAGATAATTCATACTGAAGAGAAACCCAACAAATATGAAGAATGTGGCAAGGCCTTTAAACAGGCCTCACGCCTTAGTATACATAAAATAATTAATACTGGAGAAAAACCTTACAAATATGAAGAATGTGACAAAGTCTTTAGCCAGTCCTCACACTTTACCACACAAAAGATACTTCACACTGGCGAGAACCTCTATAAATGTGAAGAATGTGGAAAAGCTTTTAACCTATTCTCAAATCTTACTAACCATAAGAGAATACATGCTGGGGAGAAACCCCACAAATGTGAAGAATGTGGAAAAGCTTATAACCGATTCTCAAACCTAACTATACATAAGAGAATTCATACGGGAGAGAAACCTTACCAGTGTGCAGAGTGTGGCAAAGCCTTTAACTGCTCCTCAACCCTTAGTAGACATAAGATAATTCATACTGGAGAGAAACCCTACAAATGTGAAGAATGTGGCAGAGCTTTTAGCCAGTCTTCAAACCTTACTGAACATAAGAAAATTCATACTGGAGAGAAACCCTACAAATGTGAAGAATGTGGCAAAGCTTTTTACCAATCCTCAAACCTTACTACACATAAGAAAATTCATACTTCAGAG
>NC_045441.1:45619487-45647113 GCF_002776525.5 Piliocolobus tephrosceles
CTCATCTCTTAATATACATAAGATAATTCATACTGGAGAGAAACCCTACAAATGTGGAGATTATGGCAAAGCTTTCAACCTATCCTCAAATCTTACTACACATAAGAAAATTCATACTGGAGAGAAGCCCTACAAATGTGAAGAAAGTGGCAAAACTTAATTGATCCTAAAAACTTACTACACATAAGAAAATTCATACTGGAGAGAATCTCCAGAAATATGAAGAATATGTTAAAGCCTTTAACAAGTCTTCAATCTTTTCTACACACAGAAGATATTTTATACTGGTGAGAAACCCTACAAATGTAAAGAATGTGGAAAAGCTTTTAACTAATCTTCAAACCTTACTGAACGTGAGAAAATTCGTACTGGGGAGAATGCTACAAATGTGTAAAATGTGGCAAAGCATTTAACTGGTCCTCAACTTTTACTAAACATAAGGTAATTCATACTGGAGAGAAGCCATACAAATGAGAAGAATGTGACAATGCCTTTAATCAGTCCTCACACCTTTCTACACTTAAGACAGTTTATACTGGACAGGCATTCTATAATTGGGAAGAATGTGGTGAAGCTTTTAACCAATCCTCATACCTTACCATACAGAAATTCATACTGGAGAGAAAGTCTACAATTGTGAAGAATGTTGCAAAGCTTTTAACCTTCCGTAACCCTTACTGCAGATAAGAAAATTCATACTGGAAAGAAACCCTACAAATGTGAAGTCTGTGGCAAAGCTTTTAACTGATTCTCAACTCTTAACTACATGTAAGAGTATTTATACTGGAGAAAAATCCTACAAATGTAAAAAATGTGGCAATACCTTAACTGATCCTCACACCTTGCTACACATAAGACAATTTATACTTTGAGAGAAACCCTGCAAATGTGAATAATGTGGCAACACTTTAAACCAATCCTCAAACCTCACTAAACATAATACTGAAAACTTTACAAACCTGAATGATGTGACAATAATTTTGACAACACCTCAAATTTCCTAACATAAATTATACTGGTGAAAAATCCTAGAAATGTGAAAAATGTCACACAGCCTTTAAATGGTTGTCACACTTGATTGTAGATAAGATCATACTGAAGAAAACTCCCAGAAGTGTGAAGAATGTGGTAACACTTTTAATAAATGCTCACCCCTTATTGCACAGGAAAGCATTTATGCCTCTGAAAGATTGTACAAATACAAGGAATGTGGAAAAGCCATTATTATCTGCTCACATTTTACTCAACATTAGAGAGTTAGTACTTAATAAAAACATTATAAATGCAATTTTTGTCAAGAGATCTTTCAGAAAATATAAGCCTTTAAAGTGAAGAAGAGGAGCCAGGTGTGCTGGCTCACATCTGTAATGCCAGCACTTTGGGAGGCTGTGGTGGGTGGATCACAGGAGGGCAGGAGTTTGAGACCAGCCTGGCCAGCATAGCAAAACCCCATCTCCATTAAAAATTTCACAAAAATTAGCTGCGTATGGTGGCAAGCCCCTGTAATCCCAGCTACTTGGGAGGCTGAAGCAGAATTGCTCAAACCTGGGAGGCAAAGGTTGCAGTGAGCTGAAGTCACACCACTACGCTCCAGCCAAGGCAACAAGAGCAAAAACTTTGTCTCAAAAACAAAACCAAAAAGAAAAAAAGAAAAGAGTATTCATTTTGAGGACAAACGTTACAAATACGAGAGGGTTTTAGTACCTTTACTTGTATCACAGATATTGTTGTACCCATTTTGTACTAGAGGAAAATCCTGAAGCAGTTGCTCAAACTTTATTCACCAGAAAATTTATATTGGAGAAAAACACTGTAAATGTAATGCATTTGGAAAAACGTTTTTAAAAATACTACAGCTTAGAAAATACCAGAGGCCTCATACTAAAATATATTTTTGCAAGTGCAGTAAATATAAAAATAATTTAATCCAAAATTAAGTCTATGTAAATATCAGAGAATTCATAGTAGAAATATCTAAGATATTGACACTTCAGACATTGCACTAAATCAGAATGCTGAGTATAGAAAATAATTTAAAGCTAAAGTTGGTAGATAAATTGTATATAACTTTAAAAGAAGTAGATTTTTTTGTAGATTATTACATTCAAATTATATTTTTTCTTGAAAAATTAGTTTTTGAAAAGCAAATGATGTAATTCAACTCTCAAATTACTTCATGCTCTTCATTCCTATTCACACATGAAAGCATGTGATTAATTTTTCATGCATCAAAGATATGAAAAATCATTTCTGTTAGGTGGGTATTATTTATGATACTTTCTATGAAAGAATAAGGACATTAAAATGTAAGATGCATGATGAAAACCTGAGTGAAGAGGCTTTTTGTGTTTAACTTATAATATTGAGTGATCCATGAAGTAGGTGTTCAGAGCAATATTCTTCTGCATTCTGGTAAAAAAATTTTAATCTTAATTAGTAGTACATCATTTTGCTAACCACTTTTATGTGATAAAATTGTGTGTTAAAAATTTTTGGATTACGTGTGAACTTAATTTTTGAATTAACCTTTTTTTTTTTTTAACATGTTAAAACTATTGTGCATTCAATGAAGTGTTTTCATGCCACTGACTTTACCTGTCCCGCATTACTCAAGGGTTTAGGTAAAAGAGGGTAACAATATACTACTTGATAACATAATGGACTAACATCTCTGGTAATTATTTTTGCTAATGGCTTTAAACTACTAATAAAGAATATTGTTCCCATAGTTTAGATTTTTATTGTTTTTAAAACTTAAACTTATTTCTCTTAATTTTTGTGGATACATAGTGTGTGTATATCTTTATGCCATGTATGGTCTATTTTGATACAGGCATATAATTTTATGTATTAATCACTTCAGGGCAAAAGACGTATCCATTAACTCCAGCATTTCTCCTTTGTGTTACAAACCAATTACACACTTTCAGATACTTTAGAATGTACAATTGTTACTGACTACAGAGTCATTTTATGGTTGTAATAAAAATTACATACAAGTATAAATAAATCATGAGGAAATTCTGAGTTCTTAATAAACATTTAAAAATGTTATATATTTTTCTTTGAACATATGACCTCTCTGCCTGCAAACATACAGAATTTTAGTTTTGATTTACATACACTTAACTATACACACATATTACTCTAAAACCTTCGGTATAAGAAGATTATGGAGCAAATGAGTGTGTTTGTGTATTAGCTTGTACCCATTTTCAGAAGAAAAGAGCAATATTGGAACAAAACTAATAATTTTTTTTTTTTGAGCTGGAGTCTTGCTCTGTTGCCCAGGCTGGAGTGCAGTGGGGTGATCTCGGCTCACTGCAAGCTCCGCTTCCCAGGTTCAGGCCATTCTCCTGTCTCAGCCTCCCTAGTAGCTGGGACTACAGGCGCCTGGCACCATGCCCAGCTAATTTTTTTTGTATTTTTAGTAGAGGCGGGGTTTCACCGCATTAGCCAGGATGGTCTCAATCTCCTGACCTCGTGATCCGCATGCCTCAGTCACCCAAAGTGCTGGGATTACAGGTGTGAGCCACCGCGCCCGGCCAAAACTAATAATTTTTAAAAGGTGACTAATTTACTAGACAACTGAAAACCTCAAAAATGCTGGAAGCAAATCTGTATCCCCTGCTTTGCATTGAATTCATTTCTGTAAAATCTGGCTTATGATTTAGAATCTCCCCATGCAAAGTTTTTGTTTATACTTGCCTGATACTCATGCTACACCTCTAATTTTCTTGTTACTTATGCTTTTCTCTTTTATAATTTATCAGCTGTTCATCATGTGAGCTGGTCATGGATTATAAGAATGATTTTTTATAGTTTAGCAGTGTACACAAAATAACTTCTAGATGTGTTTCCAAAATTTGTGTATTACATTTTATTTAGTTAGAACATTCTATTTCTTCTTTCCACTGGAGAATCCTATATAAGCCTACTTTAGTTAGTGTTCTTTTGTCTTGTTATAATTGACATAAGTAAATTTATTTATTGAGCCAGTTTGTTCAGGTAAGAACTTGAAAGACTTCATAAGTCATGAAAGTGCTTTTATATATAAATGCAGCAAACAAACATGACATTGCTTATTGTGTAACAGGTGCTTCATAATGAGCCATATGTATTTCTACTGGTGTTTGTAACTACAAGTCAGAGATGGAAAATATTAATAGTGAAGAAATAACATTGATTTTTCATGTGGAGAGAACATTTTTTTTCAGGCTGCAAAGCTGAATCTTGCTGAATTTAAAGAGAATTTTTTTTTAAATTTCCTAATTATCTTCCTAAAATTTTGTTTATCTTATGTGTCTTCCGTGTATTCACCACAGTCCTTCTTTTTCTGTGTTACTGCCACAGTTTTCTCACTGTTGTCTTCATGCCGTGTCAATTCACATGGTACTTTGTAGGTTTTGATGAGAAAATTGGTATTTTTTAATGCACTGAAAAACTGGTTATAACTAGAGAGTTTGCTTATCAATATAATTTTCAGATTAGTTAAGATAAAAGGCATACCCTGTCCACAGGTGAGAGGATTAAATCAGCGTTGTTTTTCTCTGTTTTTAAAAGGAAAATCTTATTAAATTCTTACATGAAGTGTGGCACATACTGTTTACTAGAAAATGTATCTTAGAAATTAAATTTTTGAGAGAGCTAATGGTAAGTGAAGAATTTTAAATTTTCTATGATATAGCACAGCATACTTTTTTTTTGCAGAATCTTATGTTTTAAAGTGTGAATATTCAAGGTTGCAAAATAACGTGACCTTTGTTGATTCAATATTTGGAATACTACGTCTTTTCTATATTGATAGTACAATTCAGAAAAATTTCTCTTATTTTATATAATTATTTTAATGAGTGAAGTTTAGTCTACAGTTTTTATTGTTAGTCACCTAACTAGCAAACTTCTTTCTCTTTTCTACTTTCCATTTTCTATTGGAAAACTTTTGGAGATCATGGCAGCTTTTAGATTAAAACGTTTTCTGTTATTTTGCATGCAAACTTGTTTACTGTGTTAACATAGTAGTTAGTCATGAGACCTATAAGAAATACTGTCAGTGTCTTTCATGCCATTACCGTCTACAATAAATACATGTGTATTTGTTCTGTAAAATATTATGTTTGGAAGTATATATAAATTGTCAAATGCCTAATTTTAGGTCATTAAAGCTTTACCTCACAGAGTTAACATTTTTGTGGTGAGAGCACATGACATTGTCAGCCTTTTCCAAAAATACTAATATATTATTATAATCTATAGTCACCATGCTGTAAAAAAAATCTCCTGAACTTCTTTCTATCCAACTATAGTTACGTATTTTTTGACTGACATCTTTCCACCCCCCACCCCGCCCTTTTTTTCTAAATACCTCAGCCTCTGATGGTCACCATTTTACTCTCTACTTCAATGAGATTACATTTTGTTTATGTATTTATTTATGAGACAGAGTGTCACTCTGTCACCAGGCTAGAGTGCAGTGGTGCGATCTCGGGTCACTGCAACTTCTGCCTCCCAGGTTCAAGTGATTCTCCTGCCTCAGCCTCCTGAGTAGTGGAGATTACAGGTGTTCACGACCACCCCTGGCTAATTTTTTGTATTCTTAGTAGAGACAGGGATTTGCCACATTGCCCAGACTGGTCTCGAACTCCTGAGCTTAGGCAATCCAACCCCTTGGCTTCCCAAAGTGCTAGGATTATAGGCATGAGCCACCGCACTCGGCCGAGATTACATTTTTTAGAATCCATGTGTAAGTGAAATCATGAAATGATAATCTTTCTGTACTTGGCTCATTTCAACAAATATAATGTCCTCCAGTTTAATTTGTGCGATTGAAAATAATAGAATTTTCGTTTTTAAAGATGAATAGGATTTATTCCGTAGTATGTACCACATTGTCTTTACTCGTTAAATGTTGAACTATTGATTCCATATTTTGGAAATTGTGAAGAGTGTTGCAAGCCATATAGAAGTGCAATTATTTCTTCATTCTGATTTCATTTGTTTTGGATATGTAAACAATAGTGAAATTGGTGTTGTTTGTTTGTTTGTTTTTTTAGAGTCTAGGTCTGTTGCCAGGCAGGAGTGCAGTGGTGCGATCTTGGCTCATTGCAACCTCCACCTTCTGGGTTCAAATGATTCTCCTGCCTCAGCCTCCCGAGTAGCTGGGATTGCAGGCATGCACCACCATGCCCAACTAATTTTTGTATTTTTAGTAGAGACAGGGTTTCACCATGATGGCCAGGATGGTCTCGATCTCCTGACCTCATGATCCACCGCCCTCAGTCTCCCAAAGTGCTAAGATTACAGGCATGAGCCACTGTGCCCGACTGAAATTGCTGTATTATATGGTAGTTTAATTTTAAATTTTTTGAGAAATCTTACTTAGTTTTTTATAATGACTGTCCTCATTCACATTCAAACCAGTGTGCAAGCATATTCCGTTTTCTTCACAACCTATTATCTTTGTAATAAAGTAATTCTCACAGGACTGACTTGATACCTCATAGGGTTTTGGTTTCTTTTCTCTGATAATTGATACTGAGCATTTTTTATATATCTCTTGGCCATATATCTTTATGTCTGTCTTGAAAAATATTTAAGCCTTTTGCTCATTTTTTTTTTTTTTTTTTTTTTTTGAGACGGAGTCTTGCTGTCACCCAGGCTGGAGTACAGTGGCCGGATCTCAGCTCACTGCAAGCTCCGCCTCCCGGGTTCACGCCATTCTCCTGCCTCAGCCTCCCGAGTAGCTGGGACTACAGGCGCCAGCCACCACGCCCAGCTAGTTTTTGTATTTTTTAGTAGAGACGGGGTTTCACCGTGTTAGCCAGGATGGTCTCAATCTCCTGACCTCGTGATCCACCCGTCTCGGCCTCCCAAAGTGCTGGGATTACAGGCTTGAGCCACCGCGCCTGGCCGCCTTTTGCTCATTTTTAATTGTTATATGTCTTTTATTGTATAGTCATTTGAGCTTTTTTTTTTTTATATTAACCCCTTGTCACATGTGATTTGCAAGCATTTTCTCCTGTTTTTTAGTTGTCTTATCCTGTTGGTCATATCAGATTCTGCGCAGCAGCTTTTTAATTTGAAGTGGTCTGACTCATCTATTTTTTCTTTGATTCCCTGAGATTTTGAGGTTAAGCTAAAAAAGTCACTGCCTAGACCAATGTTATGGGGATTCACTCTGTATTTCTCATAGTAGTTTCAGAGTTTCAAGCTTTACGTTTAAGTATCTAATTT
This sequence comes from Piliocolobus tephrosceles, assembly GCF_002776525.5. Taxonomy (NCBI): domain Eukaryota; kingdom Metazoa; phylum Chordata; class Mammalia; order Primates; family Cercopithecidae; genus Piliocolobus; species Piliocolobus tephrosceles. Next base: position 45,626,721 of record NC_045441.1, read on the forward strand.
ATTTTGAGTTGATTCTTATATATGGTGTAATATGGTATCATTTTATTTCTCTGCATGTGGATGTAAAGTTTTCTTGACACCATTTGTTGAAGATACCATTTTTTCCCTAGGAAATGTTCACCTACATCTATAATTAGTTATCTGTAAATACATGAATATACTTCTGGTCTCACTTTTCTGCTCCATTGGCCTATGTGTCAATACACACAACTACCCATGATTGGATCAAGAAAAAAGAGAAGTCTTGAACAGAGCAAAATGTATTAAATGTATAATAAAATTGAATTTGTAATTAAAAAAACCTACAAAATATAACAAGCCCTGGATCAGATGAATTTGCAGCCTAATTTTACCACAAGTACAAATATTATCTGGTACTAGTTCTACTGAATATATTCCAAAAATGAAAATGGGTTTCCTTCCTAACTTGTTATATGAAATCAGTATCATCTTGATACCAAAGTCTGTTTAAGACACAACAAAAAAATCTACGGTCCGTATTTCTGGTGAACATTGAAACAAAAATCCTTCCTGAAATACCAGCAAGCTGAGTTCATAAGCAAATCAATAAGTTATTTTTCCACAATCATGTGAGTATTATTTTATGACTGCAAAGATGTTTCATCATATGCAGTCAATAAGTGTGATTCACATGTAAAGATAATTAAACTCATAAGATCAGATGATTATAACAATAGATGCAGAAAAAGCACTCAAGAAAATCCAATATTCATTAAAAAAAAATCCTCAGCAAACTAGGCATTGAAGAAACATATCTCACAATAATAAGAGCCATCTATGACAAATTCTCAGCCAACATCATACTGAAGAGGTGAAAGCTGTATACATTATTCATAAGAATAAAAATGAGAATATCCACTCTAAACACTCCTATTCAACATAGTTTTGGAAGTCCTAGCCAGAGCAATCCAACAAGATAAAGAGATAAAAGTCCAACATAGCAGAATCTCTGGGACACATTTAAAGCAGTGTGTAGGGGGAAATTTATAGCACTAAATGCCCACAAGAGAAAGCAGGAAAGATCTAAAATTGACACCCTAACATCACAATTAAAACAACTAGAGAAGCAAGAGCAAACACATTCAAAAGCTAGCAGAAGGCAAGAAATAACTAAGATCACAGCAGAACTGAAAGAGATAGAGACACAAAAAACCCTCCAAAAAGTCAATGAATCCAGGAGCTGGTTTTTTGAAAAGTTCAACAAAATTGATAGACTGCTAGCAAGACTAATAAGAAAAGAGAGAAGAATCAAATAGATGCAATAAAAAATGATAATGGGGATATCATCACAGACCCCACAGAAATACAGACTACCATCAGAGAATACTGTACAGAAAACCTAGAAGAAATGGATAATTTTCTGGACACTTACACTTTCCCAAGACTAAACCAGGGAGAAGTTGAATTTCTGAATAGATCAATAGCAGGCTCTGTAATTGAGGCAATAATTAATAGCCTACCAACCAAAAAAAGTCCAGGACCAGATGGATTCACAGCCGATTTCTATCAGATGTACAAGGAGGAGTTGATACCATTCCTTCTGAAACTATTCCAATCAATAGAAAAAGAGGGAATCCTCCCTCGCTCATTTTTACGAGGCCAATATCATCCTGATACCAAAGCCTGACAGAGATACAACCAAAAAAGAGAATTTTAGACCAATATCCCTGATGAACATCGATGCAAAAATCCTCAACAAAATACTGGCAAACCGAATCCAACAGCACATCAAAAAGCTTATCCGCCATGATCAAGTGGGCTTCATTCCTGGGATGCAAGACTGGTTCAACATACGCAAATCAATAAATGTAATCCAGCATATAAACAGAACCAAAGTCAAAACCACATGATTATCTCAATAGATGCAGAAAAGGCCTTCGACAAAATTCAACAGCCCTTCATGTTAAAAACTCTCAATAAATTCGATATTGATGGAACGTATCTCAAAATAATAAGAGCTATTTATGACAAACCCACAGCCAATATCATACTGAATGGGCAAAAACTGGAAGCATTCCTTTTGAAAACTGGCACAAGACAGGGATGCCCTCTCTCACCACTCCTATTCAACATAGTGTTGGAAGTTCTGGCTATGGCAATCAGGCAAGAGAAAGAAATAAATGGTATTCAGTTAGGAAAAGAAGAAGTCAGATTGTCCCTGTTTGCAGATAACATGATTGTATATTTAGAAAACCCCATTGTCTCAGCCCCAAATCTCCTTAAGCTGATAAGCAGCTTCAGCAAAGTCTCAGGATACAAAATCAATGTGCAAAAATCACAAGCATTCTTATATACCAATAACAGACAAACAGAGAGCCAAATCATGAATGCACTCCCATTCACAATAGCTTCAAAGAGAATAAAATACCTAGGAATCCAACTTACAAGGGATGCGAAGCACCTCTTCAAGGAGAACTATAAACCACTGCTCAGTGAAATAAAAGAGGACACAACCAAATGGAAGAACATACCATGCTCATGGATAGGAAGAATCAATATCGTGAAAATGGCCATACTACCCAAGGTAATTTATAGATTCAATGCCATCCTCATTAAGCTACCAATGAGTTTCTTCACAGAATTGGAAAAAACTGCTTTAAAGTTCATATGGAACCAAAAAAGAGCCTGCATTGCCAAGACAATCCTAAGCCAAAAGAACCAAGCTGGAGGCATCATGCTACCTGACTTCAAACTATACTACAAGGCTACAGTAACCAAAACAGCATGGTACTGGTACCAAAACAGAGATATAGACCAATGGAACAGAACAGAGCCCTCAGAAATAATACCACACATCTACAGCCATCTGATCTTTGACAAACCTGACAAAAACAAGAAATGGGGAAAGGATTCCCTATTTAATAAATGGTGCTGGGAAAATTGGCTAGCCATAAGTAGAAAGCTGAAACTGGATCCTTTCCTTACTCCTTATACGAAAATTAATTCAAGATGGATTAGAGACTTAAATGTTAGACCTAAAACCATAAAAACCCTAGAAGAAAACCTAGGGAATACCATTCAGGACATAGACATGGGCAAGGACTTCATGTCTAAAACACCAAAAGCAATGGCAACAGAAACCAAAATCGACAAATGGGATCTAATTAAACTAAAGAGCTTCTGCACAGCAAAAGAAACTACCGTCAGAGTGAACAGGCAACCTACAGAATGGGAGAAAATTTTTGCAATCTACTAATCTGACAAAGGGATAATATCAAGAACCTATGAAGAACTCAATCAAATTTACAAGAAAAAAAAAAAAAAAAACCCCATGAAAAAGTGGGCAAAGGATATGAATAGACACTTCTCAAAAGAAGACATTCATACAGCCAACAGACACTTGAAAAAATGCTCATCATCACTGGCCATCAGATAAATGCAAATCAAAACCACAATGAGATACCATCTCATACCAGTTAGAATGGCAATCATTAAAAAATCAGGAAACAACAGGTGGTGGAGAGGATGTGGAGAAATAGGAACACTTTTACACTGTTGATGGGACTGTAAACTAGTTCAACCATTGTGGAAAACAGTGTGGCGATTCCTCAAGGTTCTAGAACTAGAAATACCAGTTGACCCAGACATCCCATTACTGGGGATATACCCAAAGGATTGTAAGTCATGCTGCTATAAAGACCCATGCACATGTATGGTTATTGCGGAACTATTCACAATAGCAAAGACTTGGAATCAACCCAAATGTCCATCAGTGACAGACTCGATTAAGAAAAGGTGGCACATATACACCATGGAATACTATGCAGCCATTAAAAAGGATGACTTCGTGTCCTTTGTAGCGACATGGAAGCAGCTGGAAACCATTCCAAATCATTCTTAGCAAACTATCGCAAGAACAGAAAACCAAATACCACATGTTCTCACTCATAGGTGGTTATTGAACAATGAGATCACTTGGACACAGGAAGGGGAGCATCACATACCGGGTCCTATTGTGGGGAGGGGGCAGGGGGAAGGGATAGCATTAGGAGATATACCTAATGTAAATGATGAGTTAATGAGTGCAGCACACCAACATGGCACTTGTATATATATGTAACAAACCTGTACGTTGTGCACATGTACCCTAGAACTTTTTAAGTATAATAATAATAATAATAATATAATAATAATAATAATAATAATAAAGAAATAAAAGTCATCCAATAGGAAAAAAGAAAGTCAATTTAAATCTCTACCAGGGAAACGTTAGAGATTTCACCAAAAGACTCCTAAGCCTAAAAAATGATTGCAGCAAAGTTTCAGGATACAAAATTAACATACACAAATGAAGTAGCATTTCTGTACACCAATAACGTTCAAGCTGAGAAAGAAATCAAGAACACAGCTTTATTTAAAATAGCCACAAACAAAAAAATAACATACCTAGGAATGCATTAAGTCATGGAGGTAAAATATCTCTACAAGGAGAACTACTGAACACTGCTGAAACAAATCAGAGACAACACATAGAAATGGAAAACATTCCATCCTCATGAATTTGAAGAATCAATATAATTAAAGTGTCCATGCTCCCTAAAGCAACCCACAGATTAAGTGTTATTTCTATCAAACTATCAATGCCATTTTTGTTGGAACTAGAAAAAAAAAAAACTTCGAAATTCATATTAAAGAATAAAAGAGCCCATATAGCCTAGGTATTCTTAAACAAAAGAATAAACCTGGAGGCCTAACATTACATGACTTCAAACTGTACTACAAGCTACAGTAACCAATATAACATGGTTCTGGTACAAACAATATACATATAGACCAATGGAACAGAAGAGAGAGCCCTGAAATAAAGCTACACTCCTACAAACAACTTATTTTTGGCAAAGACAATAGAAATAAACAAGGAAAATAACTCCCTATCTAATAAGTAGTACTGGGAAACCTGTTTAGTCATATGTAGAAGAAAAAAAACTGTGCCCCTACCTCTCACCATATAAAAAACATAACTCAAGATAGTTTAAAGACTTAGCTGTGAAGCTTCAAGTTATAAAAATCCTAGTTGAACACCTAGAAAGTACTCTTCTAGATACTGGCCTCTGGGAGGAATTTAACACCTTAAAAATAAATGCAATAGGCCGGGCGCAGTGGCTCACGCCTGTAATCCCAGCACTTTCGGAGGCCTAGGTGGGCGGATCATGAGGTCAGGAGTTTGAGACCAGCCTGGCCAACACGGTTAAACCCTGTCTCTACTAAAGATACAAAAAAAATCAGCCAGGCGTGGTGGTGCATGCCTGTAATCCCAGCTACTTGGGAGGCTGAGACAGGAGAATTGCTTGAATCCGGGAGATGGAGGTTGCAGTGAGCTGAGATCACGCCATTGCCCTCCTTCCTGGGTGACAGGGTGAGAGTTTGTCTCAATAAATAAATAAATAAATAAAAATAAATAAAAATTGAAAATTGACATCTAATCTAGAGCTTCTGCACAGCAGAATATTGACAAAGTAAATGGACAACTTACAGTATGGAATAAAATAATTGCAAACTGTGTACAACAAAATAATATATAGAATCTAAAAGAAATTTAATAGGAAAAAAGCAGACAAATAATATGAATAGATACTTCTCAAAGGAAGACATAAAAACTGGCAATAAACATGCAAGAAAATTGCTCAACATCCCAAATTATCGGAGAGATGTAAATGAAAATGACAATATGATACCATCTCACACCAGTTAAAGTGGTTGTTACTAAAAAGTCAAAAAATAACAGATGTTGTAGTTGTGGAGCAAAGGGAATCTACACACTGTTGGTGGCAATGCAAATTAATTCAGCCCCTGTGGAACACAGTTTGGAGATTTCTCAAAGAACTAAAGATAGAATTGCCATTTGACCCATCAACCTTGTTACTGAGTATATGCTTAAAGAAAAATAAATTATTTTACCAAAAAGACACCTGCACTCAGATGTTTACTGCAGCACTATTCGCAATAGCAAAGGCATGGAATTAAACCAGGTACATATGAATCTTACACTGATATTTCATGTTAATTTGCTTATAATAAAGGCCTCCTGTAGCCATGTTGCTGCAAAAAACCTTACTTTTTCTTTTCTATGGCTCCATAGTATTGCATGTTGTATAAGTATCTCAAATACTACATGTTCTTATTTATAAGTGGGTGCTAACCCTTGGGTGAACAAGGAAACAAAAATAAAAACAATAAACACTGGGAATTCTGAAAAAGAAAAAAAAAGGAGATAAGCTTTGAGAAACTACTTATCAGGTATGATGTACCCTACTTGGGCAATGGGATTATTAAATGCCCAAATCAATATCGTGCATTATACTTATGTTACAAATATGTATGTGTACCCCCTGAATCTAAAATAAAAATAATAAAACACTTTATGGAATAATGACATGTTACATTTCTCCAGTTCTAAGTTAATAGTTGGAATTAGGACTGAAAGACAGAGAATTATGTTTGCTTTGGGCATAGGGCAAATGTTTATGGTTTTTTTTTTTTTTTTTTTTTTTTTTTTTTGGAGGCGGTTTTTTTTTCTGTCGCCCAGACTGGAGTGCAGTGGCACAATCCTGGCTCACAGCAACCTCCACCTTGCGGATTCAAGTGATTCTTCTGCCTCAGTCTCTCGAGTAGCTGGGATTACAGGCACCTGGCACCAAATCCGGCTAAGTTTTGTATTTTTAGTAGAGACGGGGTTTCACTGTTAGCCAGGCTGGTCTCAAACTCCTGACCTCAAGTGATACGTCCGTCTTGGCCTCTGAAAGTGCTGGGATTACAGGCATGAGCCACCACACCTGGCACAAGGGGTGAATGTTTCTATACCAGATCTCCCCACATTCTATAAACTAACATATTTGAAAGCTCTTGGCCTGTAGCCCAAGAAATGTTATTTTCCCAATTGTGCAGCTGAAATAAATGACTCAACATCTTTGTTTTTCATTTATTTACTGTACACTAGACTATAGAGTTAATTTGTTACTTTACTCTTTGGAAGAAAAATGTTAAGCTGTTCAATCACATTTTGTTGTTGTTGTTGTTGCCCAGGCTGGAGTGCAATGGTGCAATCTCGGCTCACTGCAAACTCCGCCTCCCGAGTTCAAGTGATTCTCCTTCCTCAGCCTCCCCAGTAGCTGGGATTACAGGCCTGTGCCACCACGCCCAGCTAATCTTGTACTTTTAGTAGAGTACTTTTAGTAGGGGTTTCTTTATATTGGTCAGGCTGGTCTTGAACAGGCTGGTGATAGAGTGATACTGTCTCAAAAAAAAAACAAAAAAAACTGTACTTCAACAAAAGTTGCCATAAATTTCAAACTAATATGCTCACATATATATTCTCCCTAGACGGGCCTTGGTGTGTTTGGAATCAAGGTATAGCATTTCTGGCCTTTCTTGGGATTCTTTGTTTACATAAAATAGGAAGACAAGAAGTAAAACAGTCAACCATGACATATCTAGTTTCTACAACACAGCATCTGAATTCTCTTGTTATGTCAACTAGAAATATTGACGGTATTTGGTAACTGAAAAAAATTGATACTTTATATTTTTAATTTTTTTAGTTTATAAAAATTTTTAGTTTCTGAATTGTGTAAGTTAAACAACTTGAACATGCAGATACCTAAAAGTTTTACCTAGATAATAGTATTAATATTTTGGCTGGGCACGGTGGCTTGTGCCTGTAATCCCAGCACTTTGGGAGCTGAGGCGGGCGGATCACCTGAGGTCGGGACTTCAAGACCAGCCTGACCAACATGAAGAAACCCCGTCTCTATTAAAAATACATAATTAACCCAGCATGGTGGTGCATGCCTGTAATCCCAGCTACTTGGGAGGCAGAGGCAGGAGAATCTGCTTGAACCCGGGAGGCAGAGGTTGCGGTGAGCCAAGATGGCACCATGGCACTCCAGCCAGGGCAACAACAGTGAAACTACATCTAAAAAAAATAGTATTAATATTTTAATATCTTATGATTGTGAGTCACAATTGCCCCATTGGGTTTACTGGAAAGGAGTTATTTATCTTCTAAATGTAAATAGAGAATAGACTTTCTATAATCCTTGGCATAAAGATCTTTTAAGATTAGCACTGTGTTTAGTTAACATTCATAGGTTTGTAGTAACAGAAATGTTAATTTTTTTCTAATGAAAGTGAAAAATCAATAGAAATAACTTGTTAAAATGAGTTTAAAAGAAACCTCACATGTGTTCATTAAATAGCATTTAAAACCACACTGATTATTCCAATATATTTCATTTTAATCACTGAGAAAAGTTAGTATTTTTAAATTCTTCAGTTGGAAAAAGTATTCTTATATTAGCATTTCTGAAAGTTTCAGAAACTGTAGACCACTCAATAATGATGAGGCACATACAGATCACAAATTTTCTATATAATAGGCTTATCCTAACTTCTTTTTTTTTTTTTTTGAGACAAAGTCTCCCTGCCATGCCCAGGCTGGAGTGTAATGGCACAGTCTCAGCTCATGGCAACCTCCACTTCCCAGGTTCAAGTGATTCTCCTGCCTCAGCCACCTGAGTAGCTGGGATTACAGGCACGTGCCATCATGCCCAGCTAATTTTAGTATTTTTAGTAGAGACAGGGCTTCACCATGTTGGCCAGGTTGGTCTCTAACTCCTGACCTCGGGTGATCCACCCACCTCGGCCTCCCAAAGTGTTGGGATTACTGGCGTGAGCCACTGCACCCAGCCATCCTCACTTTTAATATAAAAATTAAACATATTTCAAAAGTAAAATTAGTGACTCTTTTAAGTCATGAGAATGATGTCATTGTTAGAATCGATTTGCCAAAGTATTTATGTTAGGCTTAGTAATAAGTGCTTTAAACCAAAATTCAAGTTCTACATACTATCGCAGGATAAAAAGTGGCTTTTATTTTATTTTTTTACCAATAAAGTATTTTTAAATGTTATTTCCAATTTAGAGGGGGAACACTTAACCTTTCTAGACTCCCTCAGTAATTTGTAAATTACTTTTTATTTTGTTATTATTACTTTTTTCTTTTTCCTTTTTTTTTTTTTTTTGAGAGAAAGAGTCTCATCCTGTCACTTAGGCTAGAGTGCAGGGTGCAATTATAGCTCACTGCAGCTTCAAACTCGTGGCCTCAAAAAATCCTCCCTCCTCAGCCTCCTGAGTAGCTGGGACCACAGGCACAAGCCAGTGTTCCCAGCCCATTATTGTTACTTTTAATGTCTGCTAGTTCTAGGTGTGCACAAAGATTTAAAGGGCACATTTTTTCCATGGTTTGGCCATAACATGAACACTGGAAATCAAAGAAATAGGTCCCACAGGGAAGGCAGCGCCCATGACGGTAGAATCTGGGTGTGGGTGTGACCACTTCCCATCCCAACTTGGCTCTTTCTTGTCCTTTGAAGAGTCAGAGTAATAGCAAAAGGCAAGAAGGGGACTTGGGTTTGGTGTCAGAAGGTCTGATTTTAGATCTGGAGTTGACCTCTTAAAGGCTATGTGAGGTTGGCACTGTCTTCAGTCCCTCTCTTGCATCTGCAAAATGAGGAAGGTGAGGCTTGATGAGTTCTGAGTTTCCTTGCAGTCTCTTTCTTGTTAAATTTTTTATTTCCATAGTTTTTTTTGGGGGGAGCAGGTGGTATTTGATTACCCAAGCCAGTTCTTCAGTGGTGATTTATGAGATTTTGGTGCACCCATCACCCAAGCAGTATACACTGAACCCAATTTGTAGTATTTTATCTCTCGCCTTCTTCCCACCCTTTCCCCCTGAGTCTCTAAAGTCTGTTGTGTCATTCTTATGCCTTTTCATCCTCATAGCTTAGCTCCCACTTATGAGTAAAATATAGGATGTTTCATTTTCCATTCCTGAGTTATTTCACTTAGAATAATAGTCTCCAGTCTCATCCAGGTTTCTGTGAATGCCATTAATTCATTCCTTTTTATGGCTGAGTAGTATTCCATTTTATATATATATATATCTCCCCATTTGTTTATACATAGTTTTTATCCACTTATTGATTGATGGGCATTTGGGTTGGTTCCACATTTTTGCAATTGCAAATTGTGCTGCTATTAACATGCCTGTGCAAGTATTTTTTTTTTGTATAATGACTTCTTTTCCTCTGGATAGATACTCAGTAGTGGGATTGCTGGATCAAATGGTAGTTCTATTTTTAGTTCTTTAAGGAATCTCCACACTGTTTTCCATAGTGGTTATACTAGTTTACATTCCCATCAGCAGTGTAGAAATGTTCCCTTTTCACCACATCCATGCCATCTATTTTTTAAAATCTTTTGATTACGGCCATTCCTATGAAAGTAAGGTGGTATTGCATTTTGGTTTTGATTTGTATTTCCTTGATCATCAGTGATGTTGTGCACTTTTTCATATGTTTGTTGGCCATTTGCGTATCTTCTTTTGAGAATTGTTTATTCATTTTCTTAGCCCACTTTTTGATGGGATTGCTTGTTCTTTCTTGTTAATTTGTTTGAATTCATTGCAAATTCTGGATATTAGTCCTTTGTCAGATGTATAAATTGTGAAAAATTTCCCCCATTCTGTGGGTTGTTGTTTACTACCTGTTTCTTTTGCTATGCCAACATCCTTTAGTTTAATTAAGTTCCACCTATTTATCTTTGTTTTTATTGCATTTGCTTTTGGGTTGTTGGTCATGAAGTTTTTGTCAAAGCCAATTTCTAGAGTGGTTTTTCTAATATTATTATCTAGAATTTTTAGTTTAAGGTCTTAGATTTAAGTCCTTTATCTATCTTGAGTTGATTTTTGTATAAGGTGAGAGATGATGGTCCAGTTTCATTTTTCTATATGTGGTTTGCAAATGATCCCAGCACCATTTGTTGAATAGGGTGTCCTTGCACTTTTTTTTGTTGTTGTTGCTTTGTCTAAGATCAGTTGGCTATAAGTATTTGGGTTTATTTCTGTTTCATTGGTCTATGTGACTATTTTTATATCAGTACCATGCAGTTTTGGTGACTCTGGCCTTATAGTATAGTTTGAAATCAGGTAATGTGATGTCTCCAGAAATGTTCTTTTTGCTCAGTCTTGCTTTGGTTTGTGGACTCCTTTTTGGTTCTATATGAATTTTTGGATTGCATTTTCTTTTTTTTTTTTTTTGAGACGGAGTCTCGCTCCGTCACCCAGGATGGAGTGCAGTGGCTCAATCTCGGCTCACTGCAAACTCCGCTTCCCGGGTTCACGCCATTCTCCTGCCTCAGTCTCCTGAGTAGCTGGGACAACAGGCGCCTGCCACCATGCCCGGCTAAGGTTTTGTATTTTTAGTAGAGACGGGGTTTCACTGTGTTAGCCAGGATGGTCTCGATCTCCTGACCTTGTGATATGCCCGCCTTGGCCTCCCAAAGTGCTGGGATTACAGGCGTGAGCCACCGTGCCCAGCCCGGATTGCATTTTCTAGTTCTGTGAATAATGATGGTGGTATTTTGATGGGAATTGCATGGGATTTGTATATTGCTTTTGGCAGTATAGTCATGTTTACAATGTTGATTCTACCCATTCATGAGCATGGGATGTGTTTTTATTTGTTTGTGTCATCTATATTTCTTTCAACAGTGTTTTGTAGTTTTCCTTGTAGAAGTCTTTGACCTTCTTGGTTACGTGTATTGCTAAGTGTTTTATTTTTTTTCAGCTATTATAAAAGGGGTTGAGTTGTTTATTTGATTTTCAGCTTGGTTGCTCTTTGTGTATAGCAGAGCTATGGATTTGTGTACGTTAATTTTGTATCCTGAAACTTTGCTGAATTCATTTATCAGTTCTAGAAGCTTTATGGAAGAGTCTTTAGGGTTTTCTAAGTCTACAATTATATCAGCAGCAAACAGCAACAACAACAAAAAAAAACAGGTTTTTTTTTTTTTTTTTTTTTTTTTTTAGATGGAGTGTTGCTCTGTCACCAAGGCTGGAGTGCAATGGCACAATCTTGACTCACTGCAACCTCTGCCTCCTGGGTTCAAGCAATTCTCCTGCCTCAGCCTCCTGAGTAGCTGGGACTATAGGCACCCACCGCCACACATGGCTAATTTTTTGTATTTTTAGTAGAGACCGGGTTTCACCATATTAGCCAGGATAGTCTTGATCTACTGACCTCATGATCCGCCTGCCTTGGCCTCCCAAAGTGCTGGGATTACAGGTGTGAGCCATCACGCCTGGCTGACTTTCTCTTTACCAATTTGGATGTGCTTTATTTTTTTTTGTCTTGTCTCATTGCTCTGGCTAGGACTTCCAGTACTATGTTGAACTGAAGTGGTGAAAGGGGAAATTCTTGTTTTATTCCAGTTCTTGGGGTAAATTCTTTCAACTTTTATTTTTATTTTTATTAATTTTATTTTATTTTTTGAGACAGAGTCTCATTCTGCCTAGAATGCAATGACTTTATCTCAGCTCACTGCAAACTCCGCCTCCCAGGTTCAAGTGATTCTCCACCTCAGCCTCTCTAGTAGCTGGGATTACAGGCACCTGCCATCATACCCAGCTAATTTTTGTATTTTTGTAGAGATGGGGTTTTACCATGTTGGCTGGACTGGTCATGAACTCCTGACCTCATGAGATCCACCCACCTTGGCCTTCTACAGTTCTGGGATTAGAGGCATGAGCCACCACACCCAGCCTGCTTTCAACTTTTCCCCATTCAGTGTTATGTTGGCTGTGGGTTTGTTATAGATGGCTTTTGTTACATTGAGGTATGTCCATTGTACACTGATTCTGTTGAGGATATTAATAATAAAGGATGCTGAATTTTGTCAAATGCTTTTTCTGCATCTATTAAGATGATCATGTGATTTTTATTTTTAATTCTGTTTATGTGGTGTATTACATTCATTGACTCGTGTATTTTAAACCATCCATGCATCCCTGGTATAAAACCCACTTGGTTATGGTGGATTATCTTTTTGATATGCTGTTGGATTTGGTTAGCTAGTATTTTGTTAAAAATTTTTGCATCTATGTTCATCAGGGATATTGGTCTGTAGTTTTTTTATTGGTTGTGTCCTTTCCTGGTTTTTGGTATTAGGGTGATACTGGTTTTATAGAATGATTTAAGGAGGATTCCCTCTTTCTCTATCTTGTGGAGTAGTGTCAATAGGATTGGTACCAATTCTTCTTTAAATGTCTGGTAGAATTCAGTTGTGAATTTGCCTGGTCCTGGACTTTTTTTTTTGTTATTGTTGGTAATGTTGTTATTACCATTTCAATCTCACTGCTTATTATTAGTCTGTTCAGGATTTCTAATTCTTCGTGATTTAAGCTACGAGGGTTGTATCTTTCAAGGAATTTATACATCTTCTTCTGGTTTTCTAGTTTATGCATATAAAGATATTTATAGTAGCTTTAAATAATCTTTTGTATGTTTGTGGTGTTAGTTGTAATAGCTCTTGTTTTGTTTCTAATTGAGCTTCTTTGGATCCTCTCCTTTTCTTGGTGAATCTTGCTAATGGTCTATTAATTTTATTTATCTTTTCAAAGAACCAGGTTTTAGTTTCATTTATCTTTTCTATTATTTTGTTTCAATTTCATTTGTTCGGTTAGGATCAGACTTTTTGATGTAAGGATTTAGGGCTATAAACTTTTCTCTTAGCACCATGTTTGCTGTATCCAAGACATTTTTATATCATTCAGTTAGAAGACTTTTTAGCATACCCATCTTGATTTTATTGTTGACCCAATGATCATTCAGGAGCAAGTTATTTAATTTCCATGTATTTGCATGATTTTGAAGGTCCCTTTTGGAGTTGATTTCCAGTTTTATTTCACTGTGGTCTGAGACAGTACCTGATATAATTTCAATTTTCTAAAATTTACTGAGACTTATTTTGTGGCCTATCATATGGTTTATCTTGGAGAAAGTTCCATGCACTGATGAATAGAATGTATATTCTGTGGTTGTTTGGTAGAATGTTCCATAAATACCTGTTAAGTCAATTTGTTCCAGGGTATAATTTAAATCCATTGTTTCTTTGTTGACTTTCTGTCTTGATGACTTGTCTAGTGCTGTCAGTGGAGTACTGAAGTCCTCCATTATTATTGTGTGCTGTCTATTTCATTTCTTAGGTCTAGTAGTAATTGTTTTATAAATTTGAGAGCTCCAGTGTTAGGTGCATACATATATTTAAGATTGTGATATTTTTCTGTTGGACAAGCCCTTTTATCATGATATAATTTCCTTCTTTGTCTTTTTTTTTTTTTTTTTTTTCTTGAGGCAGAGTCTCACTCTGTCGACCGGGATGGAGTACTGTGGCCGGATCTCAGCTCACTGCAAGCTCCGCCTCCCGGGTTCACGCCATTCTCCTGCCTCAGCCTCCCGAGTAGCTGGGACTACAGGCGCCCGCCACCTCGCCCGGCTAGTTTTTGTATTTTTTAGTAGAGACGGGGTTTCACCGTGTTAGCCAGGATGGTCTCGATCTCCTGACCTCGTGATCCGCCCGTCTCGGCCTCCCAAAGTGCTGGGATTACAGGCTTGAGCCACCGCGCCCGGCCTCTTTGTCTTTTTTAACTGCCGTTACTTTAAAGTTTGTTTTGTCTAATATAAGAATAGCTACTCCTACTCCCTTTTTGTGTCCATTTGCATGGAATTTCTTTTTCTACCTCATTACCTTAAGTTTATGTGAGTCCTTATGTGCTAGGAGAGTCTCTTGAAGGCAGCAGATAGTTGGTCGGTGAATTCTTATCCATTCTACAATTCTGTATCTTTTAAGTGGAGTGTTTAGGCCATTTGCATTCAATGTTAGTATTGATATATGAGGTAGTATTCTATTCATGATGGTGTTTGTTGCCTGTATACCTTGTTTTTTTGTTTGTTTTATAGGTTCTGTGAGATTTATGCTTTAAAGACATTTTGTTTTAACATGTTTCCAGAATTTGTTTTAAGATTTAGAGCTCTTTTTAACAGTTCTGGTAGTGCTGGCTTGGTAGTGGCAAATTCTCTGAGTATTTGTTTGTCTAAAAACAACATTATCTTTTCTTAATTTATAGAACTTAGTTTTGGTTGCATGTGGTGGGTCACAACTATAATCCCAGCACTTTGGGAGGCTGAGGTGGGTGGATCATGAGGTCAGGAGATCAAGACCATCCTGGCCAACATGTTGAAACCCTGTATCTACTAAAAATACAAATAATTAGCTGGGTGTGGTGGCACACACCTGTAATCCCAGCTACTCAGGAAGGTGAGGCAGGAGAATTGCTTGAACTTGGGAGGCAAAGGTTGCAGTGAGCTGAGATCATGCCACTGCACTCTAGCCTGGCAAAAGAGCGAGACTTCATCTCAAATAAATAAATAAAGAGATACATAAATAAAATAAAGCTTAGTTTCATTGGATACAAAATCCTTGGCTAATAATTGTTTTGTTCAAGGAGGCTGAAGATAGGGCCCCAATCCCTTCTGTCTTATAAATTTCTGCTGAGAAATCTGCTGTTAATCCGATAGATTTTTCTTTAGAGGTTACCTGGTGCTTTTGCCTCACAGTTCTTAAGATTCTTTCCTTCATCTTGACTTTGGATAACCTGATGACAATGTGCCTAGGTGATGATCTTTTTGTGATGAATTTTTCAGGTGTTCTTCAATTTTCTTGTATTTGGATTTCTAGGTCTCCAGCAAGGCTGGGGAAGTTTCCCTTAATTATTCCCCTAAATACATTTTCCAAACTTTTATATTTCTCTTCTTTCTCAGGAACATCAGTTATGTTTAGGTTTGGTCACTTAACATAATCCCGGACTTCTTGAAGGCTTTATTTTTTCTTATTCCTTTTTCTTCATCTTTGTTGGACTGGGTTAATTTAAAAACCTTGTCTTTGAGCTCTGAAGTTCTTTCTTCTGCTTGTTTGATTCTATTGCTGAGACTTTCCAGAACATTTTTTATTTCTCTAAGTGCATCCTTTATTTTCTGCAGTTGTGATTGCTTTTTATTCATGCTGTCTATTTCACTGACGATTTCTCCTCTCATTTCTTGTTCTTTTTTTTTTTTTTTTTTAAATTGTACTTCACCTTTCTCTGATGCCTCCTAGATTAGCTTAATAAATGATCTTCTGAATTATTTTTCAGGTAAATCAGGGATTTCTTCTTGGTTTGGATTCATTGCTGGTGAGCTAATGTTGTTTTAGGGGGATGTTAAAAAACCTTGTTTTGTCATATTACCAGATTATTTTTTCTGCTTCTTTCTCATTTGGGTAGGCTATGTCAGAGGGAAAGTCTAGGGCTCAAGGCTGCTGTTCAGATTCTTTTGTCCCATTGGGTATTCCTTTGATGTACTACTGCCCCCTTTTTTTAGAGATGTGGCTTCCTGAGAGCTGAGCTATAGTGATTATTATCTCTTCTGGATCTAGCCACCCAGCAGGTCTACCAGGCTTTAGGCTGGTACTGGGGGTTGTCTGCACAGCATCCTGTAATGTGAACTGTCTGCAGGTGTCTCAGCCAGGATTTCCTTGGATAGGGCTTGCTACAGCTGCTGCAGGAAATGGGGTGTTTTTCCCAGGTTAATGGAGTTATGCTCCCAGAAGGATTATGGCTGCCTCTGTGGTGTCATGCAGATTGTCAGGGAAGTTGGGGGGAGCCAGCAGTTACATACCTCACCCAGCTTCCATGCAACCCAAAAGGTCAGTCTCATTCCCACTGTACCCCACCCCCCAACAGCACTGAGTTTTTTTCCAGCCAGTGGGTGAGCAGGGCTGAGTACTTGCCCCAAGCTACCAGCCTCCTAGCTGAGAAAGTAAGCAGGGCTTTGGTGTCTTCCTGCCTATCGAGTCTGCACACCAGATTCATGCCCTCCTGGAGTTCTTGCCAGGAGACTTTGTGTTCAGTTGGAATTGTTACAAAGTTCAGCTGGAGGTTTCCTTCCTCCTGTGGTATTTTCCAAGTACTTCTGGCAGCTCTCCCCAAAAACCCCTTCAAGGCAAGTATGAAATAGCTTCCCAGGGGACCCAGAGAGCCCACAAGGTTTTTCCTGCTGTTTCCTCTACCCCTATATTTTACTCACTCTCTAAACTGACTCAGCTCCAGGTAAGGTCAGATCCTTCTCCCATGACCTAGACATTCAGGTTCCCCAGTAAGGTTATGTGTTTGGGGGTGGGTGATCCCTTTTTTCCCACATTCACAGATTGGGCACTCACAGTATTTGGGGTGTCTCCCAGGTCCTGCAGGAGCAATCCACTTTCTTCAGAGGGTCTGTGGGTTCTCTCAGCTTTCCTGGTTTATTCCTGCAGTAGTTCTGGAGCAAAAGTTCATGATGCAAGTCTCCACACATTGCTTTGTCTGTCCTAGTGGGAGCTGCAATCTGGTTCTGCCTCCTGAATGCTATTTTTTTTTTTTTTTTCAAAAAAGTGGTTTGTAAATTTCTCTTTATTTTTTACTAAATTAGAAAATTCAAAGCCAAAATGTTAGGTCAGGAATAAAAACAAGCATCAGGTGAGAGGGTGTTTAGCATAATGGTTAATATAGTGAAACTCAGAATCAGGTGGTTTCTGATTGCATCCCAGTTCTGCCACTTATGGGCTGTATGACATACAGTTTCTTGACCTCTCTTTGTTTGACTTTTCAATGGTTCAGTGAAAATAATAGTCCTAAATGCTAGGGTTTTGGTAAAATTTAAGCAATTAAAACAAAGATGTCCAAAGAGTACCCAGAACATAGCAAGTGTACAAGAAACTTATTAGCTCTTATTTGTCAATTCTGTTAGATCATGATTAATGTTAAGCCTGAAAACAATGTCGCTACATCAGTGCTTTGTAACCCATGTCTATTCTAGTCAGTCTGGGGCTATAATGCTAGTCAAATATTTTTAATACTGTCCTTTTATTTAAAAAAGCATAATAGTATTTTTGATTGACATATCAAAGTTGCATACATTTCTGGAGTACAACGTGATGTTTGAATATATTATATATATACACATATATAATATGGAATGATTAAATCAAGTTAAATAACATATCTATGAATTGCTTACCTATTGTTTTTTGTCGTGAGACACTTGAAATTTGCTTTTAGTTATTTTAAAATATACAATACATTATTGTTTACTATAGTCACCCTGCTGTGCAATAGATCTCAAAACCTACTGAAACTTTGTACCCTTTGATGAACAACTCCCTGTTTTCTTCCCACCACACTCAGCCTCTGCTGAAGATGATTTTACTTTCTACTTTCTTGAGTTAAACTTTATTCTATATATAAATGAGGTCATGCAATATCTGTCTTTCTGTGTCAGGGTTATACCATCTAGTGTAATGTCTTCCAAATTTATATTGTTTGAAATTATGAGATTTACCCCTTTTTAAGGCTGAATAGTATTCCATTGTGTATCTACGCCACATTTGTTTTTCAAAAAAATAATTTAAGGCCAGGCATGGTGGCTTATGCCTGTAATCCCAGCACTTTGGGAGGCTGAGGCAGGCGGATCACGGGGTCAGGAGACCATCCTGACCCACATGGTGAAATGCCGATTCTACTAAAAATACAAAAATTAGCTGGGTATGGTGGCATGCACCTGTAATCCCAGCTACTTGGGAGGCTGAGGCAGGAGAATGGCTTGAACCCAGGAGGCAGAGATTGCAGTGAGCCAAGATCACACCACTGCACTCCAGCCTGGTGACAGACCGAGACTCTGTCCCCCCCAAAATTAAATATATTCATCTATTGTTGAAAAACTCATGTTATGGAAGGGTATTTCTGTGTTAAAACATGTATTAATATAATTCAGCATATACATATATTATTAATAATAGCTAATTTGTACTGAGCACGAGCCGTAACACAATTTATGTGTTAATAAATTTAATGCTCACAGTAACTGAATAACAGGTATTATTATTATCCTCATTTTACAGAGAAAGAAACAAAGCCAAGGAGAAAAATGACTTGCTTACCATACCAAAGCCAATATTAAACCACAGGCAACTTTGTCTCCAGAGATAAACCAATAAAACAATAAAAACCCTCTTCAAACAGAAAAATTAATTTTATATATGTATATGTATATATATTTTGAGATGGAGTTTTGCTCTTGTTCCCCAGGTTGGAGTGCAATGGTACAATCTCAGTTTACCTGCAACCTCTGCCTCCTGGGTTCAAGCGATTCTCCTGCCTCAGCCTCCCGAGTAGCCAGGACTACAGGCATGTGCCACCATGCCCAGCTAATTTTTGTATTTTGAATAGAGACGGGGTTTCACCATGTTAGATTGGATGGTCTCAATTTCTTAACCTCGTCCCGCCTCAGCCGCCCAAAGTGCTGAGATTACAGGCGTGAGCCTCTGCACCCGGCTCACGAAATTATTTTTAACATTAATTTTTAAATAAAAGTTAACCAGAATTGAATAATTGGATACATTTTCATTGTCCTATGTACTTGTGAATGTATAAAATGGTACATAAGTGAGAAATAAGCCAGTAAAAGGATAAGTTAGTATTTCAATGAATAAAATTGGAAAGTAGTTAATTATTATTTGTGGATGATATTTTTGTTTGCTTAGATGACAAAAGCAACTAAAAGACTATTTTAAAAGTCTATTCAGGTGCCTAGGCAAAATTCTAAGATGATCCTCAGGATTCCCAGTTTGTTGCACACCTGCTGTGTAATCCTTTTTTTGTTAAGTGTAAAAAAAAATGTGTGACTGTGATGGAAAATCACTCATGAAATTAGGTTACTAATGTGTTGCCTTTGTGTTCATCAAAAGGGAGATTATCCTGATTGGGCTAAACTAAATCAGAGGTGCTTTTAAAAGAAAGGGACACATCCTGGGCACGGTGGCTCATGCCTGTAACCCTAGCGCTTTTGGGAGGCCTAGGTGGGCACATCATGAGGTCAAGAGATGGAGACCATCCTGGCCAACATGGTAAAAATACAAAAATTAGCTGGGCGTGGTGGCACGCACCTGTAGTCTCAGCTATTTGGGTGCCTGAGGCAGGAGAATCTCTTGAACCCGGGAGGTGGAAGTTGTGGTGAGCAAAGATTGTGGCATTGCATTCCAGCCTGGCGACAGAGTGACACTCCTTCTCAAAAACAAAACAAAACAAAGCAAGACAAAAAAGAAAAAAAAAAAAGGAACACATCAGAGAAAAACACCCCTGCTGGTCTGGAAGTAAGTGACTTCCAGGTGGGCTAGCTAAACTGCTTATGGAGGCCACAGGGCAGGAAATATATTTGTATCTTTTCATTATTCCTGGCTCCCACATGTTGCTTCCAGTAGGGAGGACAGGAGGATCCCATGGATCCTCCCCATGGCAGAGGAAAGAAAAGGGGGTTCTCATTCATTCAATAAATAATCACCTAATGATCTGAGATAGCTTAAGATAAACAGAGGAGACCACAACATGACCACATTAACGGGAGGAAGGAGGCAATCTGGTTGAAAGGGGTCACTGGCATTATGAAGCAACATTTAGTAAGTGGTAG
>NC_045441.1:45647513-45688961 GCF_002776525.5 Piliocolobus tephrosceles
GAATAATGAGCCTGTGGGATATTGATAGTCTATCATCAATGAGAGTGAACTCATTCTAATTAAATCAGCATGTGTGCACCATTCTGGTGACCCAGTTTTACACTACCCATTACAGAAATACCATGGGGACCAGTAGGTACCCTCCTAGAATTAAAATTATCATGAGAAACATATCTAATTTTTCATTTTCACAATTGAAAAATCTTGAAAACATTATTAATTTGATGATGAACTTCTGTTAATTTTAGATTTTAGAGAATTCTACTATACTTTAATACAATATTGAACTGTAAACATCTTAATATATATGTATTTCTTTTTTTGTTTGGAGACAGAGTCTCAGTCCATCAACAAGGATGGAGTGCAGTGGCACCATCTTGGCTCACTGCAACCTCCACCTCCCAGATTCAAGTGATTCTCCCGTCTCAGCCTCCAGAGCAGCTAGGCTCACACTACCACACCTGGCTAATTTTTTTTTTGAAATGACAACGTAATGTTTAATGATCTTCACCATGCTTTCCATTCCCAGTAAAAAGTAAAAACTCATAGATTTTAAGTGGGGTGGGGAGTAGTGAATGGGAGAAAACAAGTTTTAGGGAAGGACAGCCAAACTGTCTAATCTAGACTGTCATTAACCTCAACAGTCTTTGAGGCACCATGAAGCTGTTACAAAGCCATGACTAATGCTGCCTCTAGATGGAAGCATAACTGATTATAAAGGTGATTCTTGCCAGCCACTGTGGTGCAACTATACTTCCAGCTACTTGGGAGGCTAAGGAGGGAGAATCACTTGAGCCCAAGAGTTCAAGGCTAGTCTGGGCAACATAGTGAGACTCTACCTCAAAAAAAAAAAAAAAAAAAAAAAAAAAAAAAGCAAAAGGTGATTCTCTAGAGAGCGAGCTCTGGGATATTGGAGAGTAGCAATATAGTGATCCCATTTCTGCCTACTTAGAAGAAACTCCTCTCCTTTTGCTGTATGGGGACTGTTATTTCAAGCAGAAAGGACATCAAAGAGTAAAACCGATACCTTTTACTCTCCACATTACAATAGTTCTCAAGCAAAGCTTGGATTTTCTACTTAATCAGTATTGATCCAAAGATATCCAGAATGAAGTGACTTTCGGCATTTATCCTTTGCTAATCTTGCTATTATGAATCCCGAAATTGATATGACACATTTCAAGGGTGCAACTTAAAGTAAGTCTATACAACATGTAAGGCTAACAATTGCCCCATATTTTAATAAGAAAAACATCAAAAAAACTTCTCAAATTGTTTTCCAGTGGTATAGCCAATGGGTACTTTTTTAAAGCTGCAAACAAATAAATGGTACTGATACTGTGTTAAAGGCCCCCTGGGTATGCTTCCATCACAGCCTCTCCATCCTCCAACTACAATAAATGCTAAGACTGATTAAGCCCTTAGATTAAAAGGCCATGTCTACTGGAAATACTACAGGATCTGCTACTGTCTCCATTAAGGCAAACCATTTCTAAATGATGGTGAAAGGAATGTTTCTGAAATCTCCCAATTGTAAAGGACCTGAAAAGAAAGTATAAAAACAGCAAGAAAATGGATACATATATAGAATCATACCATCTTTTCATCATGCAACATTGGCTCCTCACATCAGGAAGATTAAATAGAATATTTATACATATTTTTGTACATATCTTTCTCTCCCTCTGTGAGTACACATGTACTTGTCCTTGCCTGGGTCTCCAAGGCTACATGTGGTAATGGGCTACATTTGCTGAACCAGAGTCCAGTTTGGTTCTGTTTCTTGCTGAGGATATGTTCTAGGTCTTCTCTTAATTTTTCCAGATATCCACATACACCACAGACTCTGACTTGTTAATCTTGTCACTGTGATGTCCACCAGAGTGGTCTAACTGTGCATATATGACTGGGACCTGGTGAGATCCAGAAGGCAGACTCTTTACAAAACCCTCAGTGTCAGAGTGGGACTTCCGAGGAGCCTGTTTAACTGGTGACAAACTCTCTGATGTAACCCCGTTTAGAGTTTTTCCTTCTATAGAGGACAGCCAGAATCATGCTGATGAGCAGAGTGAGACCTAGGATCACAGTAGTAACTATGCCCCCCACTACCCAAACTGGAAACACAGGCAAACTCTCTTTTTCTACAACATAGAGCCTAATGTGTCCAGACTGGAAACAATGTCAGGAGGGTTTTTGACATCACAGCTATAGGTGCCATTGTGTATAGACTGCATATTTTCTGTGTTAATTGATGCATCGTTCTTGTCAAGGTCTTCAGCCCAGCTGATTCTGTCTTTAAATGGTGGATAATTCCCAAGGTATACTTGCCCTTGGGAATAGTGGAAAAATGACATGGTGGTGTCAGCCCCCTCTGGCTGGAAGCTCCAGAAGACTGAGGTCAACCTGCCAGTCATATTAGTAGACTTGAACTTGCAGGTCAGCTTCCCTTATGTACCATTTGCCATGAAGATTTCTTTTGGTGTATATGCTTCCAAGGCTGATACTCCAGCTGTCAAGAGCCCCAGCACCACTGTCAGCACTGACCACAGCCAGCGCCTCCTGTCTGGGGCTGCAATAACTGTCCCAGGTCTGGCAGGCGCTGCCATTGTCCAGCCACTGCAGTCACCGCCGCTGCGCCCCTGAACCCGGGTCCCCGCTGAGGTTGGCTTGGCTTGGGGAAGAGGGTTTTGATCTCTCTGCCACTCGTGCTGGGTAGCATCTCCATGCCACACTCCCTTCTCTGGACCCAGCCGTGGCTCGCCAGATCTGCACCCTAGCCTCAGTCCCACTCCAGCCACACCTGGCTAATTTTTTTTTTATGTTTAATAAAGATGAGGTTTCACCATGTTTGCCAGGCTGGTCTCCAACTCCTGACCTCAAGTGATTTGTTCACCTCAGCCTCTCAAAGTGCTGGGATTACAGGTGTGAGCCACTGCACCTGGTCATAATATGAATATTTATTTATTTAGACAGAGTCTTGCCCTGTTGCACAGACTAGAGTGCAATGGCACGATCTTGGCTCACTGCAACCTCCGCCTTCCAGGTTCAAGTGATTCTCTTACCTCAGCCTCCCAAGTGGCTGGGATTACAGGTGCACACCACCATGCCCAGCTAGTTTTTTGTATCTTTAGTAGAGATGAGGTTTCACCATGTTGGCCAGGCTTGTCTCGAACTCCTGACCTTAAGTGATCTGCCCACATTGGACTCCCAAAATGCTGGGATTACAGGCGTGAGCCACCACAACCAGCCATGAATATTTCTTTAATGTATGAACAGTTACATAGATATTTGCTCTTAGAGTAACATAATAAAAGTAACAATTAGAGAAAACACTTGAAATGGGATAAAATTAATCAAAACCACATCTTTTCAATGGCTTGGCATAATTGCCATGCTTTTTGAAATGGCCAGATTACTAACAAGAAGCAAAGACAAGATTTTGGCTTTGCTCAATCATTAAGTTATTGACCTTATGAGATCTAAAATCCTGGCTAAAGGATTTGAAAGGCATATTCTTTAGGTGGCTTCC
This sequence comes from Piliocolobus tephrosceles, assembly GCF_002776525.5. Taxonomy (NCBI): domain Eukaryota; kingdom Metazoa; phylum Chordata; class Mammalia; order Primates; family Cercopithecidae; genus Piliocolobus; species Piliocolobus tephrosceles. The sequence continues at coordinate 45,651,043 of NC_045441.1, forward strand.
TAGGGTATCCAAGAAAATACAAGAAGACTTTTGAAGTTAGGCAAGAGAATGCATTCTACATATATTGCTCTTTTCTGATTTGCTTTAACATTAAAAGATTGAAGACTGCAAATCTAATCTCTCTATGTAGAGTAAATTAGGAAAGGATTTATTTTTCATCCAGGGAAATAATTGTATAAAATTAGTGGGAGTGTGGTTGCTCACATCCGTAATCCCAGCACTTTGGGAGGCCAAGGTGGGCAGATCACTTGAGGTCAGGAGTTTGAGACCAGCCTGACCAGCATGGTGAAACCCCATCTCTAGTAAAAATACAAAAAATTAACCGGGTGTGGTGGCGCATGCTTGTAGTCCCAGCTACGTGAGAGACTGAGGTGGAGAACGGCTTGAATCTGGGAATCTTGAGTTTGCAGTGAGCCAAGATTACGCCATTGCACCCCAGGCTGAGTGACAGAGCAAGACTCTGTCACAAAAAAAAAAAAAAAAAAAAAATTAATGGGTAACAGATACCGTTAGCTGCCAAAAAATAGTATGACTAGATTCAGTAAGTATCTAGCCATGCAAATAACAGTCCATTAAGTTAAGACGCTAATATGTTTATGTGAACAGCATTTATGTGCAATGTGATGCACTTCTACTCAGCACCTTCTTCTGCCTGCTTGCAGAGATATCAATTTCCCCTGAGTGATTCAGGGTGCGTACTGATAATTGAGAATGCTGTGTTCAGAGGGATTACTAGGAATATCATTAACACAATTTTTCCATATTATAAAGAAATTTTATGAATCTTACTCTGCTTCATAAAGGCTTTTAGTAAAAGATTGTTTATTTACAGTGCTCCATTTGAATTCATGGGAAATTTCAATATTCCAGGTAAGTCAGAGACACTTAAGTGTCAACAAAATTCCATAATACATACTTGAATGAAATAAAGTCTTCTTAGCTAAGAATTTTATTTTATCCATAAATTTAGAGAAGAACAGAAAACCAGTACTTTGGGCCAAATAACAGTGTTTGCCATGGAATTATCACCCAAGCAAGTGCTCTCCAACATCATCATTAAAATAGCAATAGCACCATGTGCTTTCCTAGAGACAGCTGGCCTGTTTTGCACTGATATAAAGTGGAGAAGGCATTGAAATAATGAAGGGGTGTGATATACATTGAATAATCATATGAAATACAATTTTTAATAAAAACAAGCATTTGATGTTGTATAACTATAGATGAGACTTGATGTTGTATAACTATAGATGAGACTGTTAGTATGAGGTTATGATATATGTACTTCTTTTTTTTTTTTTTTTTTGAGACTGAGTCTCACTCTGTCACCCAGGCTGGAGTGCAGTTGGCGCAATCTCTTACTGCAACTTTGGCCGCCCAGGTTCAAGAGATCTCCTGACTCAGACTCCTGAGTAGCTGGGATGACAGGTGCCTGCCACCGTGCCCAGCTAATTTTTGTAGTTTTTAGTAAAAACAGGGTTTCACCGTCTTGGCCAAGCTGGTCTTAGAACTTCTGACCTCCTGATGCACCCACCTTGGCTTCCCAAAATACTGGGATTACAGGTGTGAGCCACCGCGCCTGGGCAATATTTTTACCTCTGTTGATAAGATAACTTCATTCACAATATTCTTATTTAAAATATTCCTTTCCTGTGGTATATTTGCTAGCTTTTGGTCAAATATTACCTGAGCTCAATAGAAATCAACAAAATGAATCTTTATTTTACCACAAGCATTTTATTTTTATTTATTTATTTATTTATTTATTTATTTATTTATTTTTGAGACGAAGGCTTCTGTTGCCCAGGCTGGAGTGCAGTGGAGCAATTTCAGTTCACTGAAGCCTCCACCTACCGGGTTGCAGCCATTCTCCTGCCTCAACCTCCCGAGTAGCTGGGAATACAGGTGGTGCCACCACACCCTGCTAATTTTGGTATTTTTAGTAGAGATGAGGTTTCACCATGTTGGCCAGGCTGGTCTTGAACTCCTGACCTCAGGTGATCCATCTGCCTCAGCCTCCCAAAGTGCTGGCATTACAGGCAAGAGCCACTGTGCCTGGCCAGAAGCATTTTGTTATTGATGCATATGCTTACTAGGCTAAAAATATATTAGCTTTTTATATGAAAAAATCTTTCTTTCTTTCTTTTCCTTCTTTTTTTTTTTTTTTTTTTTTTTGTCTTGCTCCGTCACCCAGGCTGGAGTGCAGTGGTGCCATCTCGGCTCACTGCAACCTCTGCCACCTGTGTTCAAGCGATTCTCCTGCCTCATCCTCCCGAGTAGCTGGGACTACAGGCACCTGCCATTGCGCCTGGCTAATTTTTGTATTTTTAATAGAGACGGGGTTTCACCGTATTAGTCAGGATGGTCTCGATCTCCTGACGTCGTGATCCACCCACCTCGGCCTCCCAGAGTGCTGGGATTACAGGCCTGAGCCACTGCGCCCGCCTCTTTCTTTTCTTTCTTTTCTCTCTTTTCTTTCTTTTCTCTCATTTCTCTCTCTCCTCTCTTTTCTCTCTTTCTCTCTTTTTTTCTTTTCTTTCTCACTGTGTTGCCAAGCCTGGAGTGCAGTGGTGTGATCTTGGCTCCCTGCAACCTTTGCCTCCTGGGTTCAAGCAATTCTCCTGCTTCAGCCTCCCAAGTAGCTGGGACTTCAGGTGCTTGCCACCACACCCAGCTGATTTTTTTTTTTTTTTAACTAGAGATGGGGTTTCACTATGTTGGCCAGGCTCGTCTTGAATTCCTGACCTCATGATCTGCCTGCCTTGGCCTCCCAAAGTGCTGGGATTACAGGTATGAGCCACCACACCCAGCCTATATTTTCTTTCAGTGTTACTTATTGCTGCGAAGTGTCCTGCTAGGAAACTGCTATAATCAATCAGCTCTACTTACATTACTAATAGTGAGTTGAAGTGATGTGTGAATAGGAAACAGATGTGTCTTCTCTGCATGTCTTTTTAAATTTATTCACAGAAGAGGAGGATGCCGATAGAAGATGAAGAAAGATATGATCTTCCCCTTTCTTTATCATCATGTGTGAAGTCAGAGAATAGGTAACATGGCACCCACCAGGTAGAGAATTCATCTGCATATTAAAAGATTAGGGTGCGATGGCAAGCTTCTTCACACACTATGTAATTGGCATACCTGTTTCAACAAATCCTCTGTGCCCTATGTAAATCAGACACCACCTCCTCAAGCACATCTATAAAACCAAATGCATCTTACCATGAATGAAGAGATCTGTTCGGAACCCTCTGCTTCTGCATGAGGGAGCTTTTCTCTCTTGTTTATGAAATTTTCCCCCTTAAACTCACTCCTTGCGTGTCTGTGTCCTTGATTTCCTTGGCATGAGCAAGGAACATGGGGTATTACCCCAGACAAATGATGCTGCTTCACGGCCACAAATATAATTGAAATATATTTGTATTTTCAGCTTGCGTAGGCATTGGCAAGCTTTCTTCCAGAATGTAGTAGCAACTTATACTACTTGACTTATATGAGGGATTATTTATTATCTAATTATCCTTATTTTCTAAACCCTACAGTAAACACTCTGTGAAGACAGAGACTTTTAATTTCATTCACCACTATATTTGCAATTTTTCAATTAAGTACGTAAATTTGATTTGACTTTGAAGCATTTATTTATTTAATTATTTATTTATTTAGAGACAGAGTCTTGCTCTGTAGCCCAGGCTGGAGTGCAGTGGTGCGATCTCGGCTCACTGCAAGCTCTGCCTTCCTGGTTCACGCCATTCTCCTGCCTCAGCCTCCCGAGTAGCTGGGACTATAGGCGCCCGTCACCGCACCCTGCTAATTTTTTACATTTTTAGTAGGGACGGGCTTTCACCTGTGTTAGCCAGGATGGTCTCACTCTCCTGACCTCGTGATCCACCCGCCTCAGCCTCCCAAAGTACTGGGATTACAGGCTTGAGCCACTGCGCCCAGCCTAAGCATTTATTATTTTTTTTAAAGAATAACTATGGGCCTGGCACAGTGGCTCATGCCTGTAATCCCAGCACTTTGGGAGACAGAGGTGGGTGGATCATGAGTTCAGGAGTTCGAGACTAGTCTGGCCAATATGGTGAAACCCTGTCTCTCTAAAAATACAAAAATTAGTCAGGTGTGGTGGCACGCACCTGTAGTCCCAGCTACTCAGGAGGCTGAGGCAGGAGAATCAGTTGAACCCGGGAGATAGAGGTTGCAGTCAGCTGAGATTGCACCACTGCACTCCAGCCTGAGCAACAGAGCAAGACTCTGGTCTCAAAAGATAAATAAATAAATAAAATGAAAATAAAAACAATAACTGCAGTAAAGTTGATTCCTTTGCACGTCTCTGAACATTATTTTCTTTTCCACAGCTCTGTTTCTTTACATGTAGGATTTCTCTGCCAAAATTTTTTCATTCTTTTCTTAGCCATTCTCAGTCAGGATTATTTCTCTGACTGCACAGAAAGACTGTAACTGAGCAGGTACAATTTCAGCAAAGTCTTGAAGAAGATAGTCCTCAGCTGACCAGGTAAACTCTAAGCAACTATAGATAATTATCTTTTAAAGGTGTATAATTTTTATTTTATATTGATTTACCAGGACAATCACCATTACAAAAAAATCAGTTTAATTACACCGGGCATGGTGGCTCACACCTATAATCCCAGCACTTTGGAAGGCCGAGGTGGGTGGATCACCTGAGGTCAGGAGTTTGAGACCAGGCTGGCCAACATGGTGAAACCCTGTCTCTACTAAAAATACACTCACACACACACACACACACACAAACGCACACAAATAGCTGGGTGTGGTGGCAGGTGCCTGTAATGGCAGCTACTTGGGAGGCTGAGGCAGGAGAGTCATTTGAACTTGGGAGGTGGAGGTTGCAGTGAGCCGAGATTGCCCCATCACCAGCCTGGGCGACAGAAAAAAAAAAATCAATCTAATTGCAATATATCTAGAGATTTAACACACATCTAAATGTTAAATTGGCACTACAATATAATATTTAAATATGTAAAAAGACATTAGAACATGTGGTCAATAATACCATGAGCTGCCATAGGCTTTTAGCAGATAATACAAATGAAAATCACCTCTTTATGCCCCTACAGGAGAAAAACATACTTGTGTATCTCATATATATCAGGAAAGAGAAAAAAGCAGAACTCAATATGCTAAAAAAGATTGTTTATACCAGATATACACATTTTATTGATGGTTGTCCAATATAATTTTTAAGTTTTCTGTATTAAATTTTACCAAATATATATAATCCTGTTGCTCACAAGTGAGGAGCAAAAGCTAAACTATTCAAATAGCCATAAGAAAGATTTTTTGGAAAATAATACATCGTTAAAAAGAAGCTGAAAGTGTAATAGTTGACCCCTTAGGAACCTTAAATATTACATTTAATTTTGCTTAGATGGCAGGAGTTGGAGTTTTGATTAAGTCGGCCAATTCAAAATCCTCCAGAGAGAAGTTACCAGGTATCAACATTTAAGACAGATTTTATTCGTTAAAAGCATCTTAAGAAGTAACGGAAACTGCAGAAATTAAAGAATTCAGGGCCGCGCGTGGTGGCTCATGCCTGTAATCCTAGCACTTTGGGAGGCCGAGGTGGGTGGATCACCTTAGGTCAGGGGTTCAAGACCAGCCTGGCCAATATGGTGAAATCCCGTCTCTACTAAAAATACAAAAATTAGCCAGGTATGGTGATGTGCACCTGTAGTCCCAGCTCCTCAGGAGGCTGAGACAGGAGAGTTGCTTAAACCCGGGAAGCAGAGGTTGCAGAGAGCTGAGATCATGCCACTGAACTCCAGCCTGGGTGACAGAGTGAGACTCCATCTCAAAAATAATAATTAATTAATTAATTCAGGATTTCCACTAGTAATAAATTGTATTGAACATGTTGATTGTGTTGGCCATTTGAGAGCTGCTATTTATAACTGCTTCATAAGCCTGCTGAGTCACAGGCGCAGATAAACAATCACTGTTGTTTACATGCTCCTTGTCAGGCAGCTTTTATTAGCATGCAAATACTAATACCTTCCCAACGAAGGACGAAGGACACCAACATGCAAGATTTTACTTTGTGTCCAATAGGGGACAGCTTTGCTTGGTTGCTTACAACCATCATGGTCATAAAGACAAAGTCCCTGATACCTCTGCTTTCCAGTCTGTGCATGAGACAGTCTTTGTGAGGTCCAGCGTGGCCAGCTGTGCCTCTCCTTTCTGGTGGAAGTGTATTAAACACCTTTTAATTGCATTCACCTCCTTTTTATGTGTTAACATCCTGTCGAAATTCATAAGGCCTGCTTTAGAAAAATCATGTTGCAGGCAGGGTGCAGTGGCTCACGCCTGTAATCCCAGCACTTTGGGAGGCTAAGGCGGTTGGATCACGAGGTCAGGAGTTCAAGACCAGCCTGGCCAACACGATGAAACCCCCGTCTCTATTAAAATGCAAAAAATTAGCCAGGCATGGTGGCAGATGCCTGTAGTTCCAGCTACTCAGAAGGCTGAGGCAAGAGAATTGTTTGAACCTGGGAGGCAGAGGTTGCAGTGAGCTGAGATTGCACCAATGCACTCCAGTCTGGGTGACAGGGCAAGACTCAGTCTCAGAAAAAAAAGAAAAATCATGTTGCTGTGCTTTGTTATCAGAAATAATATGGGGGTGGAAGCACAAAGCAAAAGTAACCAAAACATGGATAGTGCTAATTCGTATTTGAAAGTATATTTGTGAAATATACTTTTACAGAAGTATCTTTGCTAGGATGTCAAGGAAGAGATCACTAAACATCAACTCCAACATATTCACATAAGTTTAACAATTTAGAGATGGTTGACACTTTTCATTCTAGATTATTTCTACTTTCAGTAAAGCAAGTATTTATTGTAATACAGAAGCATTGGGAAATTAACACAAATATAACTAATGTCTGAGTCCTGAAGAACTTCCTCTGGAGCCTCAGTAAATTTACTTAATCTAAATGGGCCCTTGTGCTGTAATTACCTTTATCTTGTCTTCTGCTAAATCACGGAGGTTAGGGTAGTTCCTTCAGAACCCTAGTAAACTTGTTTGTGGAGGCCTGGCAGGGGGTTTCTTCAGACTCACAAAAAAACTTGTTTAATTCTACATAGGTCCTGTTAAGAATTCCTTCGTTATTTTGTCATGCTGTAAGGCCCAGGAAAGGCCTAGGCAAAACTCTTGATGAGCTTTTGTTACATTCCAGGCTTTGTATAAGGGCACTGTTTTTTATTTTTTGTGGTTTTTTTTGGGGGGTGGCACTGGGGGTGCCGAGGTTCACTCTTGTTGCCCAGGCTGGAGTGCAGTGGTGTGATCTCGGCTTACTGCAACCTCTGCTTCCCAGGATCAAGCGATTCTCCTGCCTCAGCCTCCCGAGTAGCTGGGACTGCAGGCATACACCATCATGCCTGGCTAATTTTGTATTTTTAGTAGAGATGGGGTTTCTCCATGATGGTGGGGCTGGTCTTGAACTCCCAACCTCAGGTGATCCACCTGCCTCGGTCTCCCAAAGTGCTGGGATTACAGGTGTGAGCCACCACACCCAGCCAGGGCACTGTTTTTTAATATTTAACTTAACCTCTCAGTCAGTACTGAAACAGTTGTTTTGGAGGCCTGCATTAGTAAGACCTGGCCTGCCACAATCCCTACTGTCAATTTGTGCATGATTTCTGTCTTGCGTATTTATCACAAGAATTGGAGGGAGATGAGGGGGGTCATAATCATTCTGGCTACTTCCTGCTGAGAGGGGGTCATTATTATGGGGCACTGAATGCAGTGCTGGAGTGGAGGAGGTCAATTTGTTTCCTATAGCACTCTCTGTTTTGGGGGCTTAGAGGCAGCACCTCCTGAAACATAATAGTATGCAACAGAAACACATAAATAAGTTGCTGCTCTTTTCTTCTGAAGTTTAAGTCATCTAGTCTTTAGTTCACAGGGCCTTAAGAAAGCACAGCTTGGGTTTTAGTGATTTCCTATGAGGAAAAATGGGGAAATATGTCCCGACCTGCAGGACAGTCGAACAGACCCTGGAAGGGGGAGTGGGAATGCAGGAGACAAGAAAACACGAGAAATGGAGACAAGACAAATGCCTCTTCCCCAGATTAACACTGGGTCTGGACCATGCCATGTGTTGTCTAAGGGCTCTTTCCATTTAACCATGACAAATTGTTTTTTGGACTCGGAATGCCAAAATCGATCAGCTGCTGATCTGTTCAGGTTATCCACATTTTAAAAATTTAAAATAAAAAGTGTGTGATTAAGGATACTTCTAGGGGTGCCCTTAGTAGGGTACCATTCTCCCTTTTTTATTTTGTCAATGGTGATTTTTAAGGATAGGTGAGCTCTTTCAACTATTCCTTGTCCCTGAGGGTTATAGGGAATTCCAGTAATGTGTTTTATTTGTAATTTAAGACAGAAGTCTTGGAAGGCTTTGGATGTATAGCCAGGACGAGACAAATAGCCTGATCTTTGAGCTTTATTTGCAAGAGCAAATAAAGCTCAAAGATCTACATCAGTCTTTAATTACTAGGTTGCAAAAATTAAGGACAGGAAATGAGAGTGTTCAATACCCTAAAGATATAGAAAAACACTCTCACCCTCAGACACCCGGACAACATATCCCTAAAGGAAGGCCGTTTGGTAACAAGGATAGGGAGGAGTCCTCTCCTCGAGACGTCTTTCCAGTAACTGAAACTACAGATGGACAGGGCCAGGCCTGGAGGCACCACAATGGGTTTGAATTTACTGTTATAAAAGAACTAAAAACCACTGTCTCTCAATACGGAGCTACTACTCTGTATACCATTGCCATAGTAGAATCTGTGGCCGAAAATTGGCTCACTCCCACAGACTGGAATACCTTAGTTAGAGCAGTTCTTTCTGGAGGCGACCATCTGATTTGGAAGTCAGAATTTTATGAAAATTGTCGAGATATGGCCAAGAGAAACCAACAAGCCGGAAATGGTTGGGATTTTGATATGTTAACTGGCTCGGGTAATTACACAGAAACCGATGTCCAAATGCAATATGATCCCAGGCTATTTTCCCAAATCCAAGCAGCAGCCACCAAAGCCTGGAGAAAACTCCCTGTTAAAGGGGATCCAGGAGCTTTGCTCACGGGGGTCAAACAAGGACCTGATGAGCCTTTCGCAGACTTTGTACACAGACTTCTAACCACAGCTAGCAGAATACTTGGAAATGCTGAGGCAGGAGTGGATTATGTAAAACAATTAGCTTATGAAAACGCTAACCCGGCTTGTCAAGCAGCAATCAGACCTTATAGAAAAAAACAGACTTAACAGGCTACATTCACCTCTATTCAGATATAGGACCCTCATATCAACAGGGTTTAGCAATGGCTGCGGACTTTAGTGGACAAACCGTAAAAGACTTCCTCGCTAGTAAAAATAAAAATAGCTAGGGGTGCTTTAAATGCAGAAAGATAGGACACTTCGCTAGAGATTGTAAGGGAGAGCTAGCTAAGACCTTAGAGGCGAAAGCACCAAGTCTTTGCCCTAAATGTAAAAGAGGGAAACATGGGGCCAATGAATGTAAATCTAAAACTGACAATCAAGGAAACCCCCTGATACCTCAGCAGGGAAACGGATTAAGGGGCCAGCCCCAGGCCCCGAAACAAGCTTATGGGGCGGTCAGTTTTATACCAACCAACAACAATCCGTTTCACAACTTAGCAGAACAACCCCAAGAAGCACAGGATTGGACCTCTGTTCCACCTCCCACACAGTATTAACCCCTGAAATGGGACCCCAGGCCTTGAATACTGGGATATATGGGCCCCTACCCTCAAACATGTTTGGATTAATCCTAGGAAGAGGCAGTGCCACTATAAAAGGCCTACAGGTCTTTCCGGGAATAGTTGATAGTGATTATACAGTAGAAATCAAAATTATGGCTAAGGCCATTAACAACATCATAACCATTCCTCAAGCAAATAGAATAGCACAGTTGCTCCTGTTACCATTGCTAAAAACAGCTAACAAGGTTCAATCGCCTTCGAGAGGAGAAGGAGGATTCGGATCCTCAGACATATACTGGGTACAGCCCATTACTAATCAAAAACCCTCTCTCACCTTATGGCTAGATGGAAAATTATTTACAGGACTAATAGACACAGGGGCCGATGTAACAATTATTAAACAACAAGATTATCCCACCCATTGGCCCACTTCAGAGACCTTAACAAATTTACGAGGAATCGGGCAAAGTAATAACCCTAGACAAAGTTCCAAATATCTCACCTGGAAAGATAAAGAAAATAATTCCAGTCTCATCAAGCCATTTGTTATCCCTGATTTGCCTGTTAACCTTTGGGGTAGAGATCTTCTCTCCCAAATGAGGGTCATGATGTGTAGTCCAAATGACATAGTCACTGCACAAATGTTGGCTCAGGGCTACCACCCTGGGTTAGGAAAAAGAGAAGATGGCATTTTACAGCCAATCCCAGCCATAGGAAAATTAGATACAAAGGGGTTTGGAAATTTTTAACCATGGCCATTGACATGACTGAACCCCAAAAATTTGCTGATCCAATCACTTGGAAGTCAGATGAGCCCATTTGGGTTGATCAATGGCCATTAGCCAATGAGAAGCTTGCCGATGCCCAACAGTTAGTGCAGGAACAATTAGAGGCAGGACATATTACAGAAAGCAGCTCTCCTTGGAACACCCCCATATTTGTCATAAAAAAGAAACCTGGAAAATGGAGGCTCCTACAAGATCTAAGAGCAATAAATACTACCATGATACTTATGGGTGCTCTACAGCCCAGACTACCCTCTCCGGTAGCAATCCCTCAAAGATATTTTAAAATTATCATAGACCTTAAGGATTGCTTTTTTACAATTCCCCTTCATCCCACTGACCAAAAACGATTCGCCTTTAGCTTACCATCTATAAATTTTAGAGAACCAATGAAGCGATTCCAAAGGAAAGTGTTACCTCAAGGTATGGCCAACAGTCCCACCTTGTGTCAAAAATATGTGGCTACAGCCATACACTCAGTTAGAGAGACATGGAAACAAATGTATATTATACACTATATGGATGACATTCTTATAGCAGGACAAGTAGGAGAACAAGTTTTACAGTGTTTTGCTCAACTCAAACTAAAACTAACCATAGTGGGGTTACAAATAGCTCCAGAAAAAATACAACTACAAGACCCTTACACATATTTAGGTTTTCAAATAAATGGACCTAAAATTACTAATCAAAAGGCAGTTATCCGTAAAGATCAGTTACAAACCCTTAATGATTTCCAAAAGCTCCTTGGAGACATAAATTGGCTCCAGCCATACTTAAAACTCACCACGGGAGACTTAAAACCCTTATTTGACACCCTGAGAGGTGACCCCAACCCTAAATCCCCTAGGTCTTTATCAAAAGAAGCTCTTTTATCACTTAATAAAACAGAGGTGGCCATTGCTGAGCAATTTGTTACTCACATAAACTATTCAAAGCCATTAGCCTTTTTAATTTTTAACACAACACTAACACCTACTGGTTTATTCTGGCAAAATGACCCTATTATGTGGGTCCATTTGCCTTCATCACCCAAAAAGGTATTACTCCCCTATTATGATGCCATAGCAGATTTAATTATTCTAGGGAGTGGCAATAGCAAAAAATATTTTGGAATTGAACCCTCTACAATCATACAACCTTATTCTAAGACACAAATCCACTGGTTAATGCAAAACACTGAAACGTGGCCAATTGCTTGCGCCTCTTATGCCGGTAACTTAGATAGCCATTACCCGCCAAATAAGCTTATCCAATTTTATAAGCTGCATGCTTTTGTCTTTCCTCATGTCATCAGTAAAACACCTTTAGACAATGCCTTACTAGTTTTCACTGATGGGTCATCTACAGGAACTGCTGCATATACTTTTGCTGACACCACTGTTAAATTCAAAACTAGTCATACCTCGGCTCAGTTAGTAGAATTGCAGGCCCTAATCGCGGTTCTGTCAGCCTTCCCTGATCAGGCTCTTAATATTTATACCGATAGTGCATACTTAGCTCATTCAATACCTTTACTTGAGACTGTAGCACAAATCAAACATGTGTCAGACACAGCCAAGTTATTTTTACAATGCCAACAATTAATACATGACAGAACAACACCCTTTTCTCTTGGACACATCAGGGCTCACTCAGGACTGCCAGGACCTCTATCTCAGGGCAATCAAATGGCTGACTTAGCAACTAAAACAATAGCTATAACTACAAATACAAACTTAACCCAAGCACAAACCGCTCATGCCTTACATCATCTTAATGCTCGAACCCTAAGACTAATGTTTCAAATAACTAGAGAACAAGCAAGACAAATAGTCAAACAATGTCATACCTGTATAACACATTTGCCAGTCCCTCATTTAGGAATTAACCCAAGAGGACTAGTTCCCAATATGATCTGGCAAATGGATGTCACTCATTATTCAGAATTCGGTAACTTAAAATACATCCATGTATGTATAGATACATTTAGTGGATTTATACTAGCCACCTTACAAACAGGAGAAGCTACCAAACATGTCATAGCTCATTTACTACACTGTTTTTCCATAGTTGGAAAGCCTAAACAACTAAAAACAGACAATGGTCCTGGCTATACATCCAAAGCCTTCCAAGACTTCTGTCTTAAATTACAAATAAAACACATTACTGGAATTCCCTATAACCCTCAGGGACAAGGAATAGTTGAAAGAGCTCACCTATCCTTAAAAATCACCAATGACAAAATAAGAAAGGGAGAATGGTACCCTACTAAGGGCACCCCTAGAAATATCCTTAATCACACACTTTTTATTTTAAATTTTTTAAATTTGGATAACCTGAACAGATCAGCAGCTGATCGATTTTGGCATTCCGAGTCCAGAAAACCATTTGCCATGGTTAAATGGAAAGACCCCTTAGACAACACATGGCATGGTCCAGACCCAGTGTTAATCTGGGGAAGAGGCTCAGTTTGTGTTTTTTCTCAAACTCATGATGCAGCCAGATGGCTACCAGAGTGACTGGTAAGACAGGTACCTAACAATAGCCAATCCAGGGAGTAATTTTCTCCCTGAGAGTACTTTTTTCCTCTATTGCAGCGATGAACTCCAACTACAAGCCCTTCTGGACCATGGTGCTGATTTGCCAAGCATTCCAGGTTTATGCCGGCTTTGGTAATCCCCATGAGGCCCGTGCATACATACAACAACAATACGGAGAAGTGCTGTTTCTATGCCAACAAATCCGGGATCGTCAGAGATAAAATCAGGCGTCTACAAGAAGACCTAGAGAAACAATGAAAAGAAATAACCGATAACCCGTTTTGGACTGGGTTCCATGGACTCCTTCCCTATCTTATGCCATTCCTGGGCCCCCTGCTTTGCCTATTGCTCTTACTCTCTGTAGGACCTTTGGTCTTCAATAAGCTCATGACATTCCTTAAGCAACAAGTCGGGGCTATCCAAGCGAAGCCTATACAGGTCCATTACCATCGCCTAGAATAAGAAGATCGCGGTGGTTCATACTCACACCCATTATGACCACCTTCCCTATGCGCCCAACTGGACAGCCAATGACGGGTAAGAGGGCATCATCTCTCACTAACCTAAGACAGGAGGGCCGTCATAAGCTACTGCCTAATCCCATGACGGGTACCAGTGACGAGATGTGTTACTCCAACCTAAGACAGGCACAGTTCCCGAGGGATAATCTTCTAGCCACTATTATATATAAAAAAAAGGGGGGACCTGTCCGGAGCCATGAGGCCCGGAATTAGCCGACCTCTGTTGCCTGATTTCCGCAAAGCAGAGACAAGGTTGGCACATTTCTGGGTTCTTCATTAACATTTCCCGTGCACGCCTAAAGCTTTTCCTGCGCGCCTAGACTTTTCCCGTGCGCGCCTAGACTTTTCCCGCACGCGCCAACCTTTCCCGCAGGCGCGCAAACATTTTCGCGCCCAGGAAGATATGCAGCCTATGGTGCAGGCGCAATCCGGCGCCCAGGAAAATACAAACCCACGGCACATGCACAATTGTAATTTGAGAGAACCCAGCCCCTCATCACCGCCCTGGCCCAACCTCTTCCCCTGCCAGCCTATATAAGGCATTGCACTGCCACCATTAAACGAGACTTGATCAGGCTATTTGTCTTGTCTCCATTTCTCGTGTTTTCTTGTCTCCTCCATTCCCACTCCCCCTCTCAGGGTCCGTTCGACTGTCCTGCAGGTTGGGACACTTGGCTCACTGCAGCCTCCACCTCCTGGGTTCAAGCAATTCTCCTGCCTCAGCCTCCCAAGTAGCTGAGAGTACAGATGTGTGCCACTATGCCTGGCTAATTTTTTGTATTTATAGCAGAGATGGGGTTTTGCCATGCTGGCCAGGCTGGTATCAAACTCTTGACCTCATGATCTACCCACCTTGGCATCCTAAAGTGCTGGGATTACAGGTATGAGCCACTGCACTGGACCCACTAACCTGCTCTTTAGCAAAAATTGTAAAGGGTTATAAAAGGTCTATAAAAATGTTATCTCATACTCAAACATTAAAATTGGGTAAATATGGCTGGGCATGGTGGCTCATGCCTGTAATCCCAGCACTTTGGGAGGCCAAGGCAGATGGATCATGAGGTCAGGAGCTGAAGACCAGCCTGGGCAACAGAGCAAGACGCCATCTCCAGAAAAAAAAAAAAGCCCGTTAGTGCTGTAAGAGAAACCCATTGTGCTTTTATTTTAATGCTCAATTTACAGAAAAACTGGACGATACCTCTTTAACTTTAGTCAGTATGTTTACACACAGAATTTCCTTTACAATCACCCTTCCACAACTTGCTTAAATCTTTGTCTTTATCTTATCCAACTTAAAACAATTCTTTAACCTTTTAATCTAGTCAAATATCCACATTCTCATGCCTCCTTATAATTTATTTTACCAAAAGTATATTTTATTTATCTTACATTGCATATAAACTGTTCCTTCAATAGTCATACATACATGTTACAATGTTAACTCAGAGCAAGCTTTACTTTTGGTGAAAACACAGGTCAGTTTGGGATTTTAATTGTGTACTAGATGTGGAGCCTAGGACCTAGACAGAAGTGCAGATAAGGTCTGACTTATTCCAGCACCTAACTCCATATATCCCAGACCTTACCTAGCTGTAAAGCAGGCAAGTTGTACAGCTAAGAGTCATAGCGGCATTTTATAAAGTATTTAGGAGGCCTAATTACCTTTAAATTGTATGACATTTCTTGCTCAAATTTCCCTTTATAAATTCTTTCACTGCTTATGCAGACAAGCTATGACATGTCTTGACTTTCTGACTTGTCCTAAACATTCCCTTTTTTAAAACAACCAGTTATTTCACTTTAGGACAAGAATTTACCATACAAGATCATTTCTTACATAAAATCTCTGTTCTTTAATGCCTTTTTGCATAGCTAGTGGCATGGCTAATTTCATACATCCCCAGGCCTTATCTAGAATTTAACACTCCAAAATAAATTGAACAATTTTTAAGTCCAAAAAGTAGTGTATGACCTAAAGCATTTAGCAAATGTAATATTTGATCAGCATAATATAGGCCAAATGTTTACATTTTTGAAAATATTTATTTTTACCAATAATCTTTAAAACTATCTTTATTTTTATAACTTTCTTTATATCTCCCTTATTTCCTGGTTTATTTTACTTTGTTTTATATATAACCTTTAAGTAAGGTTTGAATTAGATGAAAATTGGTTACACTTCAAAAATGACATAATTTCTAGAAGGAATGTTTTCCTACAATATATTTTTATTGGAAAATATCCAAATAATGAAATAACTGTTGTTTAATTTAACTTTAGATTCTAAATTATGACAAAGTTGTTTATGAGTTATCCCATTACATTTATCTAGTGATTTATTTTAATCATTTACCTAGATTATTTATGAAAACTGTGTAAGTCATTATTAAAGTTATGAAACTGCCATTGCAAAATTATAACTGAGACAGTGAAAATAATTTGACCTAAGTGACCCCATCTTGCTTCTAACTTCTAGGCTGTTCTTGTTCATCGCTTTAGTTTATAGTTTAGCTTTGAAACAAAGATGATAATAGTCCTTTCCCAGAACAAACTTCCTTCATGTCTGTGGACTAGATTGCCTAAGGTCACAAAATTAGAAGTGAGGATATTTTACTGAATTATTCAAGATGTAGCGATCTTCATTAAACAAATATTAATATTTTATTTATTAAGAGTTACACAGCAAAGATAATTCTGTTTTGGGCTGAGTTATAGTTTTGTAACCTCTATGCCAAATTTTGACACCTTATAGTATTTGGTAGAGATAAGTATAAAATTGCTATATCAATAAATGCAGGCAAAAATGTATGCTGGCAACTCTTAAGACATTTCTAATATTACTTTACCAATAATTTTTAAAGCTAGCTTATTAAATATTTTACTAAGCCATATAAACTTAAAAAAGCATTTGACTAGTTTTTTCTTTTTTCTGTTAAAGTATTTAAGTGCTGGCCAGGCGTGGTGGCTCATGCCTGTAATCCCAGCACTTTGGCAGGCCGAGGTGCACGGATCACAAGGTAAAGAGTTTGAGACCAGCCTGGCCAATATGGTGAAACCCTGTCTCTATTAAAAATACAAAAATTAGGCCGGGTGCGGTGGCTCAAGCCTATAATCCCAGCACTTTGGGAGGCCAAGATGGGCTGATCATGAGGTCAGGAGATCGAGACCATCCTGGCTAACATGGTGAAACCCTGTCTCTACTAAAAAATACAAAAAAAACTAGCCGGGCGAGGTGGCGGGCTCCTGTAGTCCCAGCTTACTGGGGAGGCTGAGGTAGGAGAATGGCATGAACCCGGGAGGCGGAGCTTGCAGTGAGCTGAGATCCGGCCACTGCACTCCAGCCTGGGCGACAGAGTGAGACTCCACCTCAAAAACAAAACAAAACAAAACAAAACAAAAATTACCCAGGTATGGTATTGGGTGCCTATAATTCCAGCTACTTGGGAGGCGGAGGCAGGAGAATTTCTTGAACCCGGGAGGTGGAGATTGCAGTGAACCGAGATTGTGCCACTGCACTCCAGCCTGGGTAGCAGAGTAAGACTCCATCTCCAAAAGAAAAAACAAACAAACAAACAAAAACAAAACAAAACAAAACAAAAAACATTTAAGTGCTTTTTTTTTTTTGAGCCAATTAATTAGAATTTTTTTTTTTATTATTATACTTTAAGTTCTAGGGTACATGTGCACAACGTGCAGGTTTGCTACATATGTATACATGTGCCATGTTGGTGTGCTGCACCCATTAACTCATCAGTTACATTAGGTATATCTCCTAATGCTATCCCTCCCGCATCCCCCAACCTCACAACAGCCCCAGTGTGTGATGTTCCCCTTCCTGTGTCTATGTGTTCTCATTATTCAATTCCCACCTATGAGTGAGAACATGCAGTGTTTGGTATTTTTGTCCCTGCAATAGTTTGCTGAGAATGATGGTTTCCAACTTCATCCATGTCCCTACAAAGGACATGAACTCATCCTTTTTTATGGCTGCATAGTATTCCACGGTGTATCTACGCCACATTTTCTTAATCCAGTCTGTCATTGATGGACATTTGGGTTGGTTCCTAGTCTTTGCTATTGTGAATAGTGTCACAATAAATGTATGTGTGCAGATGTCTTTATAGCAGCATGATTTATAATCCTTTGGGTCTCCACTCAGTAATGGGATGGCTGAGTCAAATGGTATTTCTAGTTCTAGATCCTTGAGGAATCACCACACTGTCTTCCACAATGGTTGAACTAGTTTACAGTTCCACCAACGGTGTAAAAGTGTTCCTATTTCTCCATGTCCTCTCCAGCACCTGTAGTTTCCTGACTTTTTAATGATCACCATTCTAACTGGTGTGAGATGGTATCTCATTGTGGTTTTGATTTGCATTTCTCTGATGGCCAGTGATGATGAGCATTTTTCCATGTATCTGTTGGCTGCATAAATGTCTTCTCTTGAGAAGTGTCTGTTCATATCCTTTGCCCGCTTTTTGTTGAGGTTGTTTGTGTTTTTCTTTTAAATTTGTTTGGGTTCTTTGTAGATTCTGGATATTAGCCCTTTATCAGATGAGTAGATTGCAAAAATTTTCTCCCATTCTGTAGGTTGCCTGTTCACTCTGATGGTAGTTTCTTTTGCTGTGCAGAAGCTCTTTAGTTTAATTAGATCCCATTTGTCAATTTTGGCTTTTTTTGCCATTGCTTTTGGTGTTTTAGACATGAAGTCCTTGCCCATGTCTATGTCCTGAATGGTATTGCCTAGAGACAGGGATGCCCTCTCTTACCACTCCTATTCAACATAGTGTTGGAAGTTCTGGCCAGGGCAATCAGGCAGGAGAAAGAAATAAAAGGAACAACTAGGAAAAGAGGAAGTCAAATTGTCCCTGTTTGCAGATGACAAGATTGTATATTTGGAAAATCCCATCGTCTCAGCCCAAAATCTCCTTAAGCTGGTAAGCAACTTCAGCAAAGTCTCAGGATACAAAATCAATGTGCAAAAATCACAAGCATTCTTATACACCAATAACAGACAAACAAAGAGCCAAATCATGAGTGAACTCCCATTCAAAATTGCTTCAAAGAGAATAAAATATCTAGGAATCCATCTTACAAGGGATGTGAAGGACCTCTTCAAGGAGAACTACAAGCCATTGCTCAATGAAATAAAAGAGGACACAAACAAATGGAAGAACATTCCATGCTCATGGATAGGAAGAATCACTATTGTGAAAATGGGCATACTGCCCAAGGTCATTTATAGATTCAATGCCATCCCCATCAAGCTACCAATGAGTTTCTTCACAGAATTGGAAAAAACTACTTTAAAGTTCATATGGAACCAAAAAAAAAAAGCCCACATTGCCAAGACAATCCTAAGTCAAAAGAACAAAGTTGGAGGCATCACGCTGCCTGACTTCAAACTATACTACAAGGCTACAGTAACCAAAACAGCATGGTACTAGTACCAAAACAGAGATATAGACCAATGGAACAGAACAGAGTCCTTAGAAATAAGACCACACATCTACAACCATCTGATCTTTGACAAACCTGACAAAAACAAGAAATGGGGAAAGGATTCCCTATTTAATAAATGGTGCTGGGAAAACTGGCTAGTCATATGTAGAAAGCTGAAACTGGATCCCTACCTTATACCTTATACAACATTAATTCAAGATGGATTAAAGACTTAAATGTTAGACCTAAAACCATAATAAACCCTAGAATAATTCTTTTATATGTTTTCAGTAGTGAAACATGGTATACAGAATACATAAATACATAGACATATTAGCCATGCCAATAGAAGTACATTTCATGGATTCATAAGTCTTCCTTTTTCCTATCTCTGACTTGCAAACTCTTGATGACCTGGTTTATTACTCTGGCAGTTGTCAGCTACATAGCCCTAAATCTGCATATGGAAGGAAACAACTCTTAGGTGAAAATCAAATGGCAAAATTTACATCTCAAGGTACACAAAGAGAAAGTTTGGTGGTGCTAGAGGGATATTAAAAATGGATGCCAAATCAAACAAAAAATTATAGAATTTTTTCATACCACTGTATAAGGAAACTGACTTTATTTAGATCTTGACTACCTATCTTTTAACTGGATCATTGAGCTCTGAGCAGAGCCCACACTGAATCCTGGGTTTTCAAAAAGGGAGAATTATTATAAGACTAGACTATTTGATGCTTTTACGGTGCACTTAAGAATTTTTTCCCCCAGATCAGGCATGGTGGCTCAAGCCTATAATCCTAGCACTTTGGGAGGCTGAGGCAGGTGGATCACATGAGGTCAGGAGTTCAAGTCCAGCCTGGTCAACAGGATGAAACCCTGATTCTACTAAAAATACAAAAATTCAACAGGCATGGTGGTGGGCACCTATAATCCCAGCTACTTGGGAGGCTGAGGCATGAGAATTGCTTGGGAGGTGGAGGTTGCAGTGAGCCAAGCTTGCGCCACTTCACTCCAGCCTAGGCAAAAAAGTGAAACTTTGTATCAAAAAAAAGTTTTTTTTTTTTTTCCCAAATGAAGACATTTCTAAGTGTCTAAATTACACTTTTCTTAAAAATCCTAGAGTAGGCAACCCGCTCAGGTCCCCTTACACACTGCGGAAGCTTTGTGCTTTTGCTCTTTGCTATAAATTTTGCTGCTGCTCACTCTTTGGGTCCATGCTGCCTTTATGAGCTGTAAATAAAGAACTGTAACACTCACTGTGAAGGTGTGCAGTTTCACTCCTGAAGCCAGCGAGACCACAAACCCACCAGGAGGAAAGAACAACTCCGGATTCGCCACCTTTAAGAGCTATAATACTCCCCGTGAAGGTCTGCAGCTTCACCCCTGAAGTCAGCGAGACCACGAACCCACCAGAAGGAAGAAACTCCGGACACATCTGAACATCTGAAGGAACAAACTCTGGACACACCATCTTCATTCTTGAAGTCAGTGAGACAAGAACCCACCAATTCTGGACACAACATGTTATTTGAACAGCCTGCAGAATTGTGAGCCAAATATATCTCTTCTTTATAAATTAAAAAAAAAAAAAAAATCCCAGAGTAGTTCCTGTTGCAATAGCCATTAATGAAGAAATCAGAATTCAGTCAATCTAAGAAGAGAAAATTTTTGCTCAAAAAGGAAACATCCTAGGAGAGAAATAAACAAAAATTAAAACATGGTTGCCTTTTAAATACAAACATGCACACATACGTATACACATATTGGATGTTAGCTTTTAATGAAGCTGACACTTAGCCATTGAGCTCCTAAAAAAAATTTTTTTTTTCTTCCCAGAGGCCTCTCAGCAGGAATGGACCCAATACCTCCCATTTTCAAGTTTACATGGTATCAAAAAGAATAATACAGATACATAGCAGATGTCAGTTCTGCAAAAGATAGAAAGTAGGTAATACAAGTAAGACTTAAAGACAACAACTCAGCAGCAAACACTTTTACATTTACTTAAGAAATATTTTCAGCCAGGCACAGTGGCTCACACCTGTAATCCTAGCACTTAGGGAGGCTGAGGTGGGTGGATTACCTGAGGTTGGGAGTTCGAGACCAGCCTGGCCAACATGGAGAAACCCTGTCTCTACTAAAAATACAAAATTAGCCGGGCATGGTGGTGCATTCCTGTAATTCCAGTGACTTGGAAGGCTGAGGCAGGAGAATTGCTTGAACCTGGGAGGCAGAGATTGCGGTGAGCCAAGATCATGTCATAGCACTCCAGCCTGGGCAACAAGAGCAAAACTCCATCGCAAAAAAAAAAAAAAAAAAGAAAAAATTTATTTTCAACTAGTTCACCAAATGATGTCAGTTTAAAGTAGTGATTTGGGGATTTGGCTGAATAATGCAATCACCTGGAGACCTTCATATCACTCTATTGCCTGGGTATCACTCCAGGGATTTTGATTAATTGTTCCATTGCAAAATGGGTTTGGGGACTTTAAAAGCCTCACTTCAGTTTGTACTAATATTCAGCTAGGGATGAAAAGCATTGATTCAGGGTGAGGAATGCATTGGTTGTGTGTGATTTTTATATGTTATTCAGGGCTTTGCCCTATAGCTACTCCTAAATTTGTGATCTTATAAAATATCTTTGCCTTTTTAGGCATCCACAGCTGTTGGGCCAAATTGTAGCAGAAGAAAATAGTCAGCAGCTCTATCAGGCACAGTAATTTGATGTAGTTTGTTTTGGAACTCATACATAGTCTACAGATACCAAAGAGTGATACAAACATTTTGCAGATATATGGAGCACATTATAGGTGTTTTCAAATTTCTCCTGTGATAAGAAATTTAAAAATATAATTTTAGGCCTTAATTTCTAAACTCAGTGCTCAGCTATTTCCTCAGCTTTCCCCAGAGGCTTCAGCAGTATTCGCTGGTGATAATGAATTTATTTCAATGTTTGAAGAGTACTAGGTAAATGGAATGAGAAAGCTATATATATATATATAGCTTCTATTTCAGAAATGTCTCTCTCCAGAACCTCGATGGACTAGAAAACCTGGCTGAGTAGTGTGGTCTATTGAGGTGTATGAGCTTTGGACTCAGGCAGAGTTAATCCTGAGTCCCAGCCCAGCTGCTTAGTAGCTGTGGGACAGTTACATAAATCTTACGTGCAAGAAAAGGCATAATAATATTGATTGAAAATAGAACAATTCTTTTTATTCATTCTTATAGCCATGCCCTTACAAATATGCTTGTCTAGTAGTTCCCATCGAGGAAGAATCTGTTTTTCAATCCTTGGATCTTTCTTATCTTATTTGCATGGGGCAAAACTGTGAATATGACAGTGTGCCAGTTTTGGTTCTAGGCTCAAAGGATCTTAAATTCTTCTAAAATGGGTCTTAAAAGTCCATTTTAGCCTGCTGAAAATTAAAATATCATGGGGAGAAAAACCAAAGTGCCCCAGTTGACAGACAGCTCACTCTCAGAAGCAGAGCCACCTAATCTGCCATCAGTTGACCATTCATGCCTGAAGAAGTCCAGCCGAGCCCAGCCTAAATTTCTAACCAGCTCAATAATGAACTAGTAAGCTTTGGGATAGTTTGTTATGCAGTTATGGCTTACTAACAAATACATTCATTATAGGCAGAATGCCAGGATTTCAGTAAAGGTTAATTACAAATAACCTCCAAATGTTTGGCACCCTATAAGTATTAATTTTCTTTTTCCTTCATTTAAAGTTAGATTTCACTGAGATGGTACTGAGTTATACGGAAAAGCAGGTAGATGTGGATGCATGTGATTGGTGCTGAAACTCATACGGTGCCCCACATCACAGGAGAAACACACATAGCTACAGCTGGACAATTAGATCCAAGGCCAAATAGCAAAATAAGAAGTTGGCCTTTGTTTTAGTCCATTTTCACACTGCTGTAAAGAACTACCTGAAACTGGGTTGTTTATTAAGAGAAGAGGTCTGACTCACAGTTTCACATGGCTGAGGAAGCCTCAGGAATCTTCCAATCATGGCAGAAAGCAAAAGGAAAACAAGGCATGGCTTCACAAGGTGACAGAAAAGAAAGAGAGAGGAAGAAACACACTTACTAAACAACCAGATCTCATAAGAACTCTATCACAAAACAACAAGGGGGAAGTCTGCCCCCAATTACTCAATCACTTCCCACCAGGTTTCCCTGAGGCATGTGGATTACAATTCAAAATGAGATTTGAGTGAGGACACAGAGCTAAACCATATCAGCCTTTAATCTATTTTCTTCACATCTAAACTTTGGAGGTCAACACTGTAAAGAGTCTTGAAGGCATGGGGGTCCCTCCTCCTGGGGCCCTATCATCCTCTGATGTCTGATGTTTGGAATGAAGAGGAATTCTCACCAAACAGAAACTGGGAGACAATGGTCTACATGTGGACCCTTCCTGCTTGCAGTGGCTGCTCATTCTAGGGATACTGTCCCTCCTATCTTTGGGCCTGAATGGAGAAGTTTACAGGGAGATGTTGCAGGCTGAAAGAGCAAGGGTCATGATCAACTCAGTATACCACTGGAGGCTACATGAGTAAACAGCAAACTGTTCTCATAAATGCAGGATGTTAGCAAGCTGACAACTGTGTCTGCGACCCAGAAGGAATGCTGAAGGCAGTCACACCCCAACTGCAGTGTTCCTTGTAATTAGGCACATCTGAAACCTGTTAGCAATAATGTGAACTTGTGATCACTCAAGCAGCTGACCAATCGTTACCTCCTCCTCCCTGTTCTTTCTACCCAATAAATACGAAGAGCTGTAGAAGCTCAAGATGGCCGCCTTTGCTCACTAGAGGTAGGGAGCCCTCTTCTTCTTCCCCTGGCCCCTTTCTTTAAAATAGTTTCTTGTGTTTTAGGTCATCATTTCTTATTTGTCCTCCTTCATTCAGTCCCTTGGTAACCGTGGCAAACTGCAGCAGGGAGAGACTGTTCCCTCATTTGCAGCAGAAGACAGGTATTTAGGCCCTTCAGCTCCCTGAGATCAGAGAGTCAGATCCCTCAGAGCTGCTCTTTCATGTGGCAGCTACTTGATGTTTGAGGCTACTAAGTACCTGGAATGCGGCTGATTTAAAATGAGATGTGCTGCAAATATAAAATACAGAGTGAGTTAAGAGGGTTTAGAACCAAAAATTACTTTGCTAATAATTACATATTGATCACATATTAAAAATAATATTTTGGATATATTGGGTTAAATTATTACAGACAATTTCACTTGTTTCTTTTTATTATATTTAATGTGGCTACTAAAAAACTTAAAATTCAAGATGGGCATGGTGGCTCACGCCTGTAATCCCAGCACTTTGGGAGGCTGAGTCGGGTGGATCACAAGGTCAGGAGTTGGAGACCAGCCTAGCCAACCTAGCGAAACCCCTTCTCTACTAAAAATACAAAAAATTAGCTGGGCGTGGTGGCAGGCACCTGTAATCCCAGCTATTAGGGAGGCTAAAGCAGGAGAATCACTTGAACCCAGGAGGTGGAGGATGCAGTGAACAAAGATCATGACATTGTATTCCAGCCTGGCGATGGTTGGAGACTCCGGCTTAAAAAAAAAAAAAAAAAAAATTCACACATGGCTAACATTTTATTTCCTAGAGGATTGCTTTCCTGTTAAAATCTCAGGTTGCCTACTCAAAATGTGTCTGGACTTTATTCCTTCCAGTGGGTTCTTCGTCTTGCTGACTTCAAGAATGAAGTCGCAGACCTTCACGGTGAGTGTTCCAGCTCTTAAAGATTGTGTGTCTGGAGTTTATTCCTTTAGGTGTTCAGATGTGTCCAGAGTTTCTTCCTTCTGGTGGGTTCTTGGTCTCACTGACTTCAACAATGAAGCTGCGGACCTTTGCAGCGAGTGTTACAGCTCTTAAAGGTGGTGCAGACCCAAAGAGTGAGCTGCAGTAAGATTTATTGTGAATAACAAAAGAACAAAACTTCCACAGTGTGGAAGGAAACCCGAGCTGGTTGCCACTGCTGGCTCAGGTGGCCAGCTTTTATTCCCTTATTTGGCCCTGCCCACATCCTGCTTATTGGTCCATTTTACAGAGCACTGATTGGTCCATTTTACAGAATGCTGACTGGTCCCTTTTACAGAGTGCTGATTGGTGCATTTTTGCAGAGTGCTGATTGGTACATTTACAATCCTTTAGCCAGACACAAAAGTTCTCCAAGTCCCCACCCAACCCAGAAGCTTAGCTGGCTTCACCTCTCAACCCCCCCTCTAAACAGGACACCCCAACTGCTGTTGGGAATTGGGCGATGACCACTCTAGCTACTTCCTGCTGGATAGGGGTGAAGAAGGGGCCCTGCAGTTGTAGTGTCCTCCAGAGGGGAACTCTTTAGGCCAGTGAAAAGGTCAGCAGGTAGGTCCAGGAGTCCTTGATAGAAGTTGTTAGCTGAACTCATTTGGGGTTCCATTTGTAAGACCTGTAGCTTGATGGCCTTGATTCCAGAAGAAACAAATTTGACAAGGAGGTTAAAAATACAGGGCCCGAAAGCAAGCAATAACAAGATGGCTGTCATGGGACCTAGAAAGGAGAGAAGTCATGTCTCCCAACTCCAGAGGTTGGCATAAAAGTTTGAAAGGCATTGTCTGATTTCAGAAGCCTTTCTTGTAAATGCCAGGTGGCATCTCATACTATCCCTGACTGTTTAGTGTAAAAGCAACACTCTTCCCCTGAGAAGGTGTGGAGTCCTCCTTTCTCATCAGTGAGGAGGTCTAGGCTTCAGCAGTTTTGGAGAGTCACTGCTTCCAAAGAGTCTATTTGGGATTGTAGAGTAAGGATAGATTTCATTATTTCTTGCAAACTGTCTGAGAAATCCTTTGAGAGTGTGTGGCAGTAGAATAATGAAGTAGATAAACTGGCTATTCCAGTTCCTGTAGCAGTAGCCATTTCTAACCCTATAAGTAGGGGTATCAGTTGTATGGCTCTGTGCTGCTGGACTTGAACTTTGAGGTTACTGATAGGGTCTGATTTCCTGGGGCAATGTTAATGTTGGGACTTAGAAAGACTAAGGTGCAGGTGCCTGTCCAGTTAGTGGGGAGGCAGATATAGGTTGATGTTCCACATAAGAATATACCTTGGCTGGGTAGACAGAACTGATTGTTATGTTAAAAAGGTGTGTGGGTTTGTTGTTTTCATTTTCCCATACTCCTAGAGTACTTGCCAAGGTAGCTCCAGTGAGTGGCTGGAAAGGGGTGTTGGGAGCAAGCTGAGTGACTCCCTGTGTTCTCTTTTCCCATTGGAGAAGAAACCATTTTGTATCTACTAGGAACCATTGGAGAGAGTGATTGAAAGAGGGGATGAGAAGCCATTCACTAGTGGTGGGGGTGCTGCTGCAGGGGTTGCAGGGGGTGAATAGTCATGCAGGGAGTATGTTTGCCATTACAAAACCTGGACCGTTTGTTAAGCAGGGAGGAGGTGATGATTTTTGAAGGCCCCGAGAAGTGGACATGCTGTCTGAATGGAGCTGTTTGGGTGACTCGGATGGGGCTTGAAGTTGTAAGATGTAATTACACCAATGGGGTAGTAGGTGCCCCAGGAGAAGGCCTGATGACAGGTTGAATTGGATGCATAAAGGGGCTTGGAAAGTTAAGGCAGTATTTGTAGTTACAGGGCTGTGTATGGGCTTTTCATTGCTTGTGTAATAGGTGAGGTTGGAAATGTAAGAACGTTAAAGTTGAATTGCACGTCCTGTTACGGTATTCTTGGTCCTATCAGAGATGGGAAGTTGGCTAATGATTGCATCTCTAGAAGTCAGAAAGGGTCTTTTCCTTCATAATGAGGGTGGTAGGTTAAGTTGGTAAAGACCTAGTTTTTTGCAGGAATGGGAGTGGCAACATAAGTAGAGGTTGACAGAGAGATACAAAGCCAACAGTCGTTTGCCAGGGAAGGATTGGACTGGTTTAACAGAGAGTGGGTTAAGTTGAGAGTCTTGTAGAAGTAATTAGGAGCTAATGGAGGGGGAGGGGCAATTGTATGAGGTATCCAAGGAAGCAGGAGGAATAGATAGGCAAAGAGCATTGTTAATATGCTGCTTAATAATATGATGAAGTAGTAAAAGGATTCGATTAAAGGGGCAAGGAGAGTTGTTAACTTTTAGCACATTTTACTTTTGTTGAAAACCTTGTAAGTTTGGGATTTCAATTATTCTTTGCTATTAATAAGACCTCGTTCAGTCCATATTGGTTCACTTAGAATTGGTATAGATGGCTCCTTCCTGATTCTGTGAGTACTTTCAGGTTTGGCTGAGCACAAACAGCTCGCAAGTTTGAGCAGACCAATTATTAGGCAATATTCCTAACTCTGCTTCTACAAGAGTTTCCTTATCACTTATTGAATACCCACTGTGTCTTTTTCCCTTAATCGCCCAGGAGGAACCACCTATTGTTCTGTCCTGAAGGGAGTTTCTCTTAGATCTGGTCAGACCTTTGTATGGTAATTAGTTAAGATTTAGATCCAGTTAGGAAACCTGTTGGGCTAAGGATTTTTGATAGGAAGGCTATGGGTTGTCAGTGGCCTCAGTGGTTGCAGGCTATGCCCTTGTTTACACTGACAAGGTGGTATTGGAGTATTATAGGGTTACAGAGAAGGCCTTCAATTATCAATTATAGGTTTTAAATTTACCCTGGCTTTTAAAGGAATAGGGTACACTGTTTTTTCTTTACTACTTCCATCTCTCTTTCTTTCTCTTTGACTTTCTGTCTTTTCTCTCTCTCTGACTCTCTCTTTGTCTCTGTCTCTTCCTCTCTCTCTGACTTTCTCTCTCTTTGACTCCTTTGTCTCTTCCTCTCTTTCCTTCTCTTTCTGTCTCTTTCTCTCTGACTGTCTCTCTCTCTTCCTCCCTCTGACTGTCTCTCTCTTTCTATCTGAGTCCCTCTTTGTTTCTGTCTCTTCCTCTCTTTCTCTATCTTTCCTCTCTGCTGGTCTGTCCCTGCCTCTGCCAGCTGCTTGTGCTGCTGTTTTGCCCTCTCCTTCCCCTTTTGATGGCTTCAGCAGTGTAAGACTGCCACCTCCTTAGGCTTTTGCCTGCATGCAATAACTCCATGGTTTCCTTGTGACATTTAATGGGTGTTCTCCCAGAAGTTAGGAACTCCTTTTCTTTCCACACTGCAGCATGGGCATGTAGGATTAGATAAGCATACTTATTATATGTAGCAAAGTCTCCCAGTTACAACGGAGGAGGTGGGAGAAATACCTGGTTACAGGCTGTCCCAGGATTCCTCAGATGGTAATGGACCTTGAGGACAGCTGTCTGGAACAGGAGATTAACACTGAGAAAGCCGTGCCAGTGTTCAGGAGGAAGTCAATTTTCTGGCACTCAGTGGCTAAATGTACCCAGGGCTCAGTGAGGGTGATGACATGAGCTGGGGTTTGCCCTGGGCACCCTCAGTCCTGTTGTTAGATCAGCTGGTTGGGGGGTTCTGGCCCAGAGAACCTTTGTGCTCTGGGCCAGGGCACCTTCCAGTGATTGCCTCAGAATAGTGGACATGGGTGAGGGGGCAGCTTGTTTCTCATTAGACAGTCTTTTTAAAATGTCCTTGCAAACTACACTGGTAACAAGCCCTATCAGGTGATCGGCCTGCTCCATTTTCTGTTCGCTCTGAACCACCAAGGTTTGTTTATCTGAGGACCATGACTAAGACTGCAGCCTTTCTCTGATCTCACTTTTTCTTTTCTGCTTGTTCCTCTTGGTCCCTATTACAGAACACTAAGGTTGCCAGGTTTAATAATGCCTCCAGATTTTGTTCAGGGCCAGGGCTTGCTTTTGGAGCTTTCTCCTGATATCTGCAGCTGATTGGGTAAAAAATTTATTTTTTAGGGTCAATTGACCCTCGAGGGAGTTGGGTGACAGAGCAGTATATTTTCTTAAGGCTTCTCATAGCCTCTCAAGGAAGGCAGAAGGATTTTCTTCCTTTCCCTGAGTTATGGTAGGTATCATTGAATTATTCATGGGCTTTTTCCTAATTCTCCTAGTCCTTCTAGAATACAGGTCAACAGATGTCTGTGGCTCCAGTCCCCATGATCTGAGTCTAGGTCCCAGTGGGTATCCATACTGGGGATGGCTTACTGACTCGTAGAGAATTTGTTCCTTTCTTCAGCTGTCATTCTATCATTTACTTGACCAAGATACCAGGTATCTCTGAACTCTTGGGCTGCAGCTAAAGCCACATTCTTTTCATTAAAGGCCAGGGTTTGATTTAACAATAGCATGATATCTCTCCAAGTGAGATAGAAGATTTGC
The DNA here is from genome assembly GCF_002776525.5 of Piliocolobus tephrosceles. NCBI lineage: Eukaryota > Metazoa > Chordata > Mammalia > Primates > Cercopithecidae > Piliocolobus > Piliocolobus tephrosceles. Next base: position 45,680,363 of record NC_045441.1, read on the forward strand.
CCTAGACCCTGTAGTATATCTATATAGCTATCAGGATTATCTGAAAACTTCCCCAGGTCTGCCTTGATCTACTTTAAATCAGAGAGGGAGAAGGTGACATGGACCCGGGTTGGGCCAAATTCCCCTTCCCCTACAGCTTGAAGGGGACATAACCAATAGCCCCGGGGTTTTTTTGTGGTCCCTTGGAGATTTGTTTGCTTTTTCCTTGTGGGCAGGGGAGGTTAGAGGAGGCTTATCATTAACAGGAAGGGGAGCTTTAGGGAGGCTAGGATATGGGGGTAAGCAGAGAGGTCCTCTTGTGGGATGTAAATTGCAAACTTTGCATAATTGTGTATTCTCCTTCAATGAAAAGAAAGCTTGGACATAAGGTATTTCATTTCATTTGCCTTCCCTCTTGCAGAAAAGGTTAAGCTGCAGGGTAGTATTATAATTTATACTTCTCTCAGGTGGCCATTTTTCCCCATCAGAGAGAGAATACTGGGGCCAAGCCATAGTACAGAAAAAAATGAGCTGTCTCTTTTTCAGGGTTTGTGGGTCAAATTGGTCCCAATGGCTTAGGATGCATTTCAAGGGTGAGCCTGTTGATGCCCGAGTGTTTCCCATCTGCAAGACAAAACCGCCCATGGTTTTGGTTTGTTTGTTTCTCCCCCTGCCCAAGAATCCACAACAGTCCCCGGACCCTGCTGATCAGAGTAGTTGCACTCACTGACACAGCAGCAGAAACACGTCTTGCCCAAGAACCCACAATGGTCCCTGGACCCTGCTGATTGGAATAGCTGTGCTCACTGATGCAGCCACAGAAATACTACTTTTCCTCCTAGACCACAAGGAGGACCCAGGAAGATTGGATTTAGTGGCCCCTACCAACACATTCTTGAACACCTGTTAGAGTCCTAAGTATTCTCCTGTTAGTAATGGGACCTTACCACTGTCCTACAAAGATGTTATGTCCCCAAAATGAAGGGGAGGGCCATACCCTGAGGAAGGGAAGGAATCTCCAGGGTTGGAAGAGTGACACCTTTTGTCCTCACTTGAATAGGAAGGATGTTATTTCCGAAGCTCCTCATATCCTAGCTTCAGGAATAGCTTTTGTTAGGTCTGCTGGTCTGAGGAGGGATCCTAAAATTCCAGATAGTCCCCTGTCCCAGTGGGGCTTTGGGCAAAAATTATGTCTTTCTGATTGGTGAGCCTGGGTGCCTAAAGAAGGGAACAGAGTCCTGAAGTTTATACTAGAAATCATTCTTACAGGAGAAACTAGAAAAGCACCAGAGACAGGGAGGGGTTTTTAGAAGCAGGACTAGCCTTGGAGAAGAGAGCGAGAGGAAATTTGTCTGACAAACATTAGGACCCAGGAGGCAGGGGTCAGGATAGATAGGATAGATGGGCGAGTCTTGCTTGGGCGACATGACTTTGAGAGTTCCACTCATGGCCACAGGGTCAACCAACTTGTTGTCGGGACCCTGGAGCTGAATGGCTTTCCTCTCTGTGGACCATTGGCTTAGCCCAGAAGTACAGGAAAAGTGGAAGCTGGTTTCAGGCAAACCAACGCTCCCAACTCTGAAGAGTCAGGGGTTGTGAAAGAGCCCTTTCCCAGAAAGCCTGACACCCGTGTCTTTAGTCTGGCAACCACACTAGTTGCTTTTAAGTGGCCAACAGGTACCCAGTATTTAACCCCTGAATTCTAAGGAAAAATAGGACAGAATAGCAAGTGAAAGGGGTCTGATGGTACTAACTGCTTGGTGATTGTCCCTTCATGGTTGCCAAAATGTGTCCAGAATTTATTCCTTCAAGTGGGTTCTTGGTCTCACTGACTTCAAGAATGAAGCCGTGGACCTTCACGGTGAGTGTTACAGCACTTAAAGAAGGTGTGTCTGGAGTCTGATCCTTCAGATGTTCAGATGTGTCCAGAGTTTCTTCCTTCTGGTGGGTTCTTGGTCTCATTGACTTCCAGAATGAAGCCACGGACATTCACAGTGAGTATTACAGCTCTTAAAGGTAGTGCGAACCCAAAGAGTGAGCAGCAGTAAGATTTATTGAGAATGAAAGAACAAAGCTTCCACATCCCCCTGAAAGATGACCCCAGCAGACTAAGACTGCTGGCTCGGGTGGCCAGCTTTTATTCTCTTATTTGGCCAGGCCCACATCCTGCTGATTTGTCCATTTTACAGAGTGCTGTTTAGTCCATTTTACAGAGTGCTGATTGGTGCATTTTACAGAGTGCTGATGGCTGCATTTTTACAGAATGCTAATTGGTGCGTTTACAATCTTTAGCTAGACACAAAAGTTCTCCAAGTCCCCACTGGACCCAGAAGCTCAACTGGTTTCACCTCTCAGAAAGACTAAAGGCCAGAAATGTTATGAAATATTAAATATAAAAATAATTGTCATATATTGTTTCCATTTGTGAACAATGTATATGAGTGTGTGTATAAAATTTATAAATGGGCCGAGTGTGCAGTGGCTAATACCTGTAATCCTAGCACTTTGAGAGGCAGAGACAGGTGGATCACCTAAGGTCAGGAGTTTGAGACCAGCCTGGCCAACATGATGAAGCCCCATCTCTACTAAAAATACAAAAATTAGCCAGGTGTGGTGGCGGGTACCTGTAATCCCAGCTACCTAGGAGACTGAGGCAGGAGAATCACTTGAATCTGGGAGGCAGAGGTTGCAGAGAGCCGAGATCATGCTTCTGCACTCCAGCCTGGGTGACAGAGTGGGGCTCTGTCTCAATTAAAAAAAGAATAAACAAATGGACATAGCCTTATACACAAGGTTAACAAATGCCTTCTGGGCACAGCTAGGCTCATTACAGAGAGAAAACTTTTCCTGAAAATGACTGGAGCCAAGAGCCTGTCATTCTGGACTCATTGGGTGTGGTGTCTGGTCACAGCTTCTGTCACTCAACTCTTAAGGGCGTGGCTCCTGGAGCCCTATCCAATCAGGGACCCCAGGTTGAAACTGTCCATTCAGGTGTGCAGCCAGAGAGGAAGGGGAAGCTTCCAGGATCTGGCTGGGCCTTTGTCTATCAATGTAGCTGGAGTTTGGGGTTAGAGCTTCCCTGTGCTCGGGTTCTCTGGGTCCAGGAGGCCTCATGATTCTGCCATAGCCTCACCCTCCATCACTCTGGGACTTGCTGGTATTGGAAGATCTATAGCTAAGACTCCAGGACACCCCTGAAGTCCAGAAATGGTGAGTGTGCAGGGCATGGCGTTCCGAGACTGGAGAGGGCGTCATTGGAACCAGCTAGAAATGGTGGTGGAGGGACCCAGTCTGTGAGCCTGAGTCCCCTGAAGCTCAGCCCTTAGTCTCCTCCAGTGCCGGGACCCCAGGCATCCTGTTCCATCCCACACAATGGCTTTGGTGCCAGCCTGTAGCCTTTGCACATCTCTGCACCCACAGCCCCCCATCTTCCCCAAGCTGTGAGGTGAGGAGAAGGTCATCAGGGAAGGATGCCCACTCAGTGTGCAGGGTTGCTGCGTGGATGGAGCTGTGGTCTCTGGGGTCCCCCGTCCGTGATTTACCTTGTTCAAAATTAAACTGAGGCACCATTACAACATTAAATGGCCGGGTGCGGTTTAATGTAATTCCAACACTTTGGGAGGCCTGGGCGAGTGGATTGCCTGACGTCGGGAGTTTGAGACCAACCTTGCCAACATGGCAAAACGCCTCTCTACTAAAAATACAAAAAATCAGCCGGGCATAGTGGCATGCACTTGTAATCCAAGCTACTCCACAGGCTGAGATGGGAGAATCACATGAACCGGGGAGGCAGAGGTTGCAGAGAGCCAAGATTGCCACACTGCTCTCCAGTCTGGGTGACAGAGCAAGACTCTGTATCAAAACAAACAAAACAAAACATTAAAGAGTGTATATGAGAAAACAGTGATTAATGGGATTTTTTTTTTTTTTTTTTTTTTTTTGGTAGACCGAGTCTTGCTCTGTCGCCCAGGCCTGAGAGTGCAGTAGCGCGATCTTGGCTCACTGCAAGCTCCACCTCCTGGGTTAATGCCGTTCTCCTGCCTCAGTCTCCTGAGTAGCTAGGACTATAGGTATTTGAGACCATGCCCGGTTTATTAATAGGAAATTTAATGGGAAAATCCCAGCCTTGGTTTGTGATTTTGGGGCTATCAGAGGGTCTTGAAGAAAAGGCTTTTATAAGATGTGTGAAGAAGCAAAGCCAAATAAGTAATTGACTGGTTATAGTTATGTGGTCACATTATTTGGACTGTCCAGGTAAAAATTTTTCTTGTTATGCAATCAGAGATTAATTGGAGATTTATGGTTGATTAAGCCTGAAGTTTGTATCCTTTTAAGGTAGTAACTTAACCAGAAATGCATTTGAGTTAGATTTTTTTGTTTGTTTTTACATAGAAACTGAGATCAGTAGAGCCACTTGAGTCTAATTACCTACTATTTATTTATTTTAACTTTAATCGAGGCACTGGTTTTCCCCTGCATTTTTCAAATGTGTGGCAAGCAGCGTCTAAAATCCCCTATTCTGTTCTGCCAGCCTAACTTGGCTTGGAGTAAAATATTAAATTTCAGATTTCTTTTTAACATTTCCCAAAGTCAACATCTTTCCTCCAATTCACAAAATTATGAACTCTTTTATTTTTTATTGTGCATTACAGAAACAGCATTTTAGTTAACCACTTTTATGGACAGCAACGGATGGCACTTTTAAAAATATGTGTATTCTATTTGTAAATATTTCACATAAAAAAAAAAAAGCAGAAAGTAATCTCCTTACACTCCACTGTCAAAAATCTTTCTGTTTTTTCTCCTTTTATCTTCCCTAGCCAGAAATGCCTTATCAGGACATCTGTTTTTTGGTTTGTTTTCTTTAGTTTCTAATTCACATGTTTTAATTTCTTCTTTTACTTATTTAGGTGCATGTATGTTTATAAACTTTTATAACCAAAAGTTCTCTAAATAAGCATGTTTTAAATTAAAATGCTTACATAATCACATTGAGAATAGAAAAAGCTCTTTAAATATTGCTATTACCTTGGTGTATATAAAGTAAGTCTCAACTGGCAAGTCAAAACCTTCTATGAACTATTCAGTGGAAATTTATTTCTTATTGGTGTGTAATAGTTGTATATATTTATGTGGTACATGTGATTTTTTAAGATTATATTTTATGTTCTAGGGTACATGTGGACAACGTGCAGGTTTGTTACATATATATACATGTGCCATGTTGGTGTGCTGCACCCATTAACTGGTCATTTACATTAAGTATATCTCCTAATGCTATCCCTCCCCTTCCCCCCACCCCACAACAGGCCCCAGTGTGTGATGTTCCCCTTCCTGTGTACAAGAAATCTCATTGTTCAAATCCACCTATGAGTGAGAACATGCGGTATTTGGTTTTCTGTGCTTGCAATAGTTTGCTGAGAATGATGATTTCCAGCTGCATCCATGTCCATACAAAGGACATGTACTCATCTTTTTTTATGGCTGCATAGTATTCCATGGTGTATATATGCCACATTTTCTTAATCCAGTCTGTCATTGATGGACATTTGGGTTGGTTCCAAGTCTTTGCTATTGTGAATAGTGCCACAATAAACATACGTGTGAATGTGTCTTTATAGCAGCATGATTTTCATCCAGTAATGGGATGGCTGGGTCAAATGGTATTTCTAGTTCTAGATTCTTGAGGAATCTCCACACTGTCTTCCACAATGGTTGAACTAGTTTACAGTCCCACCAACAGTGTAAAAGTGTCCCCATTTCTCCATATCCTCTCCAGCACCTGTAGTTTCCTGACTTTTTAATGATTGCCATTCTAACTGGTGTGAAATGGTATCTCATTTTGGTTTTGATTTGCATTTCTGATGGCGAGTGATGATGAGCATTTTTTCATGTGTCTGTTGGCTGTACAAATGTCTTCTGCGGGAGCACACACAAGATGGCTGAATAGGAACAGCTCCAGCCTCCAGCTCCCAGTGTGAGTGACACATAAGATGGGTGATTTCTGCATTTTCAACTAAGGTACTGGGTTCATCTCACTGGGGCATGTTGGACAGTTGGCACTGGTCTGTGCATGCAGCCTGACCAGCGAGAGCTGAAGCAGGGTGAGGTATCTCCTCACCTGGGAAGTGCAAGGGGGAAGGGAATTCCTTTTCCTAGCCAAAGGAAATTAAGACACACAAGACCTGGAAAATTCGGTAACTCCCACCCTAATACTGAGCTTTACCAAGGGTCTTAGCAAATGGCACACTAGGAGATTATATCCCACACCTGACCCAGAGGGTCCCACGACCACTGAGCCTCCCTCATTGCTAGCACAGCAGTCTGAGATCTAACTGCAAGGTGACAGCGAGGCTGGGGGAGGGGTGCCCGTCATTGCTGAGGCTTAAGTAGGTAAACAAAGCCACTGGGAAGCTCGAATTGGGTGGAGCCCACCAGAGCTGAAGAAGGCCTGCCTGACTCTATAGACTCCACCTCTGGGGACAGGGCATAGCTAAACAAAAAGAGGCAGAAGCCTCGGCAGAGGTAAATGTCCCTGTCTGACAGCTTTAAAGAGAGCAGTGGATCTCCCAGCACAGAGGCAGAGATCTGAGAACAGACAGACTGTCTGCTCAAGTGGGTCCCTAATCCCTGAGTAGCCTAACTGGGAGACATCCCCCACTAGGTGCAGACTAACACCTCACACCTCACAAGGCTGGGTACACCCCTGAGACGAAGCTTCCAGAGCAAGAATCAGACAGCAACACTCACTGTTCAGCAGTATTCTATCTTCTGCAGCCTCCGCTGCTGATACCCGGGCAAACAGAGTCTGGAGTGGACCTCAAGCAAACTCCAACAGATCTGCAGCTGAGGGTCCTGAGTGTTAGAAGGAAAACTAACAAGCAGGAAGGACACCCACACCAAAACCCCAACAGTATGTCACCATCATCAAAGACCAAAGGCAGATAAAACCACAAAGATGGGGAAAAAGCAGTGCAGAAAAGCTGGAAATTCAAAAAATCAGAGTGCATCTCCCCTTCCAAAGGAATGTAGATCATCACCAGCAACAGAACAAAGCTGGAGGGAGAATGACTTTGATGAGTTGAGAGAAGAAGTCTTCAGTTGATCAAACTTCTCAGAGCTAAAGGAGGAACTATATAACCAGCGCAAGGAAATAAAAACCTTGAAAAAAGATTTGACGAATGGCTAACTAGAATAACCAATGTAGAGAAGTCCTTAAAAGAACTAATAGAGATGAAAACCATAGCATGAGAACTATGTGACAAATGCACAAGCTTCAGTAACTGACTCAATCAACTGGAATAAAGATTATCAGTGATTGAAGATCAAATGAATGAAATGAAGTGAGAAGAGAAGTGTAGAGAAAAAAGAGTAAAAAGAAATGAACAAAGCCTCCAAGAAATATGGGACTATGTGTAAAGACCAAATCTACGTCTCATTGGTGTGCCTGAAAGTGACGGGGAGAATGGAACCAAGTTGGAAAACACTCTGCAGACATCATCCAGGAGAACTTCCCCAACCTAGTAAGGCAGTCCAACATTCAAATTCAGGAAATACAGAGAATGTCACAAAGATACTCCTCGAGAAGAGCAACTCCAAGAAACATAATTGTCAGATTCACCAAAGTTGAAATGAAGGAAAAAGTGTTAAGGGCAGCCAGAGAGAAAGGTCGGGTTACCCACAAAGGGAAGATCATCAGACTAACAGCAGATTTCTCGGCAGAAACTCTACAAGCCAGGAGAGAGTGGGGGTCAATATTCAACATTCTTAAAGAAAAGAATTTTCAACCCAGAATTTCACACCCAGGCAAACTAAGTTTCATAAATGAAGGAGAAATAAAATCCTTTAAAGACAAGCAAATGCTTAGCGATTTTGTCACTACCAGGCCTGCCCTACAAGAGATCCTGAAGGAAGCCCTAAAGAGGAAAGGAACAACTGGTACAAGCCATTGCAAAAACATGTCAAAATGTAATGTCCATTGATGCTAGGAAGAAACTACATCAACTAACAAGCAAAATAACCAGCTAATATCAAATGACAGGATCAAGTTCACACATAACAATATTAAACTTAAATGTAAATGGATAAAATGGTCCAATTAAAAGTCACAGACTGGCAAATTGGATAGAGAGTCAAGACCCATCAGTGTGCTGTATTCAGGAGACCCATCTCACATGCAGAGACACACACAGGCTCAAAATAAAGGGATGGAGGAAGATCTACAAAGCAAATGGAAAACAAAAAAAAGCAGGGGTTGCAATCTTAGTCTTTGATAAAACAGACTTTAAACCATCAAAGATCAAAAGAGACAAAGAAGGCCATTACATAATGGTAAAGGGATCAATTCAACAAGAAGAGTTAACTCTCCTAAATATATAAGCACCCAATACAGGAGCACCCAGATTCATAAAGAAAGTCCTTAGAGACTTACAAAGAGACTTAGATTCCCATACAATAGTAATGGGAGACTTTAACACCCCACTGTCAACATTAGACAGATCAACAAGGCAGAAAGTTAACAAGGATATCCAGGAATTGAACTCAACTCTGCACCAAGTGGACCTAATAGACATCTACAGAACTCTCCACCCCAAAACAAGAGAATATACATTCTTCTCAG
>NC_045441.1:45698961-45750201 GCF_002776525.5 Piliocolobus tephrosceles
GTGGAGAGTTCTGTAGGTGTCTATTAGGTCCACTTGGTGCAGAGTTGAGTTCAATTCCTGGATATCTTTGTTAACTTTCTGCCTCGTTGATCTGTCTAATGTTGACAGTGGGGTGTTAACGTCTCCCATTATTATTGTATGAGAATCTAAGTCTCTTTGTAAGTCTCTAAGGACTTTCTTTATGAATCTGGGTGCTCCTGTATTGGGTGCATATATATTTAGGATAGTTAGCTCTTCTTGTTGAATTGATCCCTTTACCATTATGTAATGGCCTTCTTTGTCTCTTTTGATCTTTATTGGTTTAAAGTCTGTTTTGTCAGTGACTAGGATTGCAACCCCTGCCTTTTTTTGTTTTGCATTTGCATTGTAGATCTTCCTCCATCCCTTTATTTTGAGCCTGTGTGTGTCTCTGCATGTGAGATGGGTCTCCTGAATACAGCAAACTGACTCTTTATCCAATTTGCCAGTCTGTGTCTTTTAATTGGACCATTTACCCCATTTATATTTAAGGTTAATATTGTTATGTGTGAACTTGATCCTGTCATTATGATGTTAGCTGGTTATTTTGCTTGTTAGTTGATGCAGTTTCCTCCTTGCATCAATGGTCTTTACATTTTGACATGTTTTTGCAGTGGCTAGTACCAGTTGTTCCTTTCCATGTTTAGTGCTTCCTTCAGGATCTCTTGTAGGACAGGCCTGATGATGACAAAATCTCTCAGCATTTGCTTGTCTGTAAAGGATTTTATTTCTCCTTCACTTATGAAACTTAGTTTGGCTGGATATGATATTCTGGGTTGAAAATTCTTTTCTTTAAGAATGTTGAATATTGCCCCCTGCTCTCTTCTCACTTGTAGAGTTTCTGCCTAGAGATTCATTGTTAGTCTGATGATCTTCCCTTTGTGGGTAACCCGACCATTCTCTCTGGCTGCCCTTAACATTTTTTCCTTTGTTTCAACTTTGGTGAATCTGACAATTATGTTTCTTGGAGTTGCTCTTCTCGAGGAGTATCTTTGTGACATTCTCTGTATTTCCTGAATTTGAATGTTGGCCTGCCTTGCTAGGCTGGGGAAGTTCTGGATCATATTCTTCAGAGTGTTTTCCAACTTGGTTCCATTCTCCCCGTCACTTTGAAGTACACCAATGAGACGTAGATTTGGTCTTTACACATAGTCCCATATTTCTTGGAGGCTTTTTTCATTTCTTTTTGCTCTTTTTTCTCTACACTTCTCTCCTTGCTTCATTTCATTCGTTTGATCTTCAATCACTGATATCCTTTCTTCCAGTTGATCAAGTTGGTTACTGAAGCTTTTGCATTTGTCACATGGTTCTTGTGTCATGGTTTTCAGCTCTGTCAGGTCATTAAAGGACTTCTCTACATTAGTTTTTCTAGTTAGCCATTCATCAAATCTTTTTTCAAGGTTTTTAGCTTCTTTGCGATGGGTTCAAACTTCCTCCTCTAGCTCGGAGAAGTTTGATTTTCTGAAGCCTTCTTCACTCAACTCGTCAAAGTCATTCTCCCTTCAGCTTTGTTCCATTGCTGGCAAGGGGCTGCGTTCCTTTGGAGGAGGAGAGGAGCTCTGATTTTTAGAATTTTCAGCTTTTCTGCACTGCTTTTTCCCCATCTTTGTGCTTTTATCTACCTTTGATCTTTGATGATGGTGACATACAGATGGGGTTTTGGTGTGGTTGTCCTTTTTGTTTGCTAGTTTTCCTTCTAACAGTCCTGATGCTCAGCTGCAGGTCTGTTGGACTTTGCTGGAGGTTCACTCCAGACCCTGTTTGCCTGGGTATCAGCATCAGAGGCTGCAGAAGAGTCTATATTGCTCAACAGCAGAGGTTGCTGCCCCATTGTTCCTCTGGAAGCTTCATCTCAGAGGGGTACATGGCCATGTGAGGTGTGAGGTGTCAGTCTGCCCCTGGTGGGGGGGTGTCTCCCAGTTAGGCCACTCGGGGGTCAGGGACTCACTTGAGCAGACAATCTGTCCATTCTCAGAGCTCTCAAACTCCATGCTGGGAGAACCCCTACTCTCTTCAAAGCTGTCAGACAGGGGCATTTAAATCTGCAGAGATTTCCTCTGCCTTTTATTAGCCTATGCCCAGTCCCCAGAGGTGGAGTCTACAGAGAAGGGTGGGCCTCCTTGAGTTACAGTGGGCTCCACCCAGTTCGAAGTTTTTGGCTACTTTGTTTATGTACTTAAGCCTCAGCAATGGCGGGCGCCCCTCCCCCAGCCTCACTGCCACCTTGCAATTAGATCTCAGATTGCTGCACTAGCAATGAGGGAGGCTCCATGGGTATGTGACTCTCTGAGCCAGGTATGAGATATAATCTCCTGGTGTTCCGTTTGCTAAGACCCTTTGTAAAGTCCAGTATTATGGTGGGAGTGACTCAATTTTCCAGGTGTTGTGTGTCATGGTTTCCTTCTAAAAGGAAAGGGAATTCCCTTCCCCCTTGCACTTCCCAGGTGAGGAGATGCCTCGCCCTGCTTCAGCTCTCACTCTTTGGGCTGCACCCACTGTCCTGCACGCACTTTCTGACATGCCTCAGTGAGATGAACCTGATACCTCAGTTGGAAATGCAGAAATCACACATGTTCTGTGTCGCTCACGCTGGGAGCTGGAGGCTGGAGCTGTTCCTATTCGGCCATCTTGGAACCGCCCTCCTAATTTTTTGAATATTTTAAGACTCATGTTGAGACCTAACATAATGTCTATCCAAGAGAATAATTCGTGTGCTGAACAGAAGAATATATATTCTGCAGGCATTTTAGAAAGTGTTCTGTAAATGTTCATTACAACCATTTGGTCCATATCACAGATTAGGCCTAATGCTTCTTTGTTGATTTTCTTTCTGGGAGATTTTTCCAGTGCTGAAAGTGGGGTATTGAAGTCTCCAGCTATTATTATATTGGGGCCAATCTCTCTCTTTAGCTCTCATATTTGCTCAAAATATCTGGGTACTACTGTGTTGAGTGTATATGTATGTAACATTCTTATATTCTCATGCTTAATTCACCCCTTTATTATTATATAGTGATGCTCTTTGTCTTATAGTTTTTGTCTTGATATCTATTTTGTCTGATATAAATATAGCTACCACGGCTCTCTTTGGTTTTCATTGGCAGAGTATCTTTTTTCATCTTTATTTTTAATCTATGTGTATGTTTATAGGTGAAGTGTGTTTCTTGTTAGCAGCAAACCACTAGGTCTTAATTTTTATTCATTTAGCCACTGTATGTCTTTTGATTGGAGAGTTTAGTCCATTTACATCCAATGTTTTTATTGATAAGAAAAGACTTACTTCTGCCAATTTGTTACTTGTTTTCTGGTTCTTTGTGGTCTTCTCTTTCTTCTATCCCTCTTCCCTGTCTTCCTTTTAGTAAAGGTGATTTACTCTGGTGCTATGATTTAATGTATTCTATTTTTTTCATTTTTTATTGTATGTTTTTTAATTTGAGGTTATGATGAGGCTTGAAAATTCTATTTTATCACATATCATTTTAAGCTGAAAACAAATTAACACTGTTTTTGTAAATTTAAACAAACTAATAAAAACTCTATACCTTAACATTGTCCTTTGATTTTAATTTTTCTTGTTTTTATCTGTATCTTATTTTATTTTCTGTGTCTTGAAAAGTTGTTGTAGTTATCATTTTTGTTTAGCTCATCATTTAATCATTCTACTTAAAAGTAGTTTAAACGCCATAGTTACAGAGTCACATAATATTCTGTATTTTTGTGTGAACTTACTGTCAGTGACTTTTGTATCTTCAGATGGTTTCTTCTTGCTTACTATTTTCTTTCTCATTGAGTTACTCTCTTTAGAATTTATTGTATGACAAGCCATATGTTGATGAGATTCCTCAGTTTTTGTTTGTCTGGGAAACTATTTCTCTTTCATATTTGATGAATATTTTTGTCAGATATACTACTTTCATGTAAAAGTGATTTTTTTTCAGCGTTTTAAATATGTCATGTCAATCTTTTCTGGCCTGTAATACTTCCACTGAAAACTCTACTGCCAGATATATTGAAGCTCTATTGTATGTTATTGGTTTTCTTTGTCTTGCTGCTTTTAGACTCCTTTTTATATCATTGATCTTTGGGAGTTTGATTACTAAATGCCTTGAAGTCTTTGGGTTACATGTGCTTGATGTTTTATAATCTTCTTATACTTAGATATTGAAAACCTTTTCTAAGTTTAGGAAGTTCTCTGTTATCACTTTGAAACAATTTTCAACTCCTGTCTCTCTACCTCCTCTTTAAGGTGAGTAACTCTTCCAGATTTGCCTTTTTGAGGCTATTTTCTAGATCCTGTAGGTATCCTTCTGTGTTCTTTCTTGTTTTTTTTTCCCCACTCTGTATTTTCATATAGATTGTCTTCAAGCTCACTAATTTTCTTTTCTGCTTGATAAATTCTGCTATTAAAAGACATTCTTTGGTATTTTAGTTGCATTTCTTCAACTCCAGAATTTTTGCTTTTTGTTTATTTTGAATTATTTTTACAAAATGATTTCATATAATTAATACTTTTAATTAATGTTTTAAATATACTTTAAATAATTAATAATTTTAATTATTTCTTTTGAATTAGTATTCTTTTGAATTATCAATCTCTTTGTTAAATTTATCTGATAAAATTTTGAATTATTTCTCTTGGTTATCTTGAACATCTTCAAATTTCTACAGCTATTTTGAATTCACTCTCTGACAGGTCACATATCTGTGTTCCTCCAGGATTGGTCACTGGTGCTTTGTTTAGCTTATATGGTTAGGTCATGTTTCCTTGACTGGTCATAGTGCTTATTTTTCATCAGTGACTAGGCATTAAAAGTTAGGTATTTATTGTAGCCTTTGCAGTCTGGGCTTCTTTGTAACTGTTCTTGTTGAGAAGGATTTCCAGGTATTCAAAAGGACTTGGGTATTGTATTGCCAAATGAGACAAGCTTGACATAAAATAATACATATTGTGTGATGTCAGACAAAATTAACCAATGGTAATACAACATTAGCAAAGAAATAGCCTCTGGTTGAGAGTAAAATTGTCTGGAAAAAAGCATAAGGCAATTGTCTGAGAATAATAAAATATTCTATCATTGTATTCTAAATTCTATAGATAGAATAGGAAAATATTTTATTCATTCTTTTTTTTTTTTTCTTTGAGATGGTGTCTTGCTCTGTTGCCCAGGCTGGAGTGCAGTGGCACGATCTCAGCTCACTGTAACTTTTGCCTCCCAGGTTCAAGTGATTCTCCTGCCTCAGCCTCCTGAGTAGCTGGCACTACAGGCACGTGCCACCATGCCTGGCTAATTTTTTTTAATTTTTAGTGGAGATAGGATTTCACCCTGTTAGCCAGGATGGTCTCGATCTCCTGACCTCATGATCTGCCTGCCTCTGCCTTCCAAAGTGCTGAGATCATAGGTGTAAGCCACCACGCCCGGCCTCTATTCATTCTTAAAATATATAAAGGTTATATGGGTTTATAAAATTTATATGGGTGCCAAAAGTTTTCAGTTAGGAATTGTGCCTTTCAATGTGTGTACATTTGACCTCCAAAAACAAAATCAAAAACAAAAAAACTGAAGAAAATAATGAAAGATGGAAAACGGGTTGGCCGGGAATGATTGAGGCAGAGAAGTGTAAGTGAGACAAGAATGGCTGGAGATTGGTAGTTGTTGATGCTTCATGACAGGTCTATTGCACTATTTTTTTGTTTGTTTGTTTTGCATATGTTTAAATTTTTCTGTAATAAAACACTTGGTTAAAAACACAAAATTGATCTACAGTGTTAACTCAAGATTATGGTGATTGTTGCAGAAAAGAAAGTGATTCCTGGGGCATAAATGAGACTTGTTTTGTTTTGTTGTATTTTTTTTGAGGCAGGGTCATGCTCTGTCAGCCAGGCCACACTGCAATGACGTGATCTTGGCCCACTGCCATCTCCACCCACCTGGCTCAAGTAATCTTCCCGGTTTAGCCTTCCAAGTAGCTGAGACTACAGGCATGCACCACCATGCCCAGTTGTTTTTTGGTACTTTTTTAGTAGAGACAGTCTCTTGTCATGTTGGCAAGGCTATTTTTTTATACTCCCGATCTGCCTGCCTCAACCTCCCAAAGTGCTGGGATTACAGGCATGAGCAAACACTTACAGAAATGGCAAAATTTTACTAAAGGTAATTTAAAATTACAATGGAGTGTTCCCCTGAAAAAACACTGTTCTTTAAGAAGTGCGTTTGAAAATGAAGTCTCCCTAGTAAGTCTCATCTAGGGTTCACTGCTGATGTGCAGAAGCTTCTAAAAAGATTTCAATATTGTGGCTGGGTGTGGTGGCTCACCTTGTAATCCCAGCACTTTGGGAGGCCGAGGCGGGTGGATCACCTGCGGTCAGGAGTTCAAGACCGGTCTGGCCAACATGGTGAAACCCTGTCTCTACCAAAAATGCAAAAATTAGTTGGGCATGGTGGCAGTTGCCTGTAATCCCAGCTACTCAGGAGGCTGAGGCAGGAGAATTGCTTGACCCTGGGAGTCAGAGGTTGCAGTGAGCCGAGATCGTGACATTGCACTCCAGTCTGGGTGACACAGTGAGACTCCATCTCAAAAAAAAAAAAAAAGAAAAGATTTCAATATTTTTACTATTTTTTAAAATACTCTTTATAAAGGCAGATTAAAAGTCTAAGTCTTACAAAAGATTAAATCTACCATTGTCTTTAGTTGCTTTCCCTCCTTGAAAGTAAATAGAAAGCTATCCTAGGTAAAGTGTTTGTAAAAGTACACCCTCAGGTAAAGGCTTCTTTTTCATATTTATCCATGCTGAGTCAGGCAGAGAGAATTCTTTCTTTTTTTAAATTTTTTAATGGGCTTCAACCTCAACTCATAATTATACCTAGGAAACAGTAGTTAAGCTTGAAAGATCACCTTTGAAATAAATTAGAACTTTCTGATATTTAACTGTTTTGAAATTTTTTTGTAAAAGAAATTTATATCTGTAAATGAAATCTCCATTTGTAAGGTGTTTGCCTTGCATTAAAAACATTTACTATTATTTTAAATTTACACAAGTCATACCTTTGTTTAAGATGCTTTTCTGGCCATAATATATATATATATATATATTTTCCTTTTTTTTTTTTTTAGGCAGAGTCTCACTCTGTCACCCAGGCTGGAGTGCAATGGCACATCTTGGTTCACTGCAACCTCTGCTTCCCGGGTTCGAGCAAGTCTCCCTGCCTCCGCCTCCCGACTAGCTGGGATTACAGGTGCCTGCCACATGCCCAGCTAATTTTTTTGTATTTTTAGTAGAGATAAGGTTTCACCATGTTAGTCATGCTGGTCTCGAACTCCTGACCTCAGATGATCCATCCACCTCGGCCTCCCGAAGTATTGGGATTACAGGCATGAGCCACCATGCCTGGCCCATCTTACTTTAACTAAATTTTACTTACACCATGTTTTCCTGAGTTGAAGATGTAAGAAAATGTTTTAGCCTAAAGTGTTAGCTCTGTCCTGTAGAAACATAAACTTTACTGTATCACCTGAGTTGTCCCTTTAGAAATGCAGTGAGATAGGTGGCAACACAACAATAGTGAAGGACCTTCAATACTCCACTGACAGCACTGGACAGTTCATTAAGACAGAAATTCAACAAAGAAACAGTGGTCTTAAGCTATGCCTGAGAACAAATGGACATAACAAGTATTTACAGAACATTCTACCCAACAACTATAGTATATACATTCCTTTTATTCAGCACATGGAATATTCTCCAAGATAGGCCATGTGATATGCCACAAAACATTTCAATAAATTTTAAAAATTAATATTATATCAAGTACACTCAGGCCACAGTGAAATAGGATTGGAAATCAACTCCAAAAGGAACCCTCAAAACTATACACATACCAGAAAATTAAATAATCTTTTCCTGAATGATCTTTGGCTCAGCAATGAAATCAAGATGAAAATTTAAAAAGTTTTTGAACTGAATGATAATAGTGGCACAAATTATTAACACCTGTGGGATACAGCAAATGCAGTGCTAAGAGAAAAGTTCATAGCACTAAATGCCTACATCAAAAAGTCTGCAAGAGCTCAAATAAAACATCTAAGCTCATACCTCAAGGAACTAGAAAACCAAGGACAAAGCAAACCCAAACTTAGCAGAAGAAAATATATAACAAGTATCAGCACACAACTAAATAAAAGTGAAACAAAAGTTACAAAAGATAAATGAGAGAACTGTTCATTATTTGAAAAGATAAAATTGATAGACCATTAGTGAGATCAACCAATATAGGCAGACAGAAGATCCAAATAAGCTCAATTCGAAACAAAACAGGATATATTACAAACAATGCCACAAAAATACAAAAGATTATTCAAGACTACTATGAACACCTTTACATACAAAACTAGAAAACCTAGAGGAGATGGATAAATTTCTGGAAATACACAATTCTCCTAGATTAGACCAGGTAGAAATAGAAACTCTGAACAGACCAATAACAAGTAACAGGATTGAAACAGTAATAAAAAATTGCTGATGGCTGGGCACAGTGGCTCACGCTTGCAATCCCAGCACTTTGGGAGGCCAAGGTGTGCAGATCGTTTGAGGTCAGGAGTTCAAGACCAGCCTGGCCAATAAGGTGAAACCCCCTCTCTACTAAAAATACAAAAATTAGCCAGGCATGCTGGCATGTGCCTGTAATCCCAGCTACTTGGAAGGCTTAGGCAGGAGAATGGCTTGAACCAGGGAGGCAGAGGTTGCAGTGAGCTGAGATCGCTCCATTGCACTCCAGCCTGGGTAAAGAAGTGAGACTCCATCTCAAAAAAAAAAAAAAAAAAAAAAATTATTGACAACAAAGAATTCAGGACTAGATGGATTCACAGCTGAACTCTATCAGATATTTAAAGGAAAATTGGTATAAATTCTACCAAAACTATTCCAGAAAACAGAGAAAGAGGGAATCCTGCCTAAATCATTCTATGAAGCCAGTATCACCCTAATTCAAAAACTAGGAAAGGATATAACAGAAACCTACACATCAATATTCTTGATTAACATAGATGCAAAAATTGTCAACTAAATACTAGATAACCAAATACAATAGCATATCAGAAAAATACACAATTATCAAGTGCATTTTACCACCAGGGATGCAGGGATGGTTTAAAAATGTGATATACCGCATAAACAGAAATAAAACAAAAATCATATGATCATCTCAATAGATACAGGAAAAGCATTTGATAAAATCCAGCATCCCCTTATAATTAAAACTCTCAGCAAAATTGGCATAGAGTGGACAGACCTTAAGATAATGAAAGCCATTTATGACAGACCCACAGACAACATTATACTGAATGGGGAAAAGTTGAAACCACATCTCCTAAGAACTGGAAAAAGGCAAGAATGCCCACTTTCACCATTTCTACTCAACATAGCACCGGAAGTCCTAGCCAGAGCGAGCGATAGACAAGAGAAAGAAATAAAGTGCATTCAAATTGGTCAAGAGGAAGTGAAACTGTCAGTGTTCAATGATAAGATTGTATATCTAGAAAACCCTAAAGACTAGTTCAAAATCCTCCTAGATATGATAAATGAATTCAGCAAAGTTTTAGAATACAAAATCAATATACACAAATTAGCAACACTGTTATACACCAATAGTGACCAAGCTGGGAATAAAATCAAGAACGCAACCCCTTTAACAACAGCTGCAATTAAATAAATAAATAAAAATTAAAAAATAGAAATACACCTAACCAAGAAAGTGAAAGATGTCTACAAAGAAAACTATGAAAGACTACTGAAATAAATTATAGAAACACACGTTATGCTCATGGATTGGTAGAGTCAGCATTGTGAATGTGACCATAAAGCCAAAAGCAATCTAAAAATTCAAGGCAATTTCCATCAGAAAAACATCATCATTCTTCACAGAACTAGAAAAAACAACCCTAAAATGATATGGAACCAAAAAAAGCACGCATAGCAAAAGCAAGACTAAGCAAAAAGAACAAATCTGGAAGCATCACATTACCTGACTCCAAACTACACTACCAAAGCAACATGTTACTGGTATAGAAATAGGCATGTAGACCAATGGAACAGAATAGTAAAACCAGATATAAAGCCAAATACTTTCAGCTAACTGATCTTTGACAAAGTAAACAGAAACATAAAGTGGGGAAAGGACACCCGATTAAACGAATGGTGCTGAAATAATTGGAAAGCCGCATGTACTAGAATAAAACTGAATTTTTATCTCTCACTTTATAAAGAAATTAACTCAAGGCCAGGCACGGTGGTTCATGTCTGTAATCCCAGCACTTTGGGAGAACGAGAATTGTTTGAACCCTGGAGGCAGAGGTTGCAGCGAGTTGAGATTCCCTCCACTGCACTTCAGCCTGGGTGACAGAGTGAGACTGTCTAAAAAAATGATTTAAGGACGGGTGCGGTGGCTCACGCCTGTAATCCCAGCACTTTGGGAAGCCAAGGCAGGGAGATAACCTGAGGCCAGGAGTTCCAGACCAGCCTGGCCAACGTGGTGAAACCCTGTCTCTACTAAAAATACAAAAATTGTCCAGACGTGGTGGCTCACGCCTGTAATTCCAGCACTTTGGGAGGCTGAGGCAGGCAGATCACAAGGTCAGAAGTTCGAGACCAGCCTGACCAACATGGAGAAACCCTGTCTCTACTAAAAATACAAAAATTAGCCAGGCATGGTGGTGTGTGCCTGTAATCCCAGCTACTCAGGAGGCTGAGGCAGCAGAATTGCTTGAACCCAGGAGGCGGTTATTGCAGTGAGCCGAGATCATGCCACTGCACTCCAATCTGGGCAACAGAGTGAGACTCCGTCTCAAAAAAATACAAAAATACAAAAATTAGCCCTGGCATGGTGGCCGGCGCCTGTTATTCCAGCTACTTGGGAGGCTGAGGCAGGGGAATCACTTGAACCCGGGGGACAAAGATTGCAGTGAGCCAAGATCGTTCCACTTCACTCCTGCCTGGGCGAAAGAGAAAGACTCTACCTCAAAAAACAAAAAACAAAAAAGATTTAACAAATCAACACAAGATGGATCAAAGACTTAAATCTAAGACCTGGAATTATAAAAATTTTAGAAGATAATATAGAAAAAACTCTTCTAGACATTGGCTTAGTCAAAGAGTTTGTGACCAAGTACGCAAAACCAAATGTGACAAAAAAAGATAAATAAATGTGACTTAATTACACTAAAAAGTTTCTGCACAGCAAAAGAAATAATTCAAACAGTAAACAGATAACCCACAGAATGAGAAGAAAGATTCACAAACTATGCTTCCAACAATGGACTAATATTCAGAATCTGCAAGAAACTCAGGCTGGGCATGGTGGTTCACGCCTGTAATCCAAGCACTTTGGGAGGCCAAGGCGGGTGGATCACCTGAGGTCAGGAGTTCAAGACCAGCCTGTTCAACATGGTGAAACCCCGTCTCTACTAAAAATACAAAAAATTAGCCAAGTGTAGTGGCAGGTGCCTGTAATCCCAGCCACTCAGGAGGCTGAGGTAGGAGAATCACTTGAACCCGGGAGGTGGAGGTTGCAGTGAGCCGAGACTGTGCCACTGCACTCCAGCCTGGGTGACAAGAGCAAGACTCTGTCTCAAAAAAAAAAAAAAAAAAAAAGAAACTCAAGTCAGCAAGAATAAAACAAATAGTCTCATCATAAAGTGGGCTAAATGCCTGAATAGACAATTCTCAAAAGAAGATATACATATGGCCAAAAAACATATGAAAAAAATGCTCAACATTTCTAATTAGCAGCGAAATGCAAATTAAAACCACAATGTGATACCACCTTACTCCTTCAAGAATGGCTATAATTAAAAAATTAAAAAAATAGGCCAGGCGCAGTGGCTCATACCTGTAATCCCAGCACTTTGGGAGGCCGAGGCAGGTGGATCACGAGGTCAGGAGCTTGAGACCAGCCTGGCTAACACCGTGAAACCCCGTCTCTACTAAAATACAAAAAAATCAGCCGGGCGTGGTGGCACTTGACCGTAGTCCCAGATATTTGGGAGGCTGAGGCGGGAGAATCGCTTGAACCCAGGAGGCGGAGGTTGCAGTGAGCCAAGATCGTACCATTGCACTCCAGTCTGGGTGACAGGGTGAGACACTGTCTCAAAAAAAAAAAAAAAAAAAAGAACAAAATAATGGCACTCAGAGCAACCTAGATAAAGTTAGAGATCATTATTCTAAGTAAAGTAACGCAGAAATGGAAAACCAAGCATGGTATGTTGTCACTTTTTAGCGGCAGCTAAACTGTGAGGATATAAAGGCATAAAAATTCTGTAACATAATGGACTCTGGAAACTTGGGGGAAAGGGTGGGGTGGGTTGAGGGATAAAAGACTACACATTGGGCCAGGCATGGTGGCTCACGCCTGTAATCCCAGCACTTTGGGAGGCCGAGACGGGTGGATCACGAGTTCAGGAGATTGAGACCATCCTGGCTAACACGGTGAAACCCCGTCTCTACTAAAAATACAAAAAATTAGCTGGGCGTGGTGGTGGGCACCTGTAGTCCCAGCTACTCGGGAGGCTGAGGCAGGAGAATCATTTGAACCCGGGAGGCAGAGATTGCAATAAGCTGAGATTGCGCCACTGTAGTCCAGCCTGAGCAACAGAGCGAGACTCTGTCTCAAAAAAAAGCTGGGCACGGTAGCTGACACCTGTAATCCTAGCACTTTGGGAGGCCGAGGTAGGTGAATCACAAGGTCAGGAGTTCGAGACCAGCCTGGCCAATACGGTGAAACCCCCTCTCTACTAAGAATACAAAAATTAGCTGGGCGTAGTAGCATGTGCCTGTAATCCCAGCTACTCTGGAGGCTGAGGCAGGAGAATTGCTTGAACCCAGGAGGTGGAGGTTGCATGAACTGAGATCAGGCCATTGCACTCCAGCCTGGGTGACAGAGCAAGACTCCATCTCAAAAGAAAAAAAAAAAAAAAAAACAGATTATAAAATACGTATGGAAAGATAGAGTGGGCAAAAATAATAGTTTTGATGGACTTATTTGTAAAAATTAACTTTAGTATTGATAATATACTAACACAAAAGTAAAAATTGATTTTCTTTTGAACAAAATTTTACATATTAACATTATACAATAAAATAATTTTGTTTACATTTTGAGTAAAGTTAAAAAGAGAGAGAGTAGAGATATAATTTTTCTCACACTGTCTTTTTCAAGTCTTTTGATTGGAAAACGTAATCTCTTGGATCAAACAGTAAAAGCTTTTTTGTATTGTTTTTGTTTTTGTTTTTGTTTTTAGTAGAGAGGGGGTTTCACCATGTTGGCCAGGCTGGTCTTGAACTCCTCATTTCAGGTGATCTGCCTGCCTCAGCCTCCCAAAGTGCTGGGATTACAGGTGTGAGCCACCGTGCCCAGTCCTTTTTCAAATTTTTTTCTTAAATCTTTTATCACTTTGGCTAAATAAATGACTATTATTTTATGGTGACCTGTGTTCCTATTTTGGCCAAATGTTTTAACCCTCTGACATATTTGACTGTCTTCCTGAAATCAAATTTCAGCTTAAAAATTGTCTCTCTCTCTTTCTTTCTTTTTTTTTTTTTTTTTTGACAGAGTCGTGCTCTGTTGCCCAGGCTTGAGTTCAGTGGCATGATCTTGGCTCACTGTAACCTCCACCTCCCAGGTTCAAATGACTCTCTTGCCTCAGCCTCCCAGGTAACTAGGATTACAGATGTGCACCACTGTACTCAGCTAATTATTGTATTTTTAGTAGAGACATGATTCAACCATATTGGCCAGGCTGGTCTGGAACTTCTGACTTCATGTGATCTGCCCACCTTGGCCTCCTGAAATATTGGGATTATAGGCATGAGCCACTGTGCCCAACATTAAAATTGTTTTTTGACCCCTAACTTTTGGATGCTACAGAGAGCCAATGCAACATCCAAAAGATTATTTGATATGTTAAATTGCACAGGAAGCATTGTCAAATTAAAAGTGATGTTTGACCTTCAACTTATATTTTAATAAATGTTATTAATATTTATTTCAAAATTATATAAAATTTCTAAGCATCTAATATGTGTGTATATGCTATTAGTCATAATTATGTTATGATAAATTATTGTAGGCAACAGATATAATCATTTTTATAACCATTTAAGTAATTTTTACAGTTAATGTTTAATTCTGATTTAGTTTCTGAAAACCTCAAAAGCACACAAAATCTTAGAGTATTGTGTGTTTAAGGAAGTTAATGAAAAGATGGAAACTTAGCAGAGAACTGAGTCTTATGAAATTGTGAGCCCAGACAAGACAAAAATTAATTGAATATCAGAAAAATACTCTACCACATTTTTATGCTTAATCAACCAGTACTGAAATTTTTTAGATGTGCCATTTAAATAAACTCTGTTTATTTAAGTCAAATTACCTATGAGAACCCCTCAGTTATCAGTGCTATGCACATAAATTGGAGAAAACGTCCTGGTATGTAAGACGACATAAACTTAATGTTAAGTGTGAATTCATGGAGAACCTAGACAGCCACTTCTTCAGTCCTGAGTTCTTAAAGCTTCCATTATTAAAAGCTCTGCATTCCATTACTCATCACAGAAAGGATCAAATAATTTAAATATAAATTAAACGTGTGTGTGTGTTTAGTGCATAAATTACTAAAATAGGTTAAGACCATTTTTTTTTGTCAAACATATAATCCTGAGAAGACAATCAAAACTTTACATACATTTCTGCTACCTGATAGGCCATTTAAATATTGATACAGAAATTTTATTCAATTTTCGTTTTTAATGGATGTTTTCTGGCAGTATAAAAGCTTTCTCATGTAAGAAGGCTGATGTTATAACAGTAGTTAAAAGGATGTTAGAAAATATGTTTTCCTCATGGGACATTTCTGAAAAACTCTCCAATGATAAAGATAATTCACAAGATAAGTTGTAAAACTGTTAAATAAGGTAATACAGATAAAATAGTATTGAGCAAAGCTAAGGAAAATGACTGGATTACTTTTATAATTGCAGATTGATGACAATCAGATCCACTTAGATTGGAAAGAATGTGTTGACCCTTATAAAATAGTCACTGGAAGGCCTATGCCCCTAGTAATAGAATCTCATGTATCTTCTGCTACTGAAGGCTAACATGACTAAATGCAGCAAGGTTTTAATGCACTATGGCAAAGCATATTTTTACCAGGTAAAGAAAGCTTTTTCTTTTTGAGATAGTCTCACTCTTTCGCCCAGGTTGCAGTGCCATGATCTCTGCTAACTACAACCTCCACCTTTCGTGTTCAAGTGATTCACGTTTCTCATCCTCCTGAGTAGCTGGGATTACAGCTCTGCACTACAACACCTGGCTAATTTTTATACATTTTTTTGTAGAGACAAGGTTAAATTATGTTGGCTAAGATAGGCTGATCTCAATCCCCGATCTTAAGTGGTCCACATACCTCAGCCTCCCAAAGTGCTTGGTTTAAAGGCATGAGCCAATGTGCTCAGCCAAGAAAGCTTTAAATAGTCTATGGACTCAGGACAGTAAAACCTTTTATAATGTAGGACCAAGAGATTGAGTCTGCTTGCCATCTACAGTGCAGCAAGACTTTAGGATCTTGTGCCTTGGGTTCATAATCTCACAACTCAGAAGGGCCCCTCCAAACTCTTGCAATTGTATACCTATTGGAGATGTTGAGGTAAAGCTAACCAGAAAAGTATCTCCTCAAAAGCACATGGCAACCTTGATGTAGATAGCTTTTCACACAAGATCAAAAATCAAGATATCTCTGCTTTCATGAAAATCATTATTCATAGCTTTTTTCTTATGGCTCTACGCACAACAAAAATAAAAAAGGGGTCTCTTGTGTGCACTCATGGGGTATACTTTTCTATGTAGAGAATTTTGCAGCCACCTTGATATAGGAACAAACTTATGCCTTGATAGGTAAAAGATGAAGAGTCAATGTGGGTGAGAAGTTCTAATGGGACATTGGTTGCCTCATAATACCAGAAACAGGATATAGGTCCACTGCTCTTAACCAACTTCATAAGTTAAAAAGAACTAATTCACAATAAGTTAAAGAGCATTGCCTGGCCACTACTCTTCTAAATAAGCACCATTTGTTAGGTCTTTTTTTTTTTTTTTTTTTTTCATGGTTTAGGGTAAAAAATTCAGGCATTAGTTAGACATTTATCCTTCATAATAGTCTGTATAGCAGAGTCTACTGTAAAGGCTATGGTTATTTAATAGACTTTAAATTTTTTTACTAAAGTTGTGCTAAATAATGGAATTTCTCTAGATTACTTATTGCATAAACAGAAAAGTATCTTTGTAGTTGTTAATATGTGTAGTTGCAAATGGAGAAATATAGAGATTATACAGAAATATATTACAGGTATTACAGAGATTCAGTTATAGGGGTTTAAGAAACAGACTGCTTGATTGAAATGAGGAGACCATTTATTTAGCGGATAACTTGGTCTATCTCTCAAAATTGAGAAGATAACCAAAAGGGAGAACTTGTTAAATTATACCCTGAGGCTCTCTCTTTTCATGTTTGATTTTGGTCAGTAGGGTTTTTGTTTGTTTGTTTGTTTTTGGTATAAAAACTGAAACCTAACTGGTTATAACCTAAATAGATGATAACCCATTCCTGTACCAGCCACTGTGATTTTGCCAATAAAAGGACATCAACTCTTCAAACCATGTTCAAATAAGGCAAATCCCAAGCTATAATCAATCTGGCTGTTTCTGTACCTCACTTTCATTTTCTGTATGTCACTTTGCTTTTTCTGTTCATCAATTTTTTTTACCATGTTGCTGTGCTGGAGTCTCTCTGAGAGTATTCTGGGCCCACAGGCTGCCTGATTTGTAAATCATTCTTTGTTCATTTAAACTCTGTAACATTCAACTTCTCTGAAGGTTTTTTTTTTTTTTTTAGAAGTTTACAGATTTTATCTAGATTAAAAAAATAAGTAATGTGTTGTTGGGCTTTGATTTTCTCAACTCATCCCTCAGCTATTTTTTCCACATATTCTATGTCCTTTCGAAATACTCCTGCAATTTTTTTCTTTTCTTTTTCTTTCTTTCTTTCTTTCTTTTTTTTTTTTGAGACAGGGTCACACTCTTATCACCCAGGCTGAAGTACAGTGGCATAACCAATCATGGCTAACTGCAGCCTCGACCTTCCAGGCTCAAGTAATCCTCCTGCCTCTGCCACCTGAGTGGCTGGTACTACAGGATTGCCTCATGCTGGTTAATTTTTATTTTTATTTTTATTTATTTTTATTTTTTGAGACAGAGTTTTGCTCTGTCGCCCAGGCTGGAGTGCAGTGGAGGGATCTGAGCTAACTGTAAGCTCCGCCTCCCGGGTTCAGGCCATTCTCCTGCCTCAGCCTCCCGGGTAGCTGGGAGCATATTTTTAGTAGAGACGGGGTTTTATCGTGTTAGCCAGGATGGTCTCCATCTCCTGACCTTGTGATCCGTGGTCTCAATCTCCTGACCTCATGATCTGCCCTCCTGGGCCTCCCAAAGTACTGGGATTACAGGTGTGAGCCACCGCACCTGGCCATGACTGGCTAATTTAAAAAAAAATTTTTTTCATGCACATAGGATCTTACTATGTTATTCAGGCTGCACTTGAACTCCTGAGTGCAAGTGATTCTCCCATCTCAGCTTGCCAAAGTGCTAGGATTATAGGTGTGAGCTCCCGTGTGCTTCTTCAATTTCTTAAGATTATTTCTAATAATAATAATAAACAGTGCTATATAGGCACAAATCTAAAAGAAATCTGGCTTCTATTTTAGAAGTGTCACTCTCCAGGATTTCAAGGGTCAAATGGAGTTAATCCTGAGTCCCAGCGCAGCCACTTAATAGCTGTGGGTCTTTGCACAATTTTTTTTTTCTTTTTTTATGTGGAAGAGTTACATAAACCACATATGCAAAAAAAGGCAGAATGATACTGATTGCAGAAATGTTAGCAATTTTTCATCCCTCCCGTAGCCATGCCCATTGCCACGTGCATTTACAGCTGTTTCCATTGAGATCCAGATCTGTTTTCCAAACCCTAGATCTGGCTGGCCTTATTTGCTCAGGGCAGTAAAAACCTGTGAACAGTGCAGTGTGCTAGTTTGAGGCCTAGGCTCAAATGGTTTTGCATGCTTCTGTTTTTCTTTCAGTAGGCTGCTATCTCTGTAAAGAAGCCCATGTTAGCCAGATGGAAGATAAAATAGTATGGGGAGGAGAAGCAAGTTGCCTCTGTTGACAGCCTCAGAAGCAGAAGCGCACCTCCAGAAGCACAGCTGCCTAGTCAACAAACAGCATGTCTGAAGGAACTCAGCTGAACTCAGTTGAGAAGAATGGCCTCACTGAGCACAGCCTAAATGATTAACCAGCTCAATTAGAATGAATTCCACCTGTTTCTTCTTAAAGTTTGACTGCTAGAAAATTTGGAATTCACATGTGCCTGTAATCCCAGCACTTTGGGAGGCCGAGGCAGGCGGATCACCTGAGGTCAGGAGTTCGAGACCAGCCTGACCAACATGGCCAAAACCCTGTCTCTATTAAATATACAAAAAGTAGCCGGGCGTGGTGGCGGATGCCTGTAATCCCAGCTACTCAGGAGGCTGAGGCAGCAGAATCACTTGAGTCTGACAGGCGGAGTTTGGGGTGAGCCGAAATCGTGCCACTGTGCTTGAGCCTGGGCGAGAGTGAGACTCTGTCTCAAAAAAACAGAAAAAAATCTCAGGCTGCCTGCTCAAAGGACCAGAATCCAGTAACGTTATAAAACCTGGAATTTAAAAATAATTGTTATATTCAGATGTGAATAGCTATATATTATTTATGAATGCTTAGGGCCTTATACACAAGGTTAAATGTAAATGCCCTCTGGGGTGGGCCTGGCTCAGCTCAGGGAGGAAGCCCTTCCTGAAAAGAGTGCAGCTTAGGTTTCACTCTGTCTTCATTCACTGCAGCACCTGAGCACATCTGTCACTCAGGGCCTGAGGGGGCGGGTTGTTAAACGTCATTCAGTCAGGGACGCTGGGCTGGGAACGGTCCAATCAGGCACCCAGCTGGAGCTGACAGTACGGCTTCCGGGATTCGGCGGGGTCTTAGTCTCGCTGCAGCGGGTGCTCCAGGTCTGGCTTCCGTTTTCTGTGTCCTCTGCTCCTAGAGGCCCAACCTCTGTTGCACTGTGATCTGGTTATTGGGAGATTCACAGTTAAGACGCCAGGATCCCCCGGAAGCCTAGAAATGGTGAGAGTGCCAGGTCGGACATCCGGAGAGAAGGGGAGGGGCGTGGTTGGAACGGGTCCGAGGTGGCTGTGGCCGGAATCGGGCGTTTGCGCCGTCGGCTCCGAAATCCGCGGCATCGAATTCTTGGCACAGCTCGGCTCTCAGTCCCCTTCAGCCATAGCATGGCAGCTGGGCTGACAGCCAGGACCCCAGGCGTCCTGTCTCCTCCCTGCGCAGTGACTGTGCCCTGGCCCGGAGCCTTCTCTGAGCAGCTCTGCACCCGCAGATATTGTGCAGGGAAGACTGGAGGGTTGTCAGGGGAGAATCCTGACTCCGGGTGCTGGGTTCATGAATGGGAAGAGCTTTCCTCCGCGGGCTTCCCAGTCCCTCTTTTTCCCTATTAAAATTTATGAAAGTCACCGCAAAAAAATTCATAAAACAGTGATTCAGGAATTGTGGAGCACCCAGCTGTGGTTTGTAGTTTATGGTCCATGGGAGAGGCGGGAAGGAAACCCTTGTATAAGGTGTATGATAAAACCAAATTCAATAATTGGTTAGTAGAGTTATGTAGTTTCTTAATTTGTACAATGAGGGAGGAAATTTCCTGGTCATGTAATCAGAAGTTAATTGGCAGTTTACAGTTGGTTAAGCCTGAATTTTATTTTTCACAAGGTAAGGTAATTTACAAAAAATGCATTAGATTTTTTTAAAACCAGAAATCCTGGGACTGGAGCCACCTCAGTCTAATTGCCTGCCACTTAATTATTTTCACAGTCCACAGGAGACTGATTTTCCCCTGCAATTTTCACCTGTGTCCCAAGCAGGGTCTCAAGACTCCTCCCTATTTCCCATTCCTCCAGCCTAACTGGCTTGAGGAATACTAAATTTCCAGTTCCTTCTGACATTCCCAAATGCCAACTTTCCCTTCCTAATTCACATTATCAACTATTTGTCCTTTAGTGTACATTTGAAATACTGTATTTTAATTAATCATTTTTTGACACAGCATGGATGGCATTTTAAAAAAGATTTGTTATCTGTTTGTAAATATTTCCCATGAGAAGAAACCAAAGACTCATCCCCTGTCACTGTATTGTAAAAAATCTCTGTGCCTTTTTATTTTTATTTTTTTAAAAATCTTCCCTAGGTACAGAGATCTTATCAGAATATTTTTGGGTCAAGGTTTCCCTTTGGAAACTTTATAAGGTAATGTGTCCTCAGTCACCCTTCAGTTTTTTCCCTGGTCCTGGGTTTCAGTCCTTTCTGGGGATAAATCAAGATATCCACTGTGGCTATGTATGCTAGAATCTCTGGTAAATTTCAGCTCCTGGCCTGGAATGGAACTCTGGGTATCTGGGAATGGGAGACATAGGACAGCCTGAGGTTGGAGTGTAGCCTCTCAAGGGAGCAGATCGATGCCCTGGGGTTGAGAGGAATCTCCTGGGGTACTCTTCCTTTGTAAAGCAAACCCTTTGAGAAGTTAAGATTGTCTTCAAACCAACCCAGCTTCCATTTCTGGATACATATTGCTGGTCAATCATTTGCTGGTACTGAGGGGAGAACACAGAAATAATTTCGGCCCACTGGATTCTCTAAGATTTGTGAAAGAAACAATAGTATCCCAAAAGACAGTCAAACCTGATCCCAGTGAGATGGTTCAAGAACTTGCAAAGTGAAATGCACCTGGGGCAGTCACTGGGGCCTAGTGCAGTGTCTCCAGAGAGGGTGGTCATTGAGCACTTAAGTGAGCAGGATGGGGTGGGAGAATCTCTCAAGTGATTGGGTGTTGACTTGACATGTGAGTCAGATGCATCTGTTTTTTAATCAGCACTGCCACTCCCTGGGATTGTCACCCTGAAAAGATTTCTTCACTTACTTTGACTTAAGTGTTTTAATTGTAACTTGCAGTTTATTAGTAGGACTAAAAGGTAAGAGGATAATTACAATGGGCATAAAAGAGGTGGGTTTTGGAAAAAAATATCTAATCATATATTCTGTTTGTTAAGTATTCTCATTTACCTTTTCCTTTCCCAGACTGAGTTTAGGAATTTTCTCAGGTTTGTTTTTTATGGCTGGGTGATGTCCAAGGCTTAGCTTTTAGAATGCTACCAAGGAAAAGAATAGGGAAAATATCTCTTCCATTTTGACTGTAGAAAATGAATACATTTCTGTCCGGGTGTGGTGGCTCATACCTGTAATCCCAGCACTGTGGGAGGCCGAGGCAGGGGGATCATCTGAGGTCAGAGGAGTTCTAGACCAGCCTGGCCAACATGGTGAAACCCCGTCTCTACTAAAAATACAAAAATTAGAAATTAGCCATGAATGGTGGTAGGCACCTGTAATCCCGGCTATTCGGGAGGGTGAGGAAGGAGAATCATTTGAACCCCATAGGCAGAGGTTGCAGTGAGCTGAGATTGTGCTGCTGCACTCCAACCTGGGCAATAGAGCGGGACTCCATCTCAAGAAAAAAGAAGGGAGGGAGGGAGGAGGAAAAAGAATATATTTCCACAAGAAGATGTGGTAGATAATTGGTGAGTTACACAGATTCATGAAAACATCAGTTCCTCCTTTTTCAGGGTACATTTCAGTGAATACCTCTCTTCAGTATCCAATCATCTTGATTTCTGAAGTTAATGCTGAATTTTTTCAAATGAAACTTGGACCATATCATTTTTAATGGATATAATAAAATAATGTATTTATCGTTTTAAAATAATACATACTTTTGCATTTTAGGTATGTGATGTAAGGGGTTTAAAATTTCCTTCTCTTATGTAAACACTGTGTTTGAGTAATTTTGCTGAATTTTTCAGTTTCAAAAACCATTTGAACAACTCTGACATGGAAATTAAAGCTTGCGCCAATGACTCCAAGCTAAGGCTATTACTGAGCCTGCAAAGGGAATGACTCCAAGCTGCATTCATATAAATTAAGTGGTATTTTGTACAGTAGTGTGAATATAACACTACAATATTTGCTTTGAATGAATTAGTCATTTCAATATTTTTATATTCATACATTTGGAATATAAAGTGTTTTAATTGGATTATAGTTACAATTTTTAAAAATCCTATGTACATTATAAATAGTACATTAAAATTATACCTAGGTATTTATATCTAATTCTAAAAAGTTACTATCAAATTATTACAGTAGATATTAGTATAACATGGTTACTAATTTATCCAATAGAGATAATTATAGGTAAGCATAACTTCAGTATCTTTCATTTCACTAAATTGGAATGCTGCTGTTATAGGAAAAATAAACATGAATGATGTGGCCAGCCAAAAACCATAATAGCTCTTCAGTTAGCCATGATGCAAGCTCAAATATATTCCACTATATTAACAAAGTCATATTCCAATTGTTCACTAAAAAGTTCTGGTGGGGATAAGGGAGGATACCACCCCTCACATTGTCTTATGCCCAATTTCTGCCTGCAAAGAGAGAAGTAAAAACTGAAAGGCAGAAATGAAATCCACAGGCAGACAGCCCAGTGCCACACCCTGGGCCTGGTAGTTAAAGATCGACCTCTGACCTAATTGGCTATGTTATCTATGGATTACAGACATTATATAGAAAAGCAGTGTGAAAATCCCTGTCCTGTTCCATTCTAATTACTGGTGCATCAGCCCCCCACTCACGTACCCCCTTCTTGTTCAATTGATCACGAACTTCTCGTGCAGACCCCCTTAGATTTGTGAGCCCTTAAAAGGGACAGGAATTGCTTACTCGGGGAGCTCGGTTGTTGGAGACGTGAGTCTTGCTGAAGCTCCTGGGTGAATAAAGCCCTTCCTTCTTTAACTCGGTGTCTGAGGGGTTTTTGTCTGCAACTTGTCCTGCTACAGGGAGAGGCCGAGGTGGGCGCATCATTTGCAGTCAGGAGTTCAAGACCAGCCTGGCCAACATGGTGAAACCCCATCTCTACTAAAAATATAAAATAAGCCAGGTGTGGTGGCACATGCCTATAATTCCAGCTATTCCAGAGGCTGAGGCACAAGAATCACATGAACTCGGAAGGCAGAGGCTTTAGTGAGCTGCGATTGTGCCACTGCACTGCAGCCTGGGTGAGAGAGTGAGACTCTGTCTCAAAAAGAAATGTTCTGGTAAAACTGTCAGAGATTTTCCAGTATAGATCTCTCATTTAATGGCTAGGAGATGAGAGAGCAGCAGAGATGGAAAAGAAACCTATTAAATTCTGCTGAGAATCTGCCCCCTTTCTTCATAACACTCATGTTTCTCATGTCGAGAGTAGTGGTGCATTTTAGATGTTTAAAAAAATTATTTGAGGCCCTATTACTATCCCATGGTGTCTGTGAATGAGGTGGGCTGTCACAGGAGTACTCTTGGAGCTATCTCTATCTGGACTCATGCTGAAAATCCAGCAGTATTTTTTCCATGTCACCACTATAAATAGAAACTGAGGCTGAAACAGTGCTCCTATTTCCATTATTGTGAAGGTGCAATTCTACCCAGAAGTCCTGCAGGCTCTCCTCCTGCAGTTCAGGCCTCACTCCGATGTGGCACTGAAGTGCTGCTGTGGCAAATGGGGTTCATATAAGATGTAATCTGCCAGCTGTGAGCCCTGTGCTGTGGGCTGTGTCTCAAGGGAAGATGGTAGAAGTAAGAGAGGACACCAGCCACCAGGAAAGGGCAAGCAGGAGTGCTGTAGCCCAGTGCTCAGGGAGTAGCATAGCCATAAAGTAAATAGCCATAAAGATAGCATGCTCTTCAACCATTTCTATAGGAGAGTGAGAGCCTACCTTCAGCAGGCACCTGGCTTCAAGCTGCAAAATTACCTCTTGTCATGAAGATGTGAAAAGTTTATTTTGTCATTGATTAT
Source organism: Piliocolobus tephrosceles (assembly GCF_002776525.5). Taxonomy (NCBI): domain Eukaryota; kingdom Metazoa; phylum Chordata; class Mammalia; order Primates; family Cercopithecidae; genus Piliocolobus; species Piliocolobus tephrosceles. The sequence goes on from NC_045441.1 coordinate 45,723,061, forward strand.
AACCAATTAACACACATGGATGGCCCCCCCAATTACCAGGTGAATTCAGGATGAACTACATTGATATGGTGCTGTAAATCCTACTTGTGGACTAATTATGGTGACCATCTTTCTGTCTTTGCAATCTCTTAAACAGATTGACTGTGATGCATGTCACATTTGGTTTAATTGTGTAATAAAACAGCTTTATTTCTGTTCTGTCATTGTGGAGTTATTCTGGTGCTTGAGAACATTTTTCTTTTACTTATGTTTTCCAGTCACTGTCTAGAATAACCAAACATAATATAAACATACAAGGTGCCAACCAAGCTTTAATCTAGAGGGGCCTTTCTCTCTCAGGCTTCCAGTCAACTCACAATTGTGCTGCAGAGTGCATGGTGTCACCTAAATATGCAGGCAGAATTGTGTCTCTGCCTATTTTGTGTCTATAGTCCTTTATAGTCAACATTTAGAGAGGCTAGACCTGATTTCTAAATACTTCATAGGACAGCAATCAACCATTTTACATCTATCAATGACTCTTTAGACCAGAAACTGATTCAGAGACCGTGGGGCCCAGAAACCCAGAGTAGCATATGCACTGAGTAGACATGCAGGCATAAGAATCTCCACTTTCCCTTTCCTTCTCTTCTTAAAATGCCCACAATGTGCAGATGACACCTGCTGCCATTCTACCCATCCAGGACCTAAATTTGCAGCTCCAAACTCTGAATCTAGGTATTGAGATTTGGATGGGTGGAAGCATTTATTTGAGAAATGCAAATTCTTTTAGTTATGAGGCTCAAAGAGACATTAAAATGAGACCACAATTATGTCTTTCTCCCTTCTTTGAGCTGTGTATTTCTTGAAACTGCTTGCTATTTCTTCAAGTAGCTATAAATTAAACTAATTGTGACACACTGGACACTATAACCCCCACCCTATAGCTTAACAATGTATATCCAATTAGTAACGTTATTTGTTGTAAATAAGAATTTCTGACAACCTTGTATCAGCCCACTCTCTGTTGTTGGGAACAGGCTCCCCAAAATCTGGCCATAAACAAAATCTCTGCAGCACTGTGACATGTTCATGACGGCCATAACACCCACGCTGGAAGGTTGTGGGTTTACCGGAATGAGGGCAAAGGACACCTGGCCCGCCTGGGGCAGAAAACCGCTTAAAGGCGTTCTTAAATCACAAACAATAGCATGAGCGATCTGTGCCTTAAGGACGCGCTCCTGCTGCAGATAACTAGCCAAACCCGTCCCTTTATTTTAGCCCATCCCTTCGTTTCCCATAAGGGATACTTGTAGTTAATCTAATATCTATAGAAACAATGCTAATGACTGGCTTGCTGTTAATAAATATGTGGGTAAATCTCTGTTCAGGGCTCTTAGCTCTGAAGGCTGTGAGACTCCTGATTTCCCACTTCACACCTCTATATTTCTGTGTGTCTTTAACTCCTCTAGTGCCGCTGGGTTAGGGTCTCCATGACCGCACTGATCTGGGCACTCTGTCCCTTTCCTATTGCCTTTACAAATCCACTTTTAACTGCTGCTAATCAAAATGTAGATTTCAGGCAACTTGAATCTTTGCTCCCAGGTTACAATTCTCAAACTTGTTCCAAATGAACTGTCTACTTATATTGTTGCCTCAGCTCTTTTGTTTTAGGTAGACATATCACTTAGAATGTGCTAGAGCAGCCTCTATGAGGGGATCTCTCCTTTGGTTGTACTCTGCCTCCTGTGACACTCAAGAATGCAGAGCCAGGTTTATTCAACCTAGAATCTACACAAAGGTCTGGCCTCTGCCTTAGATTTACAAAGTAGGGCCAGACTTTGGATTAAGAATGTACAGAAAACCAACAGGAGGCATTTTCTGCATTGTGAGATGTCATCATAGACATTTTAAAGCCCCCCTTTGGAAGTGTGGTTCTTTGAGCTTTTCAGATCTTATTCAGTGATCTGCTACAGTAATATAAGATGCTCTTGTGTAAATAGAATCTGATGGCAGAATCTGTAAGTGTAAACAAGCATCTTAGGAGTGACAGATCAAGGTCACAAGGTATCCACAGCCATGACCACAACTATACCTACCCATAAAATGTGATACTGGAGTACAGTATTCTTGTCTTCCTTTTACACAAGAGCTAGCCAATCAAGACAGGTGATCCAAGTTCTGGAGCTCCACTAGGACAGTTTCATTTTTATTTAGAACCAGCCTGTCCCCCTCCTGCTTGGCTTATCCTTAAGCAATCAGCCTAGGGTCACTGGGAATCCTCTCACAATCACCTAGGCATCTCTGAGACATTTGAGGATGACCAGGGAGGAACTGTGTCAGGCTGAAAAGAGTGGTTAATTCTGCCTCTGTCTCAGTGTAAGAGAAATGAGTCATCCTGTGTTTGTACCTCCCCTCATATGAGAGATGTCTTTGGTTGATACCCAGATGAGAATTTCTTCAGTTTCCTGGTACTTGGATGAAAAACAAGGAGGTGGTCTGGAGACTCAAATGGATAAACTAATTGCTTGCATTTCATATGGCCATTAGAAAATTAGATGAAGCAATCATGGTCCTTACCATCTAGGAACTGTTAGTCTTGACTAGCAGCTGAATATGTGGTTGAATTAAGCATCATATAGTTGGCACAATAAATAGATGTAGGCAAAAAAGTGTACTTTATTTGGGCCACTTTATATTTTTGTAACTTATGAGGTCATTTCAATGGATATTTATGGACACAATAGTTGTTATTAGTATTTCTATTTCTTACGCCTTGCTAAGAATACATATTTGGCTTCTAATAAAATTACCCTAGAAAACCCTAAGAGATTTGTTTAAATTGCTTATATGTTATAAAATTGACAGGGCAGTGACTAAAAATGATTAAAATTTCACAAACTGGGATTTAATGTTCTTTTAGGTAAGCTTAGCAAAAAAAGAATAGGAAATACCCCAGTGGCATAGAGAGCAGAGTTCTACATAGGGTGCACTCCCTGCCCCAGCCTTGTGCAAGTTTACTGTTTTTGGAGGCCTTATTTAGGTCTGGCCCCACCCTGGAGTCTTGCCTCACAGAACTGATTAGAAGAGATGAGAGTACTAGGTGGTGAATCCTGCAGCCTTTCTAGAGCCAATGCTCACAATATTCTGAAACCTAAAAGCAGATAAGTGGAAAAAATAAAGTATGTATTTTAGGGTCTTAATTTGTAATTTTTAAATTAAAATCAGTGCTTGCAGAGACATTCCATTTACCAACCTGTTTTCTATTCTTGCAGATGCTGTAGTTGCTCTGCAAGTCACAAAAAAGTAAATACAAACACAATACAAATTTTTCTAAGCTACGTTAAAGTTTTTCTTTCTGTATCCCTCTCCTATGTTTATATTTAGCTTTTATTCTATACATTTTTTAAAAAATCAATGACAGAAAAACAAAAGAAATAAAAGTGCTGGGCCCTTTTTCTAAATCCTGGGAATTATTAAACACTAAATACCAGCTCCCAAGGTGCTATGAGGATTAAATCATGTAATGTGTTATTCCCAGCAAAGTGCTCTGTAACATTCCCTTCAGCACATAGTGCCTGCTTAATAAACATTGCATTATTATACGTGAAAATGTTGTTTTTCTTTTCTTTTTTCTGTTTCTTTCTTTCTTTCTTTTTTTTTTTTTTGAGACAGAGTGTCACTCTTGTTGCCTAGGCTGGAGAGCAGTGCTGGATCTCGACTTACTGCAGCCTCTTCCTCCTGGGTTCAAGTGATTCTCCTGCCTCAGCCTCCTGAGTAGCTGGGATTACAGGCACCCACCACCATGCCCAGGTAATTTTTCTATTTTTATTAGAGAAGGGGTTTCACCATGTTGGCCAGGCTGGTCTTGAACTCCTGGCCTCAGGTGATCCACCTGTTTCGACCTTCCAAAGTATCCAGCCTGTTTTTCAAATGCAGATTTATTCAGACATAGCTGCCTTCTGTTTGTTCTGTAAACTTAAAAGAGCCAGCAAAAAATATGAAAATTGATTATCTTCATTTGTCCTAGAATTTGTATTGTGACAAGAGTGCGAAGTGTAAGGGACTCTGCAGTGTCTCCTTTCTCTAACTAATGCTAAATCCCAGCACTTTGGGAGGCTGAGGTGGGCAGATCACAAGACCAGGACTTCAAGACCAGCCTGGCCAACATGGTGAAACCCTGTCTCTACTGAATACAAAAATTAGCTGGGCATGGTGACGCATGCCTGTAATCCCAGCTACTCAGGAGCTGAGGTAGGTGAATCACTAGAACATGGGAGGCAGAGATTGCGGTGAACCAAGATCATGCCTCTGCACTTTAGCCTGGGTGACAGCAAGACTCTGTCTAAAAAAATAAAAAATGCTTGTTGAAAATTTCTCATTACAGTCTTCTATTTATGGTTATGCTGCATTTCCTCTGAAATTTTACTGCCATACAGTGGATGGCAGTAAATTCTTTCTTAATGTTTAAGAATGTCATAAGAAATTCTTTCTTAATGTTACACCAATATTGCAAACCAGATTTTATGAGTAAACATGTCTCTTATTATTGTTTCATAGTTCTATATTAGTGTTTTTTTCAGTGTAGGTTCCTTAATATTAGTTTATTATAATTTTTTGTTTTACTTACATATTATAATTTAAGACATTTTGCAATTGTTTGTACACTTTAAGTCAATGTGGGGTTTAATAGATAAATCAGGCACATGTCTGTCACAATCAGATTATATATGTGGGTGTTTTTATTTATAAATATGACCCCTATTTTGGTTATAGCTTATCTTGTTTATATTCATTCTTAGCTGATTTTCAATGGTGGTTTTATTTTGTGTAAGTGACTAATCATGGAAATAGTCTTCTTTTTACCATGCGTTTTATAATGAATATATATTTCCTTGTGTGAGAGAAACACTTTTGTGGTTTCAGGGTAATTTTTTTTTTTTCCATTTTTGGAGGTAGAGTCTTGTTTGCCCAGGTTTGAGTGCAGTGATCTTGACTCACTGCAACCTCCACCTTTTAGGCTCAAGCGATTCTCCTGCCTCAGTCTCCTGAGTGGCTAGGATTACAGGTGGCCGCCACCATGCCTGGCTATTTTGTTGTATTTTTAGTAGAGATGGGGTTTCACCATGTTGCCCAGGGTGATCTTAAACTCCTCAGCTCAGGCAATCTGCCCGCCTCATCCTCCCAAAGTGCTAGGATTACAAGTGGGAGCTACTGCATCTTATCATCTTAAATCTACTTGAGTATACATTTCAGGGCCAGGCATGGTGGTGGCTCCCATGTGTAATCTCAGGATTTTGGGAGGCCAAGACAGAGACAATTGCTTGAGCGTGAAAGTTTGAGACCAGTCTGGGAAACATATGGAGATTCAACTACAAATTTTTTTTTTTCTTTTAATAGCCAGGCATGGTCTTGTCCACCTGTGATCACAGCTTTCTGGGAGATTTAGAGAGGAGAATTACTTGAGCCTAGGAGTTTGAGGCTATACTGAGTGATAATTGTGCCACTGCACTCCAGCTCAGGTGACAGAGCGAGACTCTGTGCCCCCAAAAAAGCTGTTCATTTCAGGCATGTTAGGTATATTCACATTGTTATGCAAAAGACTTTCAGACATTTTACGTCTTGTGAAACTAAAACTTAATACCCATTAAATAACAGCTGCCCATTTTACCTTCTCTTTATCCCTTGACAGACACCCTTCCACTTTGGATTTTATGAGTGTGACTACTTAAGATATCTCATAAGTGGAATTATAGTCTCTATCATTTTGTTACTGTATTATTTCAGGTGATACAATATTCTCAAAGTTTATCTTAAAATGTCACAAGATTTTCTATTTTAAGGCTGAATAAAATTCCATTTTGTGTATATGTTACATTTTTTGATGTGTTTGTAAGTCAAGGGACATCTAAGTTGCTTCAGCCTTACAGCTTTTGTGAATACTGGTACAATAAACATAGATGTTCAAATATGTTTTTTGGGTCCTGGGTAAATGGGGTTGCTGTAGTTGATGATAATTTTATTTTATTTTTGAGATGGAGTCTCGTTCTGTCACCCAGGCTGGAGTGCTGTGACGTGATACTAGGTCACTGCAACCTCTGCCCCCTGGATTCAAATGATTCTTGTGCCTCAGCCTTCTGAGTAGCTGGAATTACAGGCGCTCACCACCATGCCGGGCTAAGGTTTGTATTTTTAGTAGAGACAAGGTTTCACCATTTTGGCCAGGCTGGTCTCGAAGTCCTTATCTCAAGTGATCTGCTTGCCTTGGCCTCCAAAAGTGCTGGGATTATAGGCATGAGCCACTGTACCCAGCCCATAATTTTATTTATAATTACTTGAGAAACATTTATAAAATTTTAAAATAATGGCTGCATTCTTGTTTTCCACCAATCAACATGGGGTTTATTTTTATTGCATTATCAACAGATTTAGTGTTTTTTTAAAAAAATTGATTATGGTCATTCTAATTGGTATGAGCTGATTGTTTTTTTGTTCCTTTTTTTTTGAGACAGAGTCTTATTCTGTCACCCAGGCTGGAGTGCAGTGGCACAATCTCGGCTCACTGCAACCTCTGCCTCCCAGGTTCACGCCATTCTCCTGCCTCAGCCTCCTGAGTAGCTGGGACTACAGGTGCGTGCCACCATGCCCAGCTAATTTTTTGTATTTTTAGTAGAGAAAGGGTTTCACTGTGTTGGCCAGGATGGTCTCGATCTCCTGAGTTCGTGACCCACCCACCTTGGCCTCCCAAAGTGCTGGGATTACAGGTGTGAGCCACTGCGCCCAGCCCAGGTGATTGTTTTTTAATGTAATTATTATACATTAATCTACAAATAGTAATTTAGTATGTTTTTTCAAATGCTTTTTCCCATTTGTGTATCATTTTTAATGAAAATTTACTTCAATTAATTGTTCATTTCTAAATCAAGTTATTCAACTTTATTCTTTATTCTTTATTTTTTTCCGAGATGCAATCTCACTCTGTTGCCCAGGCTGGAGTGCAGTCGCACGATCTCAGCTCACTGCAACCTCTGCCTCCCAGGTTCAAGCGATTCTCATGCCTCAGCCTCCTGAGTAGCTGGGATTACAGGCAGGCGCCACCACGCCTGGCTAATTTTTGTATTTTTAGTACAGACGGAGTTTCATCATGTTGGCCAGGCTCGTCTCAAACTACTGATCTCGTGATCTGCCTGCCTTGGCCTCCCAAAGTGTTGGGATTACAGGCATGAGTCACCATGCTGCTCTTTATTTGGTTTTAAGAATTGTTTATGTATTCTGAATATAACTCCTATCACATGTGATTTGCAAATATTTTCACCCATTTTCTAGGAGACCTTGTCACTCTATTTAATGCTGTATTTAATGTGCAGAGATATTGAAGTGTAGTGTACTTCAATTTTTCTGTTCTTTTCTTTGTTGCACATGCATTTAATGTCGTGTCTAAGAAAATAATGCCAAGACCAATATCATGTCTTTTTCTTATATTCATTTCTAAGAGATTAACAGTTATTTTTTATGTCTAAGTATTTTTTTAAAAATATTTTTTGTCAAGAAAATGATCCAACTTAATTTATCAGTGTTATCCAATTTTCAACATTACTTTTCAAAGAGATTATCTTTTCTCTGTTGTGTGCTCATGGCAGCTTTGTGGAAGATCATTTGATCATATATAGAAGGGTTCATTTCTGGGCTCTTGTTCTTTCATCTGTTTATCTGTTTTTGTGTCAATACCACATTGTTTTTGTTACTGTGGCTTTTATTGTGCTTTGAAATCAGAAAATAAAATGCATCTTCTTTCTTTTTAATGGATATTTTGCTATAGTTTATAATCAAATTTAAAATTTTTAAACAATGTTTCTGTAAAAAAATTTGTGCTATTAGAATTTTGTTAGAGATTATATTGAATTTGTTTACCACTGTATGTTGTATTGACATCTTTGAAACATTTTTTTTTTTTTTTTTTTTTTTTGAGACAAAGTTTCACTCTTGTTGCCCAGGCTGGAGCAAAATGGCATGATCTTGGCTCACTGCAGCCTCCTCCTCCCAGGTTCAAGTGATTCTCCTGCCTCAGCCTCCTGAGTAGCTGGGATTACAGACATGAACCACCACACCCGGCTAATTTTGTATTTTTGGTAGAGACGGGGTTTCTCCATGTTGGTTAGGCTGGTCTCAAACTTCCGACCTCAGGTGATCTGCCCATCTCGGCCTCCCAAAGTGCTGGGATTATAGGCATGAGCCACCGTGCCTGGCCAAAAAATTAAATTTTTTGACCCTTGAGCAATAATATGTTGAAGAGTATGTTTTATTTTCATATATTTTTAGATTTTTCAGTTCTACTTTTGTTTTTAATTCCTAGGTTTATTCAGTTTTGGTCGGAAAACACACAGTGTATGATTTTGGTCTTAAATTTATTTGTTGTTGTTCTGAGATAGGATCTTACTGTGTCACCCAGGCTGGAGTGCAGTGGCATAATTTTGGCTCACTGCAGCCTCAGCCACCTGGGCTCAAGTGATCCTTCCACCTCAGCCTCCTGAGTAGCTATGACTACAGACCTGCACTACCATGTTCAACTAATTTTTTGATTATTTGTAGGGACAGGACCTCACTATGTTGCCCAGGCTGGTCTCAAACTTCTGACTTCAATGATCCTCCCAACTTGGTCCCCCAGAGTATTGTGATTATAGGCATGAACCACTGCACCCAGCTGGTATTCTTAAATTTAATAAGGTGGCTGGGCGCAGTGGCTCATGCCTATAATCCCAGCATTTTGAGAGGCCGAGACAGGTGGATCACAAGGTCAGGAGTTCGAGACCAGCTTGTCCAATATGGTGAAACCCCGTCTCTAGTAAAAATACAAAATTAGCTGGGCGTGGTAGCATGAGCCTGTAGTCCCAGCTACTCCAGAGGCTGAGGCAGAATAATCACTTAAACACCAGAGGCAGAGTTTGCAGTGAGCTGAGATCGGACCACTGCACTCCAGCCTGGGTGATAGATTGAGACTCCACCTCAAAAAATAAATAAATAAATAAATAAATTTAATAAGGCTTGGTATGATTAATAACAGAATACACCAGATGCAGATAAGAATATTTTGTGTTCTCTTGATTTTGACTGGAAAGTTTTGCACATAACTGTTAAGCCTAGTTGGTCTGTAATATGGTTTGGATGTCCATGTTCTCCAAACCTCATGCTGCAATATAATCCTCAATGTTGAATGTGGGACCTAGTGGAAAGTGTTTGGGTCATGGGGGCAAATTTTTCATGAATGGTGTGACACCATCCTCTTGGTAATCAGAAAATTTACACTTAATTCAAATGAGAGCTGGTTCATTGAAAGAACCTAGCTTCAATTCCTGTCCTTTACCATGTGACAAGTCCAGTTACTCTTTGCCCTCCACCGTGATTGTAAGCTTCCTGAGGCTCTCACCAGAAGCAGATGCTGACACACACTTCTTGTACAGTCTGCCAAACTGTGAACAAATAAACCTTTTTTCTTTACAGATTATCCACTCTCAGGTATTCCTGTATATGCAAAATAATTAATATAATCTATAATGTTGTCTAAGTTTTCTGTTGATTTTTTAATCTGAACCTTCTATTTATTATTGAAAATGGGATCTTGATTTCTGCGATTATTATGTTGCTATGTATTTCTTACTTGACTTTTGTTAGTATTTGCTTTATACATTTTGGAGCCCGGATGTTGTACATGCACATACATATAGATAGAAATATGTAATAGTCATAAATTCTTGATAAATTTACCCATTTTAGTATTATATGATATCAATTTTTGTCTCATGCTAGTACTCGACTTGAAGCATATTATGTTTAATATAATTATGACATTATGTTTAACATAATTATGACTTCCTCACCCAATTGTGGTTACTATTTGCATAGAATATAGATATTTTCCATTCTGATACTTTCAGCCTATTTGACTCAATGCTAATGAATCTCTTTTTTTTTGAGATACAGTCTTGCTCTGTCACCCAGGCTGGCTCAATGCAACCTCTGTCTCCTGGGTTCAAGCAATTCTCCTGCCTCAGTTTCCCGAGTAGCTGGGATTACAGGCATGCACCACCTCATCTGGCTAACTTTTGTATTTTAATTTTTTTAGTAGAGAGAGGGTTTTACCATTTTGGCCGGGCTGGTTTCAGCCTCCCAAAGTGCTGGAATTTCAAGTGTGAACCACTGTGCCAGGCCTAAAATGAGTCTCTTGTAGGCCACGTGTTGAATGCTTTTTTCTTAAGCCACTCAGGCATTTTCTCTCTCTCTCTCTTTTTTTTTTTTTTTTTTTTTTTTCCTTTTTTATTTTTATTTTTATTTTTATTTTTTTTGAGATGGAGTCTTGCTCTGTTGCCAAGCTGGAGTGCAATGGCACGATCTTGGTTCACTGCAACCTCTGCTTCCTGGGTCAAGCGATTCCCCTGCCTCAGCCTTCTGAGTAGCTGGGACTACAGGTGCATGCCGCCATGCCCAGCTGATTTTTATATTTTTAGTAGAGACGGGGTTTCACCATGTTGGCCAGATGGTCTCGATCTCCTGACCTCGTCATCTGCCCACCTTGGCCTCCCAAAGTGTTGGGATTACAGGCATGAGCCTCCGCGCCTGGCCATCATTCATTTATTTTTAAGATACAGTTACACTTTGTCAATAGGCTGATTTGCAGGAGTGCGATCATGGTTCACTGCAGCCTCAAACTCCCAAACTTAGATGATTATTTTATTCCAGCCTGTCAAGTAGCTGGATTACAAGTAAATACCATTATACCCAGCTAGTTATTTATGTATTTTTTGTAGAGATAGGGTTTTGCCATGTTACCCAGGCTTGTCTTGAACTTCCGGGATCAAGTAAATAGCCCACCTTGGCCTCCCAAAGCCCTAGGATTAATTCCTTTTTACTAAGTAGTTTAATTAATTTATATTTAAATTGATTGTTTAAAGAAAGAAGTTAGTTACTAGTTTGTTATTGTTTTATATGTTTTTTCCAGTTTTACTGCCTTAATTTTTGTTTATTTTAATTGTGTAGTGACATGCTTTGATTATTTATTTATTTATTTATTTATTGAGACAGAGTTTTGCTCTCGTTGCCCAGGCTGGAGTGCAATGGTGTGATCTTGTCTCACACAACTTCTGCCTCCTGGGCTCAAGCCATTCTTCTGCCTCTGCCTCCCCAGTAGCTGGGATTACAGGCACGCACTACTATGCCTGGCTAAGTTTTTATATTTTTAGTAGAGACAGGGTTTCTCCATGTTGGTCAGGCGGGTCTCAAACTCCTGACCTCAGGTGATCTGCCCACCTCGGACTCCCAAAGTGCTGGGATTATAGGTGTGAGCCACCGAGCCAGGACTTAATTTTTTTTTTTAGTATGTGTATTTATTAATATATTAATATTTCATTTTGCCTTTTTTTTTTTTTTTGAGATAAGAGTTTCACTGTCTTCACAGAGTTTCATTGCACCTGAGGCTGGAGTTCAATGGTGTGACCTCAGTTCACTGTAACTTCTGCCTCCCAGGTTCAAACAATTCTTGTGCCTTAGCCTCCCAGGTAGCTGGGATTAAAGGCACACGCCGTAATGGCCAGCTAATTTTTATGTTTTTAGTATAGACAAGGTTTTGCCACGTTGGCCAGGCTAGTCTCAAACTTCTGGCCTCAAGCAATCCACCTGTCTCCGCCTCCCAAAGTGCTGGGATTACAGGCGTGAGTCACTGTGCCTGGCCTCATTTTTCATATTCTATAGAAGAAGTTTAAGGGTTTTATACACCATCATTATTATAGTAAAGAATATGTGTCTATATATTTGCATTTAATAAAGAGCTTTATATTTACAAATATTTTTATAATGGTGTCCATTTTTCAACATAAGGGACTCATTTTAGCATACTTTTTTTTATATGCAGTGTCTTACTATGTTGCTTAGGCTGATCTTCAACTCCTGCTTTGAAGTGATCTGACTGTCATGGCCTCCTAAAGCTGTAGAATTACAGGCATGAGCCACTGTGCTTGGCCACCATGTAACATTTTTTGTAGAAGTATTCTAGTGGTGATAAACATCCTCACCTTTTATCTTGGAAAGTCTTTATTTTTATCTTGTTTTTGAAGTCAAATAATTGTGAATCAAGTATTATTGGTTAGAGTTTTTTTATTACATCAAAACTTGGAAAGTTTTCAGACATTTTTGTCTTCAAGAAAGCTCTGGATTACTTTTATTTTTCAATATTCTTCTAAGATTTCTTTCATGAATATATTGATGTACTTGATGGTGTCTAGTAAGTTTTACCTTCCATGTTTTAATTTTCTTCTGCAATTTTATAGCTTTGAGTTAGATAATTTTAGGATATGTGCCACCTCAAACCAATCGATTGTATTTTGATGTTAGATTATATTGTATGTGACAGTATTTATATCTGTACAATTTAAGACGGTGTGGAGCAAAGTCAAATATGAATCAGCTGTTTGTCTACTGCCAATATAATTATCTCTGTTTGCCCCTATGAATATTATCCTTGTATTTTTTATAACATGTTTATTTGTGGTGTTGGTTTGTTGTGAATGGTTGTTTAATCTTGTCTAGGTGAGAAGTCAAAAAAATTCTCCTAATTTCAACATCTGTTTATTTGTGAATCGATATTATGTTTGTTTGAGAGAAAAAAACTTTTGGATTTGAAGATAATTTAAAGACTATCATAACATTTTTTTTAGATATTGTTTATTTTTACCTGTCGAAAACACATAACAAAATGTACAATCAAGTATTTTAAAATATTCAGTTTAGTCATCTTAATTATATTGACAATGTTATACAACATATCCCTAGGATGTTTTTATCTTGCAAAGCTACATCTCACTACACATTAAACAACTACCATTTTTTTTCCATTTCATGGCAGTTTTCAAACACTGTTTTGTTTCCTGATTCTAAGAGTGTAAGTGCTTCATATATCTTATAAAATCTTTTCTGTGGCTGGCTCATTTTATTTTGCATAATGTTATGAAGACTTATCCTTACAGTTGTTAGAATATTTCCTGGTTTTTGAAAAATGAGTGATAAATTATGTTTACTGAATGATTTGTTGACAGAAATTTGCATTGCTTTTACCCATTGGCTTTCCCTAACAATGCTGTGATAATTATGAGTATAAATATGACTCTTCATATGACTATATATGTGAAAGTTTATATATATGTTGCATTCTATTTTATTAGTCTACTTTTTAACATTTGTACTCATACCAAATTGTTTTAATTCTGTAGCTTTGTAATATGTTTTGAAATCAGGAACTGTTCTGCCTCCAACATTGTTCCTTTTTTTTGAAGTTTGTTTGGTACTTTATTGTCTCTTGACAAATATATACCTTTGGGGTTGCTGTTTCTGTTTCTTCAGAAATGCAGTGAGAAATTTGGAAAACATTGCATTAAATCTGTGTATTACATTGAGCAGTATGGACATATTTACAACATTTATTATTTCACCCTTTGAACAGGAGTATGCTAAAGAGTGTGTTGTTTAATATCTATATATTTGTGAATTTTTTGTTTTATTCTATTGTTGTATACTCTTATTTCATGTTTGTTATAGAAAGTAATCTATACAAATTCAGTTGTAAAAAATTTGTTAAGACTTCTTTTTTGGCCTACCAAGTGTCCCATTGAGGAGAACGTTGTATGAGCTATTGAGAAGAGTGTGTAACATTAATGTTGTTAAGGAGTATTCTCTATACCTCTTTGTTAAATCTAATTGTTTTATAGTGCCTTTAAGCCCTCTCTTTACTTACTAATATTTTGTCTTATTTGTATTAGAGCAAGTGGGTATTAAAATACTCTACTATAATTATATTGCTCTCTATATGTTTCCTCCATTCTTTCAATATTTACTTTATATATTTGGAACCTTAATGTGAGATGCACAAACTCAAACACACACACATCTGTAGAAATGTGTCATAGGTTCCCAGTGAATGAATCTATTATTTTATAATTTTTTAAAAATCTCTTTGGAGTTTTGACTTTAAAGTACATTTTATAACATGATAGTCTTTAACTTAAGATGCAGCTTGTGTAATACTATTTTGACCTCTTCTGCCATTGTTTTGTTAGTATTCGCATGGAGTATCTACATCCATCTTGCCATTTTTATTCTTTTGTTATCATGACACTTCGACTGACTTGTAAAAAAAGTTGGATGTTCGTTTTTAAATTTTTTTCTATGGATTTATTGATGGAAAGTGTGTCTATTGAGGCCAGGCATGGAATCCTCGCACTTTGGTGGCAGATGAACCACCTGAGATCAGAAGTTTGAGACCAGCCTGGCCAATATGGTGAAAATCCATCTCTACTAAAAATACAAAACTTAGCTGGGCATGGTGATGGGTGCCTGTAATCCTAGCTACTTGGGAGGCTAAAACAAGAGAATCGCTTGAACCGAGAGGTTGAGTTTGCAGTGGGTCGAAATCATGCCATTGCTCTCTAGCCTGGGTGACAAAAGTAAAACTCCATCTCAAAAAAAAAAAAAAAAAAAAAAAAGTGTATCCATTGATCCAAAAGTTAATTTTATATATATTTAAATAATTTTCTGAGAAAGACTTACTAATGTTATTTTATTGTTTAATTCATTATATCTTTCTCATTTTCTTTTTTTCTGTCTTCTTTTGTGCCTTTTTGATTTTTTTACTGATATGCTTTCATTTCTGTCTTATTTTCTTTTGTGTATCTATACAGGTATTTTTCTTCTTGTACCTTGGAGATTACGTAAAACCTCTAAAAGATAAAACAATGTATTTTAACCTGGTAAAAAATAAACTTCAGTTGGATTCAACAGTTCTCTCATTACATTTGTTCTCAATTTTGTTGGTGATGTTGCCAATTACATATTTTTATGTGGTATGTTAGCAGATGTTTATAAAAATTTTTATGCTTTTATCTTTCACATTTTAGAGAATAAATAGAAATGTTTTCTGCACTATTATTATAATGCTAAGGTATTCCATTTTTGTGTATGTGCATGTCTTTCCCAGAAAGTTATGTATTTTTATAGATTATGTGTTGCTTTCTTGCATTGTGTCATTTTTAGTGGAAGAAACTCCTTTTGGCATCTTCGATACGTAGGGCAAATGCAGTGCCAATATACTTTTTCAGGATTTGGTTGTTTTGGAAGGTGTTTTTATTTGGCAGGACAGTTTTGCTGCTGGTATTATTCTCACTTGACAGCTGTTTTCTTCAGGACTTTGATTATATCACACAGTTTCCTTCGGACCTGCAAAACTTTCATGAAAATTAACTGGTTATCTCATAAGATTATGCTTATAAATGACACATTATTTTCATCTTGCAGCTCCCAAGATTCTCATTTGTGACTTTTTAAATTGTGCTTATATATGTGCTTGTTATATAAATATCTTTGTATGTATTCTAGTTTGTTGAGCCTTTTCATTTTTACATCATTTTATCTTATAGTATTTCAGTTATTTTTTATATTTTTTGCCTCCACAATTTGTTTTTTAATATCTTTCATTGTTTTGTTGTTATTCCCATTTTTCTGATTTTTAATAGTTGTCTGTTCCTGTTACACTAATGGAGTATTATTCAATTTATTTAAAAATTTTAAAACATATTTGTGCATCTTGTTTTGTTTTTGTTTTTGAGACAGAATCTCGCTCTGTGTTGGCCAGACTGGTCTCGAACTCCTGACATAAGGTCATATGTCCGCCTCATCCTCCTAAAGTGCTGGAATTACAGGCATGAGCCACCATGCCAAGCCCATATCTTTATTTTTTTAATGCTTGATTTCTGAAAATTTTATAATTGATAGGGCTATGTTGCCCTAATAGTTTGTATACATTGTAATATTTATTTGAAATTTGAACATTAAAAAAAGCTACCTGTCAGTGTTTATAATGTAACTTTATCCTGGCAAAGTCTAAGACCATTTGTCTGACTAAAGATTCTGAGAGTCTTTCAGACTTGTTCTTAGGATATGTCATGTCTGAAATTTTTTAGGGTTTTTTTTTAGTTCATTCTTGTTTCTTCTTAATAGTCAGTAGTCACTTGCCACAACTGTTCACTGTCTCTTAGTAGCTATAGCATTTACCTTTGATCTCAGTGGACTCAAAATTTTGTCATTCCAAAGTATACTGCCATTTGTTTTAGCACTTTTTGTCACGGGAAATAGAAACCAGTGTCTGCAAAAGCACCTAGAAGCCAGAAATAAAGATGTGTATGTTATTATTTCTCTTGCCTTTT
Organism: Piliocolobus tephrosceles; assembly: GCF_002776525.5. NCBI lineage: Eukaryota > Metazoa > Chordata > Mammalia > Primates > Cercopithecidae > Piliocolobus > Piliocolobus tephrosceles. The sequence continues at coordinate 45,739,281 of NC_045441.1, forward strand.
GAAAAAGAAACCGAGTTGGCAGTTTACTTCTAAAGGTACTGTGTTATATCGGGGAACAGAAAGAGCTGTGTTGGGTAAATGTGAGAGACTTTTCTCTCCCCTTTGTGTAGCTCTTTGCATTGTGCAAACCTGGGGCACTGCACACACTTAACTCATTTATTAATTCTCCACAGATAGGTTTTCGTCAGTATGTTTTTGTTATGTTTATATATCTATGAAGGAATCAGAACCTGTGGTATTTTGCTATGCCGTCTTGCTTATGTAGTTGGTATGATTTTATAGGTTAAATTTGTAAAGTATATTCATCTTAGTCTAGCAGGTAGAGTAATTTGTTTTTTTTGTTTCTTTCAGCTATGTGTTCTCATTTTGCCCAAGATCTTTGGCTAGAGCAGAACATAAAGGATTCTTTCCAGAAGGTGACACTGAGCAGATATGGAAAGTATGGACATAAGAATTTACAGTTAAGAAAAAGCTATAAAAGTATGGATGAGTGTAAGGGACACCAAGTAGGTTATAATGGACTTGACCAATGTTTGAAAACTACCTCAAGCAAAATATTTCAGTGTAATAAATATGTAAAAGTCATTCATAAATTTTCAAATTCAAATGACACAAGATAAGACGTACTGAAAATAAACATTTCAGATAATCATTTTGCATGCGTTCACGTCTAACTCAACATAAAAGAATTCATACTAGAGAGAGTTTCTACAAATGTGAACAATGTGGAAAAACCTTTAACTGGTCCACAAACCTTTCTAAACATAAGAAAATTCATACCGGAGAAAAACCCTACAAATGTGAAGAATGTGGAAAAGCCTTTCACCAATCCTCAATCCTTACTAAACATAAAATTACTCATACTGGAGAAAAACCCTATAAATGTGCACACTGTGGCAAAGCCTTTAACCAGTCCTCACACCTTACTAGACACAAGATAATTCACACTGAAGAGAAACCCTACAAATGTAAACAATGTGGCAAGGTCTTTAAGAAGTCCCCAACCCTTACTAAACATCAGGTAATTCATACTGGAGAGAAACCATACAAATGTGAGGAATGTGGCAAAACTTTTAACCTATCTTCATAACTTACTGAACATAAGAAAAATTACACTAGAGAGAAACCCTACAAATGTGAAGAATGTGGCAAAGCCTTTAACCAGTTTTCAACCCTTACTACACATGAGATAATTCATAGCGGAGAGAAACCCCACAAATGTGAAGAATGTGGCAAATCTTTTAACCTGTCCGCAAAGCTTACTGAACGTAAGTTAATTCATACTTGAGAAAAACCCTACAAATGTAAAGAATGTGGAAAAGCTTTTCACCGATCTTCAATCCTTAGTACACATAAGAAAATTCATACTGGAGAGAAACCCTACAAATGTGAAGAATGTGGAAAAGCCTTTAACCAGTCCTCACACCTTACAAGGCATAAGATAATTCATAGTAAAGAAAAACCCTACAAATGTGAACAGTGTGGCAAGGTCTTTAAGAAGTCCCCAGCCCTTACTGCTCATAAGATCATTTATACTGGAGAGAAACCTTACACATGTGAGGAATGTGGCAAAGATTTTAGCCAACTCTCAAACCTTACTCAACATAAGATTCATACTAGAGAGAAACCCTACAAATGTGAAGAATGTGGCAAATCTTTTAACCAGTTCTCACAACTTGCTATACATAAGATAATTCATACTTGAATGAAACCCTAAAAATGTGAACAATGTGGCAGATCTTTTAACCAGTTCTCAAACTTTACTATGCATAAGAAAATTCAAACTGGAGAGAAACCCTACAAATGTGAAGAATGTGGCAAAGCTTTTAACCAAGTTTCAACACTTACTATATGTAAGAGAATTTATACTGGAGCAAAACCTTGGAAATTCAAAGAATGTGGCAAAACTTATAATCCTCAAAACTTCCTACACATAAGAAAATTCATGCAGGAGAGAAACCCCACAAATGTGAAAAATTTGGTAAATAACCAGTCTTCAACCCTTTTTACATAAAATTCATACTGGAGAGAAACCCCACAAATATGAAGAATGTGGAAATACTTTTAACCAATTCTCAAACCTTACGAAACATAAGAAAATTGATACTGAAAATGTTACAAACCAGAGAGATGTGATAATGATTTTAACAAAACCTTCCAACTTTTCTAAACATAAAGGAAATCATACTGGTAAGAAATTCTAAAAATGTGAAGAATGTGACAAAGTCTTTAAATGGTTGTAACACTTGATTGTAGGAAAGATAATCCATACTGGAGGAAACTCCCAGAAGTGTGAAGAATATGGCAAAACCTTAATTCCTACACCTTATTGCACAGGAAAGCATTTATACTTCAGAAAAAATTGTACTGATATAAAGAATGTGGAAAATCCATTAATATGTGCTTACATCTTACTCAACATTAGAGAGTTAGTACTTAATAAAAGCATTATAAATGCAATTACTGTCAAAAACTCAAAGTATAAGGTTTTTGTTTTTGTGTTTTGTCTTTTTTTTTTTTTTTAAATAAGACTATGTAATAGTCTGTCACCCAGGCTGCAGTGCAGTGGTGCAATCTTTACTGTAACTTCTGCCTTCTGGGTTCAAGCAATTCTCCTGCTTGGGACTCCAGAGTAGCTGGGAGTATAGGCATGTGCCATCACACCTGGCTAATTTTTGTATTTTGTAGTAGTGACAGGGTTTTACTGTGTTGGCCAGGCTCATCTTGAACTCCTGACTTGAAATGATCCACACACCTCTGCCTCCAAAGGGCTGGAATAACAGGTGTGAGCCACTGTGCCCAGCCAATATAAGCCTTTAAAGTAAAAAAAAGAGTTTTTATTTTGAAGACAAACATTACAAACATAAAGAGGGTTGTAGTGCCTGCCTTACTTGTATCACAGATCTTATTGTACACATTTTGTATCAGAAGCAGTTGCTCAAACTTTGTTCAACATCAGGGAATTTATATCAGGGAAAAACTACAAATGTAATACATTTCAAAAATTTTTCAAAAACTACAGCTTAGAAAACACCAGGGGATGCATACTAAACTATATTTTTCCAGATGCAGTAAATATAAAAAACAATTCAAAAATAAGTATGTAAGTATCAAAGAATTCACAGTAGAAATATCTAAGGCACTGACACTTCAAACACTGCACTAAGTAAATGTGCTGAGTATACAAAATAACCTAAAACTAAAGTAGGTGGATAAATTATTTGTATATAACTTTAAAAGAAGTAGAAATATTTTTGCAGAATTACAATTACATTCAAAGTATACTTTTTTCCTTGAAAAAAATTGCAGAATTTATGAAAAGTGAATAATGATGTAATTAAACTCAAATAACTTCATGCTCTTCATTCCTATTGCATTCACTAGTGAAAGCATGTGATCAATTGTTGCTGCATCAAAGGTATGAGAGATTCTTTTTTGTTAGATGGATATTATTTTTGAATTTTTCTGTGGAAGAGTAAAGACATCACAATGTAAGATGCATGATAAAAATCCAAGTGGAGAGGCTCTTTGTGTTTATAATATTGAGTGATGTATGAGGTAAGTGTTCAGAGTAGTATTCTTCTGCATTATACTCCAAACAAAATAATTGTAGTTAAAATTAATTAGTATATAATTTTACTAATCGTACTTTTATGTAATAAAATGCAGTACAGCTTTAAAAATTTAGATTATTGTAAAGTTAGTTTTTTAATTAAAATGTTTAACATGATAAGACCATTGTGCATTCAATGAAGTGTTATTATGCTGCTAACTTTAACCTATCCCACCTTACTCAAGGGTGTAGGTCAAAGATAGTAACATCATGGACTAACATCTCCAATAATTTCTTTTGCCAGTGGCTTCAAACAGCAAATAAATTAATGAATATTGTTCCCATTGGTTAAATTTTTATTTTTATTGATAATTTAAACTTAGTTTTCTCAATTTTTGTGGGTACATAGTATCTGTTTATATTTATGTCATATATGGCGTTTTTTGATACAGTCATATAATTTATTAATCAGATCAGGGCAAATGAAGTTTCCATCAACTCTAGCATTTATCTTTTGGATTACTAACCCATTCTACACTTTTACTTACTTTAAAATGTACAATTAAATTGCTATTGACTACAAGGTCATTTTTATGAATATAATAAAAATTATTTACAAGTATAAATAAAATCCTGAGACTTAAAATTCTGAGTTCTGTTTAAACATTTTTAAAAATTTATTATGTATTATTTCTTCGAACATGTGGTCTCTCTCTGCCTGCAAACATACAGAATTTTAGTTTTGATTTACATAGAGTTAGCTATGCACATATGTTACTCTAAAAATAAACCTTAGGTGAAAGAAAATTGCAGGTTAAGTATGTTTGTGTGAGTACGAGTTGGTACGTATTTTCACAAGAACAAAGCAATATTGTAACAAAACAAAATTTTAATAAGGTGATTTATTAACTGAAATTGAAAACCTTAAAAATGCTGAAAGTAAATCTATACTCTGCTTTTTTAAAAATTCATTACTGTAAAATCTTCTGACTTATGGTTCAGAATCTGTCCATGAAAATTTTGTTTTTCCTTGCCTAGTACTCATGTTAGACCTATAATTTTCTTATCTCTTATAATTTTTTCTTTTATAGTTTATGAGGTATTCATTATGTGAGCTGTTGACTAATAACGATTTTTATGAAATTAGTAGTGCACACAAAACAATTTTTAGATATATTTCCAAAATTGTGTATTATATTTTATTTAATTAGGACATTCAGTTTGTTCTTTTAATTGGAGAATTCTACATAAGCCTATATTTTTTAACTTATTTTGTTCTCATTATAATTGACATAAGTATATTTATTGAGCCAATTTGTTCAGGTAAGAACTAGGGATGCTTCATAAGTCATGATTTATATATATATATATAAATGCAGCAAACAAACATGACAGTGCTTGCTGTGTAGCAGATGCTCCATGATAAGCCATAAATATTCCTACTAGAGATAGTTTGTAAGTTCAAGTCGGAGAGGGAAAATATCAATAGTGAAGAAATAAGATTGATTCTTCATGTGGAGATAACATATTTTTTCCCTGCTGCGAAGCTAAATATTGCTGAACTTAGAGAGAAATTCTGTTTCTCTTATTTCCTAATTATCTTTAGTTTTGTTTGTCTTATTATGTGTCTTCTGTGTATTCATCACAGCTCTTCTCCTTCTTTTTCTATGTGATTGCTGCAGTTTTCTCATTGTTGTCTTCATGCCATGTCATTTTACATGGTACTTTGTAGGTTTTGATGAGAAAGTTGGTATTTTTAATGCACTCAAAAATTTGTTTTAATTAGAAAGTTTGCTTATCAATATAACTTTCAGATCAATTAAAATAAAAGGCATACACTGTCCACAGATGAGAGGATTAAATAACTTAGCATTGTTTTTCTCTGTCTGTAAAAGGGAAATCTTATTAAATTCTTACACGAAGTGTGACACATGTAATATTTGCTGGAAAATACATCTTAGAAATTAAACTATTAAGAATTAGTGGTAAGTGAGGAATTTTAAATTTAATGTTCTATGTTATAGCACAACACAGAATTATTTATTTATTTATTTATTTATTTATTTATTTATTTATTTATGAGACGGAATCTTGCTCTGTCACCCAGGCTGGAGTGCAGTGGCGTGATCTCGGCTCACTGCAACCTCTGCCTCTTGGGTTCAAGCAATTCACTGCAACCTCTGCCTCTTGGGTTCAAGCAATTCTCCTGCCTTGGCCTCCCGAGTAGCTAGGACTGCAGGCACCTGTCACCACACCCAGCTAATTATTTTTAGTAGAGATGAGATTTCACCATATTGGCCAGACTGGTCTCGAACTCCTGACCTCGTGATCCGCCCTCCTCAGCCTCCCAAAGAGCTGGGATTACAGGCGTGAACCACTGTGCCCTGCTGAATCTTTTATTTTTAAGTGTGAATGTTAAAGGTTGCAAAATAATAAAATGACATCTGTGGATTTGAAATTCAGAATATTTCTTGTCCATATTGATATTACAACTCAGAGAAATTTCACTCTTACGTGTTTTTTAGTGAGTGAAGATCAGTTTACAGTTTATATTCTTACTCACCTGTCGTCAATTTCTTGGTCATTTTCTCTGGAAAAATTTTGGAGATTATGGCAACTTTTAAACTATTTTGTGTTATTTTTTATGCAAACTTGTTTATTGTTTTCCCAGAGTGGCCAGTGAGAAGTCTATAAGCAACACCTGCCTTTTTAGTGTCTCATACCATTACTATCTGTAATAAAGAAATGTGTATTTATTTTGTAAAACATAATATTTGGAAGTATATATACATCGTCAAATGCTTAATTCTAGGTAGTTACCTCACATAGTTAACATTTTTGTGACAAGAGCACATGACATTGTCAGCATCTTTCAAAACTACAAATACTTTATTTTGATCTATAGTCACTATGCTGTACAAAAAAAATCTCTTAAACCTATTCTATTAACTATAATTATGTATTTTTTTATCAACATCTTTTCAAACCCTCCTTTCTCCTAAATAACTTGGTGTCTGGTGGTCACCACTTTACTTCAATAAGATCAAATTTTTTAGAATCCTTTTGTAAGTGAAATCATGAAATAATAATCTTTGTGCCTGGCTTATTTCAACAAATATAATGTTTTCCTCCAGGTTAATTCATGTGATTGAAAATAATAAAATTTCCTTCTTTAAAGATGAATAGTATTCCATTGTGTGTATATGCCACATTGTCTTTGTTTACTCATTAAATGTTGAAACCACTGATTCTATATTTTGGTAATTATGAAGAGTGTTGCAAAAAACAAGCACAAATGTTTCTTCATTCTGATTTCATTTGTTTTGGATATGTAACCAATAATAAAATTATATGGTGGTTTAATTTTAATTTTTTTTGAGAAAGCTTTATTTTGTTTTTCATAATGACTGTCCTCATTCACATTCAAACCAACAGTGTGCAAACATTGCCATTTTTTTCACACCTTGACTAACACATTTTTAAAAATAAGAGTAATTCTAACAGAAATGAGTTTATACAGTTTTTTTTGCTTTCCTTTCCCTGATAATAACTGATATTGAGCATTTTTATGTTTTTCTTGACCATATGTATGTCTTGAAAAATATTTAAGACTTTCACTCATTTTAATCGTCTTTTGTCATATAGTCATTTGAGTTTCTTATGTATTTTTGATATTAACCACTTGTCACATGTATGATTTGCAAATATTTTCTCTTTTTTTTTAGTTATCTCATTTTGTTGATTGTATCAGATTCCATGCAGCAGCTTTTTAATTTGAACTAATCTATTTCTCTTTTGATTTCCTGGGATTTTGAGGTGAATTTATTTTTTTATTTTTTGAGACGGAGTCTCACCAGGCTGGAGTGCAGTGGTGCAATCTCGGCTCACTGCGTCCTTCACCTCCCCAGTCCAAAAGATTGTTCTGCTTCAGCCTACTGAGTAGCTGGGACTACAGGCGCGTGCCACCATGCCCAGCTAATTTTTGTATTTTTAGTAGAGACAGTTTCACCATGTTGGCCAGGCTGGTCTCAATCGCTTGACCTCGTGATCTGCCCGTCTCGACTTCCCAAAGTGCTGGGATTACAGGCATGAGCCACCGCGCTGGCCAAGGTTAAATTTTTTTAAGTCACTGCAGCCTAGAACTCTTGGGCTTAAGATGTCCTCCTTCCTCACTCTTCCGACTAGCTGGGACCACAGATACAAGCCTGTGTGCCCAACCTGTTGTTATTACTTTTAATGTGTGCTAGTTCCAGGGGTGCACAGAGATTTAAAGGGCACATTTTTCCAGGTTTCATAACATGAGCACTGGGAATGAAAAAGGTCCTACAGGGAAGGCAGTGCCCATGAGAATAGAATCTGGGTGTGGGTGTGACCACTCCCTTTCTCAATTTGATTCTTTCTTGTTCTTTGAAGAGACAGAGTGATAGCTGAAGACAACTTGAGCTTGGGGTCAGAGGGTCTGATTTTAGGTCTGGAGTCGATGTCTTAAAGGCTATGTGAGATTGACACTGTCTCCAACCTCTCTTCTGCAAAATGAGAAAGGTGAGTCTGGATGAGCCCTGAGGTCCCTTTCAGTCTTTTTTTTTTTTTTTTTTTTTTTTTTTCATAGGTTTTGGGGAACAGGTGGTATTTGGTTACATGAGTAAGTTTTATGTGTTTTTTGTTTTGTTTTGTTTTTTTGTTTGTTTTTTTGAGACGGAGTCTTGCTGTGTCACCAAGGCTGGAGTACAGTGGCGCAATCTTGGCTCACTGCAACCTCTGCCTCCCGGGTTCAAGCGATTCTCCTGCCTCAGCCTCCTGAGCAGCTGAGATTACAGGTGCAAGCTATCATGCCCGGCTAATTTTTGTATTTTTAGTAGAGACAGAGTTTCACTATGTTGGTCAGGCTGGTCTTGAACTCCTGACCTCGTGATCTGCCTACCTCAGCCTCCCAAAGTGTTGGGATTACAGGCATGAGCCACCGTGCCTAGCTGAGTAAGTCTGTTAGTGGTGATTTGTGAGATTTTTGTGCACCCATCACCCGAGCAGTGTACACTTAACCCAATTTGTAGTCTTTTATCTCTCACCTCCTTCCCAACATTCCCCTCTGAGTGTCCACCATCCATTGTGTCATTTTCATGCCTTTACATCCTCATAACTTAGTTCCAACTTGTGAGTGAGAACATACAATGTTTGGTTTTCCATTCCTGAGTTAGTTCACTTAGAGTAATAGTCTTCAGTCCTATCCAGGCTGCTGTGAATTACATTAATTCATTCCTTTGTATAGCTGAGTAGTATTCCATCATATATATACTACAGTTCCTTTGTTTGCTCATTGATTGATGGTCATTTAGGTTTGTTTCACATTTTTGCAATTGCAAATCATTCTGCTATAAACATGCATGTGCAAGTATCTTTTTTGTATGATACCTTTTTTTGCTCTGGGTAGACATCCAGTAGTGGGATTGGTGGATCAAATGGTAGTTCTACCTTTAGTTCTTTAAGGCATCTCCACACTCTTTTCCATAGTGGTTGTGCTAGTTTACATTCCCACCAGCAGTGTAGAAGTGTTCCCTTTTCACTGCATCCACACGAACATTTATTATTTTTTGATTATTTGATTATGGCAAATCTTGTGGGAGTAAGGTGGTATCACATTGTAGTTTAGATTTGCATTTCCCTGATTATTAGTGATGTTGAGCATTTTTTTCATAGGTTTGCTGGCCATTTTTATATCTTCTTTTGAGAATTGTCTCTTCGTGTTTTTAGCACACTTTTCAATGAGATTGTTTTTTCCATGCTAATTTGTTTGAATTTATTGTAGATTCTGGATCTTAGTCCTTTGTCAGATGTATAAATTTTGAAAATTTCCTCCCACTCTGTGGGTTTTTGTTTATAGTTTTAGGTCTTAGATCTTAGATTTAAGTCTTAGATCCATCTTGAGTTGATTTTTATATAAGGTGAGAGATGAGAACCCAGTTGTATTCTTCTACATGTGGCTTGCCAATTACCCCAGCACCATTTGTTGAATAGGGTGTCCTTTTCTCACTTTATGTTTTTGTTTGCTTTGTGAAAGATCAGTTGGCTGTAAGTATTTGAGTGTATTTCTGGGTTCTCCATGCTGTTCCGTTGGCTTACGTGCCTGTTTTTTATACTGGTACCATGCTGTTTTGGTGACTGTGGCCTTATAGTGTAGTTTGAAGTTAGGTCATGTGATGCCTTCAGATTTGTTGGTTTTGGTTAGTCTTGCTTTGGCTATACAAGCTCTTTTTTGGTTCCATATGAATTGTAGGATTGTTTTTTATAGTTCTGTGAAGAATAGTGATAGTATTTTGGTGGCAATTGTGTTTAATTTGTAGATTGCTTTTGGCATTATGGTCATTTTCACAATATTGATTCTACCCATTCATGAGCAGGCATGTATTTTCATTTGCTTGTGTCATCTGTAATTTCTTTCAGCAGTGTTTTGTAGTTTTTCTCGTAGAGATAGTTCACCTTCGTGGTTAGGTATATTCCTAAGTAATTTTTTTTTTTTTTTTTGTGCAACTGCTATAAAAGGGGTTGAGTTCTTAATTTGATTTTCAGCTTGGTTGCTGTTGGTGTATAGCAGAGCTACTGATTTGTGTACACTGATTTTGTCTTCTGAAACTTTGTTGAATTTATGAGTTTTAGGAGATTTTTGGAGGAGTCTTTAGTGCTTTCTAGGTATACAATTACATCATCAGGAAAAAATTACAGTTTGAGCTCCTCTTTGCCAATTTTTACGCCCTTTATTTCTTTCTCTTGTTTGATTGCTTTGGGTAGGACTTTCAGTACTATGTTGAATGAAAATGGTGAGACTGGAAATTTTTGTCTTGTTCCAGTTCTCAGAGAAAAATGCTTTCAACTTTTCCCCATTCAGTATTATGTTGGCAGTAGATTTGTCATAGATAGCTTTTATTACATTAAAATATGTCTCTGGTATGCCAATTTTGCTGAGGGTTTTAATCATAAAGGGATCCTGGAATTTTGTCAGATGCTTTATCTGCATCTATTGAGATAATCGTGATTTTTTGTTTTAATTCTGTTTATGTGGTATATCACATTTATTGACTTCTACATGTTAAACCATCCATGAATCTTTGGTATAAAACCTACTTGATTATGGTGGATTTTTTTTAATATGTTGTTTGATTTGATTAGCTAGTATTTTGTTAAGAACTTTTGCATCTGTAGGCTGGGCCTTATGGCTCACATCTGTAATTCCCACACTTTGGGAGGCTGAGGTGGGCAGATCACTTGAGGTCAGCAGTTTGAGACCAGCATGGCTTACATGGTGAAACCCCATCTCTACTTTTATATCTATATCTATATCTATATCTATATCTATATCTATATCTATATCTATAT
>NC_045441.1:45750211-45751645 GCF_002776525.5 Piliocolobus tephrosceles
TATATCTATATCTATATCTATATCTATATCTATATCTATATCTATATTTTTTTTTTCTACAGTTCTTGGTTAGAATGTTCTCTAAGTATCTGTTAAGCTCATTAGTTCTAGGGTATAGTTTAAGTCCATTGTTTTTTTGTTGACTTGTTGTCTTGATGAACTATCTAGTGCTGTCAGTGGAGTATTAAAATTTTCCACTATTGTGTTGCTCTCTCTCTCATTTCTTAGGTCTAGTAGTAATTGTTTTATAAATTTGGGAGCTCCAGTGTTAGATGGATATATATATTTAAGATTGTGATATTTTTCTGTTGGACAAGGCCTTTTATTACGATAAAATATCCCTCTTTGTCTTCTTTAACTGCTATTCCTTTAAAGTTTGCTTTGTCTGATATAAAAATAGCTACTCCTGTTCGCTTTTGGTGTCTATTTGCATGGAATGTTTTCTTCCACTCCATTACCTTAAGTTTTATGTGAATCCTTATGTTAGATGAGTCTCTCAAAGGCAGCAGATAATTAGTTGGTGAATTCTTATCAATTCTTCAATTCTGTATTTTTTAAGTGGAGCATTCAGGCCATTTACTTTCAATGTTAGTATTGAGATGTAAGGTACTATTATATTCATTGTGCTGTTTGTGGCCTGAAAACTGGTTGTTGTTTTTTTTTAATTATATTTTTGTTTTATAGGTCCTGTGAGATTTATGCTATAAAGAAGTTCTGTTTGATGTGTTTCAAAGAGGTGTATCAATATTTTGAGCTCTTTTTAGTAGTTCTTTTAGTGCTGACTTGGTAGTGGCAAATTCTCTCAGCATTTGTTTGTTTGAAAGAGACAGTATCTTTTGAGAAATGTCTGTTCATATCCTTTGCCCACTTTTTGATGGGGTTGTTTGTTTTTTTCTTGTATATTTGTTTGAGTTCTTTGTAGATTCTGGATATTAGCCCTTTGTCAGATGAGTAGATTGCAAAAATTTTCTCCCATTCTGTAGGTTGCCTGTTCACTCTGATGGTAGTTTCTTTTGCTGTGCAGAAGCTCTTTAGTTTAATTAGATCCCATTTGTCAATTTTGGCTTTTGCTGCCGTTGCTTTTGGTGTTTTAGACATGAAGTCCTTGCCCATGCCTATGTCCTGAATGGTACTACCTAGGTTTTCTTCTAGGGTTTTTATGGTATTAGGTCTAACATTTAAGTCTCTAATCCATCTTGAATTAATCTTCGTATAAGGAGTAAGGAAAGGATCCAGTTTCAGCTTTCTACTTATGGCTAGCCAATTTTCCCAGCACCATTTATTAAATAGGGAATCCTTTTCCCATTTCTTGTTTCTCTCAGGTTTGTCAAAGATCAGATGGTTGTAGATGTGTGGTATTATTTCTGAGGACTCTGTTCTGTTCCATTGGTCTATATCTCTGTTTTGGTACCAGTACCATGCTGTTTTGGTTAC
>NC_045441.1:45781645-45824476 GCF_002776525.5 Piliocolobus tephrosceles
CATTGGGGAGTTATACCTGATATAAATGATGAATTGATGGGTGCTGATGAGTTGATGGGTGCAGCACACCAACATGGCACAAGTATACATATGTAACAACCCTGCACGTTATGCACATGTACCCTAGAACTTAAAGTATAATAAAAAATAATAATAATAAAAAATAAAAAAAAAACTGAGACCAGCAAAAAAAAAAAAAAAAAAGAAAGAAAAAAAGAAAAAAAGAGAAAAAAACAGCCAAATGTGAAGGAAACAATTGAAAATATAATCAGTCTACTTTATATACAACATATGTGTGAAACATTAAATTAGTCTGAGCTGATGAGATTAGTGAACTAGAACATGAAGCAGTAATTACTGTAAAGACAAATAAAAGAAGAAAAATTATATTAATAAAATCTAACATATACACGTATGACAGGGAGAATGAGATGGAGTAAACAAATCTGATTATTTTTATAGAATATATTTTCAAAATCAAAGTCAATATTCGGAGTTGGTGACTCATAAGTTTCTAAAATTGAAAAGCAGACATAATTGCCTCTCAGCCTTTTGGCTAAAATCAAGTGAAAACCAGATATAAGCGCTTGAATTCAAACATGCGATGTGCCAAAAAGAGAAAAATAACAAAATTAATTCCTTAAAAAAAAAATTACTTAAAACAGGCTGCATAACACCAAGGAGAAGAAAAACACTACAAATCTGTGAGAGGAATAAAGATAATTTACAAAAATGAAAGTAAAGTTTTCAAACCTTGTGTAGAGCCAAAAATCAGAGAAATAAATGTTAAAGGAGCTGAGATAAATCATCATTAAAGTTAGAAATGCCTGCTTACATTGCAATATTTTTAACACAAATGGGTAAATTAAAATATTTTCAAAAAAACCCCACTGGTTTGGTTTTCAATAGGATTCTCTTAAAAGCATACCTCATAAATTTTTTTATTATTATTATACTTTAAGTTCTAGGGTACATGTGCACAATGTACAGGTTTGTTGCATATGCATACATGTGTCATGTTGGTGTGCTGCACCCATTAACTCATTACTTACATTAGGTATATCTCCTAATGCTATCCCTCCCCCCTCCCGCCTCCCCCCACCCCAAAAATGTTTTTTGTATCTAAAGTTAAAGAAAAAATGAAAAAGTACAAAAATTGATTTGGAAACTAGCATGTTCTTTCCTCAGGATTTTAGGTAACCAGCAGTCTTTCGCTCTCATACAACACTCTAGAGTTTAAAAACTATTTTTCTACCTATCTTTTCTCTGATCTTTACATCCCGTGAGGCTCTGCAAAATAGGGGCTTGTGTCTCATTTTGCAATTTAAAAAGCTGAGGCTCAGACAAATGTCACACAGAAAGTTTGGGACAGAACTGGGACTAGAACCCAGGACTTGAAAAGTAGTGCTCTTCTCATCACTAAAGCAGTCATAGGGCTAGGAATACATTAAGACAACAAAAGATAGAGCACTGCTTAATACATTCAACCAAGGTGAGACAGACCCACCCCAAAATGCTAAGCAACTCCAGGGCCCTGTGGTAGAGAATTCAAAGTGGAGGATGATGCTTACATTTGCATATCTGAGCTCCAATACAAACGCTGCTACTCAGCTATAGAACCACACTTTCTGAGCCTCAGCCTTCTCTGCTATAAAATGGCACTACAAAAGGCACCAAAAAGCTCAGGATGAGGGCCAAACACATCCTAAAACAGGAGTGCCTGGAGAGAGTAAAGTACTCATTGACTTTTGGTTTAAGTACATGGATAATATGCTGTGTTTCATTGTGTCTTCTCCATGGTGCCTGGTTAATGACTGTAGATTCTGGAATCCTCTGGTCAATCCTAATGCTATGTGATAGAGGGATGAATAGATATAGATGGGTGGATGGACAGGTGTGTGGATGCATGGACATGTGCTCAGAAGAGCAGAAAGAAGAAAGCAGGGAGACAAATGAGAATGAAAAGATGATTGAAGGATCAGGATTGATGGAATACAGGCACAGTCTCCAGTCCTCTTGCCCTCACCAAGCCCTACCACCATCTGCCTTGGGTAACAGTGGCACATGCTCTATATGACATCCCTGATCACTATGACACTGCTGCAGAAGGTGCTGTAGATATGAGGCTAATAATGGCTCATTAGGAATGTGCCAAGGGCCAGCAGAAAAATAACCCAACACAGTGAAGCTGATGTGGACGGTCTTCTCATCTGCCATGGCTGCCTAGCCAGGCCTTAGATTATCCACCCCTGGCAGAGGGAATGCATGTCCATCCAGCAAAAATACCCAGACAGGATCACAGGGAAAGATGAAGCTCTAAGATTGCTGCAAATTGAGGCTTACATGTAAAGGAAGAGCAAGAACACTTTAGTTCTGGACCCAGTCCCTAAGCACACATGTTCATCATGGTTGGAGGCAGAATGGTTAAGTGAACAAGTGCACCCACCCACCCACCTTCACTCCTCACCCTCTTGTTTTCCCATTGGGTCAAGCAGGACTAGAATGCCTGTATGAATCTGAGTGAGAGAGCATGCCTGTATAAATCTGAGTGAGAGAGCATGCACCAAGCTGGAGTGCAATGGTGTGATCTTGGGTCACTACAACCTCCACCTCCCAGGTTCAAGTGGTTCTCCTGCCTCAGCCTCCTGAGTAGCTGGGATTACAGGTGCATGCCACCACACTCGGCTAATTTTTGTATTTTTAGTAGAGACGGGGTTTCGCCATGTTGGTCAGGATGGTCTCGAAGTCCAGACCTCAGGTGACCCACCCGCCTTGACCTCCCAAAGTGTTGGGATTGCAGGCATGAGCCACAGTGCCCAGCCCATGGCAATGTTCTAAACATGTTGCAGCTATTAACTTATTTAAGATTCCCCCCTCAAGGCAGGTGCTACTGTCCTTACAGTATAGAGGAAACTGAGCACACAGAAGTAACTTGCCTACAGTCACAGAAATGGAAATAGCAGAGAAGTTGAGATGTGAACACAGAGTCTGTGTATCTAGCCACAGTGCAAACTTGCTTAACTGCAGCATGAGGTTATGAGTCCAGGCTCTGATGGTGAGGCAGGTTACCTGGGTTTGGATCTTGGCTCATCTACTGTGGAGCAACGTGGTCTTGATCAAGTTCCCTTCCTTTGTTTCAGTTTCCTCCTCCGTAAGATGGACTTAATAATAGTATCTCCTAGGATTGGAGCTGTCTTCAGGCTTAGCCTTTCTGGGTTTTTCTGTTTTCTTCACACTCTGTGCACCATCCAGGATTACTTTAATTAGTTTCTACCCATCCCCCACCAAGGGTTTGGTGAACTAATGTTTTCAGGCTATAAATGGCTGATAACAACTTCCTCAGTTTCTATGGGGCCTAATCTAGGACGATGCCATCATAAGATGGCGCCTGAGCCTGCCTCGCGAATGTGCATGCACCAGTCTCAGGGCACCAGGAGAGAGCAGTGAGCCGTGGCTCACATCACAGTGAACACCACCTTTGCCTGGCGACTAGTCCCTGTGGTTTGGCAGAAAAGGAGTCTTCTGTGGAGGTGTGTCGGAGATGGACTCTAGTCTCTCTTCTCTGGGGGATCCACAGGATAGTCCCATGATCCTAGTAGAGTGCAGTGGTGAGTCAGCCTGAAGAAACCTCAAGCAGAGGCCCAGGGATACACCGCAAAATCCATAAGGAAGGGGTCTCGCACCTTCACCTGTAAAAAAGATGCAGACTGATGACACAGAAGGTGCTTCCAACTCCATTCTCACATTTGCTTCATTACACAATCTGTCCACACCATGGCCTGGTGCCCAGGTGGGAGGATGCCAACGTGTGGGGAACAGTTGGAAACAGAGTGCAAACTGCAGCCTTTCTGGCCAGCTCCCGATTTGGGGTTTCATTCCCAGAGCCCCTTGAATCCACCTCGAATTTGGTTCCCAGCCGAGTAGGTGCTTCAGGTCGTGAGGCAGGCACTCTTCCATCTTCTGGGGATTTCATTCCGGGATGGAGAGTGTGAGCAGCAATAAGGTCAGATAGGGGTGAGGATACAGTCTGGTGAAATGTGGATTGGGTCCCGCATCTTCACCTGCAACAATGATGCAGACAGATGACACAAGAGGTACTTCCAACTCCACTCCCACATTCCCTTCATTGCACAAGCTGTCCACACCATGACCCGGTGCCCAGGTGGAAGGACTCCAACGTGCTGGGGAACAGTTAGAGCGCAAACCGGGGTCATTCTGGCCAGCTCACAATTTGGGCTTTCATTCCCAGAGCCACATGAAAGTGGGATAGATTGATGCTGGGTGAGATGTGGTCTCCACACTGGCATCCTCTTATCCTGACTTCCATGTTCCTCATGGGCCTAGGGTTTCCTGAATCTGGCTCACAGTCTTCAGCAGTAAATGTTTCCCAGTTCATGGAGGATGATCCTCATTGGGATCCATTGCATGAGTGTTTCCTTCTAAACACTGTCATGTTTTAATGACTGGGCAGCTGTGATACTTTTGGAGCTGTAAATTCCTGTTATATCTACCAACAAGGAAACTTGTTCTCCTGCTTCTATCAGAGGGCTGCATGATTCCTGCAGGATGAGAAGCAGGCAGCTGTGTCTGGCTTTTGACTGGTAATCTAGGCCCTGTTTCATTTCATCTGCAGGTCCTTTCTAATTGTGGAGAAGGTCTTTCATTGGGCTGTTGCTGGGTGAGACAGCCTCTGTATACAGTATTTGGCTGCCAGGGATTTCAGGAAGCAACAAGGACTTGGAGTAGACTGGCTGCCCTCTAGGTTGGGGATAGTGGTCTCATTGTGGGGGCTGGGGTTGTTTGCACTTTGAGGAGGCTCTCTGGTTTTCTGGCAGGAATCCTTGAACAAGGCTTGGGCTCCAGCACAGGCCCTCTTGTCCTCCCAGGCTAGCCTTGATTTTCCTTAGCTGTCATGGGGTGTCCACAATGCCCCTCAACAGCATTCCTGGACACCCTTTTCAGGATTGCAGTCGCCCCAGATGGCCTCTGAGACACTCTCTCAACCTCATCTGCCCCCATGGGATGCCAGTTCCAGGTGTGAGACCTCTGCTCCACTTTGGATTTGCCTTTGTCCTGGTTCCTGCCTTTTCCAGACAGCAGTGCTGAGAAGCAGAAGCCCCTGGGAGACCCAGGATGAAGGGAGGCAGTGAGCTCAAGGGCCTGGTAATCTTCTGCTGAAACCCTCCTCTGGGATCTCTGGTATGATTCCATCACCCAGATACCCCTCAACACCTCACCAGACTGTATACCCATCCTTCTGGGACCTTATTCCTCACACAGACTCTTTGGAGAAAGAAGTCAGAAGAGCAGTTTCCAGCACCCACCTTAGTCTCCAAATGCCTCCTCCAGCGGAATCAACCACGGAGATGCCCCAAAGAGGCCGTAGGGTCAAGACTTTTAGGGTCCCACAGTGGGTTGTCGCAGGCAGCCTTTTTCTTGAGATCAGACTGGCTATGCCTGTACTATTTTCCCCTGCTTAGGCAGGCTGACAGTCCTGACAGCCGGACACCCGAGCCTGCCTAGAGAATGCACATAGGCCAGTCGCGGGGCACCAGGCGCGAGTGGTGAGCTGCCGCTCTCTTCACAGTGAACGCCATGGTTGCCTGGCCACGGGTCCCTGCTGCTCGGCAAACCAGTAGAACTCTGTGGAAGTGCGTCGCCATTGGACTCTCACCTGTCTTCTCTGAGGGATCCACGGGATAGTCCCATAATCCTAGAATTGGGCAGGGCTGACCCAGCCTGAAGAAACTTCAAGCGGACTCCCAGGGATACAGATCAAAATCCCTAAGGGTCCCAGGGGACCCGCAGGATGTGTCAGGCATGCCTAGGCGGTGTGTGGGTGAGTCTGTTTGGTAGTTGCCCCCCGGTGATTTATAGGTAAACCCTGCCTGTGTTCCCCAGGGTTGCTCTCTCCCCAGAGCGACTTCCTGGTGGAGTAGAACCGGGTAGCCTCAGAATGTGCTGGGTTGTGTATTTCTGTGGGAGTGTTGCGAGTGTTTGATGTCTGTGTGTGTGTCTGCGTGTGTGTGTTTCTGTGTGTGCCTGGAAGTGGGGTTGGTTAAAGGATGTGACTTACACACTGGAGCGCTTGTTCTTTTGAGTCAGTCAGTCCTCTTGTACGCCTCTCTGTGTGCCTCCGCTTTGGCTGTGGGGCTTTGTGTTTCTTCTTTTCCCCCTGGTTCCTGAAACCTTGGTGAAGTGGGGAGCTGACTGAGACTCGCAGGAGTACAAATCACTTTTCCCTGCAAAGGAGCCACTCTTCTAGAAATAAGAGAAGCATACTACACCGGAGAAAAACACCTCCCAGGTACTCATTGTCCCGAGGCCAACCCTGGGCCAGACCATAGGAGTCCTGTTTGCAAGGCTCCTTGAATCCAATCGAATTTGGTTTCTAGCAGAGAAAGAGCTTCAGGTCTTAAGGCGGACACTCCTCCATCGTCTTGGTATTTCATTTTGGGTGGGAGAGTGTGAGCCTCAATAAGGTCGGATAGGGGTGAGGATATAGTCTGGTGAGGTATGGATGGGGTCCTCAACCTTCATCTTCAGAAAAGAAGCAGACAGATGGCATAGAAGCTGCTTCCAACTCCATCTCCACATTCTCTTCATTGCACAACCTATCCACAACATAGCCCAGTTCCAAATAAGGAGGACTCCAAAGTGCGGGAAACCCTTGGAGCCCAAAATGTGGCCTTTCTGGCCAGCTCTTCCCTTGGACCTTCATTCTTGGAGCCACATGGCAGTAGGATGGATGACTGATGCTACCTGGGCTTTCGATTCAACTCTGGCCTTCTCTTTTCCTGACTTCCATGCTCCTCGTGGGCCTACAGTTTCCTGGGTCTGGCTCAAAGTCTTCCACAGTAAACATTTCCCACTTGACGGAGGACGACCCTTATGGGGATCCATTGCATGAATGTTTCCTTCTAAACGCTGTCGGGTTTTAAGGACTGGGCAGCTGTGATAGTTTTGGAACCGTGGATTCCCATTACATCCACCAACAAGGAAACTTCTACTCTCCCTATTCCATTGGAGGGCTGCATGATTCCTATAGGATGAGAAGTAGCCATCCGTGTCTGGCTTTTACCTGGTAATGGAGGCTCTGTTTTATTTCATCTGCATGTCCTTTTACATTGTGGACAGGATCTTTCATTGGGCAGTTGCTGCATGGGCCTTCCTCTTCTCAGGGATCTTGTTGGCAGCCATGGTTTTCAGGGATCAAAAGGGCCTGCGGTTTGGCTGGCTGCAGGCCAGGTTGTGGGTAGTGATCCAGTTGTGGGGGCTGGGTTGGTTTGCACTTTGCAGGCGGCTTTCGGTTCCACAGGCAGCAATCCCTCAATGTGAGTTGGACTCCAGCATGGGCCCTCTCATGCTCCCAGGTGAGCCTTGATTTTCATTTGCTTTCATGGACGTTCCACAGTGCCTCTCATCAGCACTCCTGGATACACTTATCAGACTTGCAATCGCCCCCAGACGGCTTCTAAGACATTCCCTTGACCTCATTTGCCCCTGTGGGATGCCAGTTCCTGGCCTGAGGCCTCTGCTCCACCTTGGACTTGCCTTGGACGTGGTACCTGCCCTTCTCAGACAGCCATGCTGAGAAGCAGGGGCTCCTAGGAGGCCCAGGATGAAGGGAGGCAGTGAGCTTAAGGGCCTGCCAATTTTCTGCTGACACCCTCCTCTGGCATTTTAGCTAAAATTTCATCTCTCAGAGACCTCTCAACCACTCACCAGACTGTATCCCTAGCCCCATGGGACCCAATTCCTGCACACAGCCTCTTTCGGGAATTCAATCAGAAGAGTAGTTTCCAGGGCCCATCTTACAGTCTCAAAGCGCCTCCTCCAGCGAGATTGACCATGGTGACACCCCAAAGAGGCTGTATGGTCGAGACTTTTAGGATCCCTCAGTGTTTGTTGCAGGCAGCCTTTTCCCCGAGACCAGGCTGGCTCTGCTTGTACCATTTTCCTCTGCTTAGGCAGGCTGACAGCCCTGACAGCCTGGCGACGGAGCCTGACTCACGAAAGCGCATGCACCAGACGCGGGGCACCTGGCAGGAGCGGTGAGCCCTGGCTCGCGTCACAGTGAACGCCACTGTTGCCTGGCGACGAGTCCCTGCGGCTTGGCGGGGCAGGAGTCCTCTGTGAACATGCCTTGGTGTTGGACTCAAGCCTGTCTTCATTGGGGAATCTACAGGATTGTTCCACGTTCCCCAAAGTGGTCAGGGCCAACCCCGGCCGAAGAAATGTCAAGTGGAGCCGGGGTATGCAGGGCGAAATGCGAAATCACTATGGATTTCAAAGGATTCGCAGATTGCCTCAGGCCTGCCTAGACGGCGTGGGGGTGAGTCTCTTCCAAAGTTTCCCTTCCGTCATTTCTAGGTACAGCCTACCTGTGTTTCCGGGGGCTGCTCTCTCCCGGGAGGGTCTTGTTGGAACAGAACCGTGCAGCCTCAGCAGTTGCTGGACTGTGTGTTTCTGTGGGACTGTGGCGAGTGTTGAATGCGTGTGAGTGTGTCTGTGTGTGTGTGTTTCTGAGTGTGCGTGTAAGTGGGGTCTGGTGAAAGGATGGGTCTCACCCACTGGAGCGCTTGCAGATACAATCTAGTGTATCCGACTGGATGAGATCCTGAACTTGCGCCTTCAGGAGACGTGCAGACAGATTTATAGAAGGTGCTTCTAACTCCATCCCCGCATTCGCTTCATTGCAGAAGCTGTCCACACCATCTCTAGCTTCAGAAGAAGGAGGACTCCAATGTGCTGTGAACTGTTGGAGCACAAACTGTGGCCTTTCTGGTTGGGTCCACCCTTAGACTTTCATTCCTGGAGCCACATGGCAGTAGGATAGATGATTGATGCTGCCTGGGCATTGGCTTCCACTCTGGCCTTGTCTTTTCCTGACTTCCACGCTCCTTGTGAATCTGGGGTTTCCTGGGTCTTGCTCAAGGTCTTCCACAGAAAATGTTTCCCAGTTGATGGAGGACAACCCTCATGGGAGTCCATTGTATGAGGGTTTTCTTCTAAATGCTGTCACATTTTAAAGACTGGGCAGCTGTGATACTGCTGGAACTGTGGATTTCTCTTATTTCCACCAACAAGAAAACTTGTTCTCTCTATTCCAGCAGAGTGCTGCATGACTCCTATAGGATGAGAAGCATCCAGTCATTTCTGGATTTTGCCTGGTAATCTAGGCTGTGTTTCATTTCACCTGCATGTCCTTTTCATTGAGAAAAGGGTCTTTCATTGGGCTATTGCTGGGTGGGACTTCCTGTCTCCACAGATTTTCTTGGCTGCCAGGATTTCAGGGATCAAAAGAGACTGCCTTTCGGCTGGCTGCAGGCCAGGTTGTGGGTAGTGATTTCGTTGTGGGGACTGGGGTGGTTTGCACTTGGCAGGAGGCTCCTCAGTCCACTGTCAGCAATCCTTCAATGTGGCTTGGACTCCAGCATGGGATGATTGTGCTCCCAGGTGAGACTTAATTTTTCTTTGCTTTCATGGGGGATCCACAGTGCCCCTCAACAGCACTCCCAGACACCATTTTCAGGCTTGCAATCATCCCCAGACAGCCTCTAAACCTCATCTGCCCCCATGGTTTTCCAGTTTCAGGTGTGAGACTTCTGTTCCACCTTGGACTTGCCTTTGACGTGGTTTCTGCCTTTCTCAGAGAGCTGTGCTGAGAAGCAGGAGCCACTGAGAGGCTCAGAGTGTAGGGAGACAGTGACCTCAAGGGTATGGCAGTTTCCCACTGACACTTCCCTCAGGCGTTTTAGCTAGGACTACATCACTTAGAGACCCTTCAATAACTAACCACACTGTATTCCCAGTCCCGCGGGACCCGAATCCAGCGCAATGCCTCTTTCAGGAATGGAATCAGAAGAGCAGTTTCCAGTGCCTACCTCACAGTCTGGATGTACTTCTTCCTCCAGTGGGACCGACCACGGAGATGGCCCGAGGAGGCCCTATGGCAGAGACTTTTAGTGTCCTGCAGTGGTTGTCACAGGCAGCCTTTTTCAGAGACCAGGCTGGCTCTGCCTGCACTATTTTCCTCTGCTTAGGCAGGCTGACAGCCCTGACACTCAGGTGCCCCAGCCTGCCTCACGAATGCTCACGAGCCAGTCGCGGGGGCACCAGGTGCAAGAGATGAGCTGTCTCTCGCATCACAGTGAAGGCCACGGTTCCCTGGTGATGGGTCTCTGCGGCTTGGCAGAACAGGAGACCTCTGTGGAGGTGAGTCGGTGTTGGACTCTCACCTGTCTTCTCTGAGGGATCCATGGGATAGTCCCGTGATTCTAGATGTGGGCATGGCCTATCCAGCCTGAAGAAATGTCAAGCAGAGCCCCAGGTATACAGCCCAAAATTCCTAAGGATCCCAAAGGATCCGCAGGATGCTTCAGGCCTGCCTAAACGGTGCAGTGGTGAGTCTCCTTGAAAGCTGCCCCACTGTGATTGCTAGGTACAGCCTGCCTGTAGCAACCCCCCAGGGCTGCTCTCTCTCTGGAGGGGCTTTCTGGCAGAGCAGAACCGTGCAGCCTCAGAAGTTGCTGAATTGTGTGTTTCTGTGGGAGTGCTGCGAGTGTTAGATGTCTGCATGTGTGTGTCTCTGTGTGTGTGTTTCTGTGTGTGTAAGTGTCACCTGCTGAAAGGATGTGGCTCACGCACTGGGACGCTTGTTCTTTTGAGTTGGTCGACCTTTTGTGGCCTCTGTGTTGCGCCGCTTGGGCTGCATGGCTGCCTGTTTTTTGTTTTCTCCGCAGTTCCTGAAACCGCAGTGAAGAGGGGGCTGGGTGGGACACACAGGAATCCAGATCACCTTTCCCTGCAGTGGAGCCACTCTTCTAGAAATAAGAGAAGCACACCGCACCCAAGAACAGACAAGTCCTAGGGCCTCATTTACCTGAGGCCAAGCCTGGGCCAAAGCACAGGAGTCCTGTCTGCAGGACCCCTTGAGTCCAATTCGAATTCGATTCCCAAAAAAGCAGGAGCTTCAGGTCCTGAGGCCGGCACTCCACCATCGTCTTGGTATTTCATTCTGGGTTGGAGAGTGTGAGCAGCAATAAAGTCAGATATGGGTGAGGATAAAATCTGGTGAGGCAGAGCTGACCTGGTGAGGTATTGATAGGGTCCAGAACCTTCCCCTTCAGGAGAGGTGCAGACAGATGTCACCGAAGTTGCTTCCAACTCCATCTTCGCATTCCCTTCATTGCAGAAGCTTTGCATATGATAGCCCATTTCAGAGGAAGGAGGAATCCAACGTTTGGGGAACGGTTGGAACTCAAACTGTGGCCTTTCTGGCCCGCTCTCCCTTTGGACTTGCATTCCTGGAGTCACATGGCAGTGGGATGGATGATTGATGCTGCGTGGGCTTTAGCTTCCACTCTGGGCTTCTCTTTTCCTGATTTCCATGCTTCTCTTGGGCCTGGGGTTTCCATGGTCTGGCTCAAAGTCTTCCAAGTAAACATTTCCAGGTCACAGAGGATGACCATCATTGAAATTCATTGCATGACTCATTCCTTCTGAGCCTTGTCACATTTTAATGACTGGGCAGCTGTGATACTGCTGGAACTGTGGATTCCAGTTATTTCCACCAACATGGAAACTCTTATTTTCTCTATTCCATCAAAAGGCTGCATTATTCCTGTAGTATAAGAAGCAGGCAGCCGTGTCTGGCTTTTGCCTGGTAATCTAGGCTGTGTTTCATTTCATCTGCACAACCTTTGTCATTCTGGAGAGGGTCTTTTATTGGGCTGTTGCTGGGTGGTACTTCCTCTCGCCATGGATAGGGTTGGCTGCCAGGGATTTCAGAGTCAAAAGAGACTGCAGTTCAGCTGGCTGCAGGTCAGACTGTGGGTAGTGATCTCGTTGTGGGGACTGAGGTGGTTTGCATTTTGCAGGAGGCTCTTGGGTGCACTAACAGGAATCCCTCAAAGTGGCTTGGACTCTAACATGGGCCCTCCTTGTTCTCCCAGGTGATACTTGATTTTCCTTTGCTTTCATGGAGAGTTCTTTGACACCACTCCTGGACATGTTTTTCAGGCTTGAAATCGCCCTTAGACAGCCTCTGAGACATTCTCTCAACCTCACTTGCCGGGGTGGGATGCCAGCTCCAGGTGTCAGACCTCTGCTCCACCTTGGACTTGACTTTGTCGTGGTTCCTGCCTTTCCCAGACGACTGTGTGAAGAAGCAGGAGCCCCTGTGAGTCCCAGGATGAAGGAAGACAGTGAGCTTAAGGACACAGCAATCTTCTGCTAACACTATCCTCCAGAGTTTTAACTAAAAATTCTACTTCAAAGAGACCCCTCAAAAACTCACAAGACTGTATCCCCAGCCCAATGGGACCCGATTCCTACACACAGCCTCTTTCGGGAATGGAATCAGAAGCACAGGTTCCATGGCCCAACTCACAGTCTCAAAGCCTGTCCTCCTCCAGCAGGACACGACCACGGAGACAAAAGGAGGAAGCCCGACAGTGAGGAACTCTAAGATCCCACAGTGCTTGTGGCAGGCAGCCTATTTCCTGAGACCAGGTAGGCTCTGCCTACACCATTTTCCTTGCTTAGGTAGGCTGACAACCTGGACAGCCTGGAGACTGAGCGTGCTTCACGCACGTGCCAGAGGGAGGCCACAAGGAGCAAGTAGTGAGCCCCAGCTGGAGTCACAGTGAAAGCTTTAGTTGCTTGGCGACAAGTCTCTGCCACTTGGCGAAGAGGGGAAACTCTGTGACGTGTGTCTACATTGCGTTTTCAAGTGTCTACTTTGGGTATCCATGGGACACACCCACAATCCAGGATACAATAGAGGCAGGCCATTCTGAAGACGAGTCAGGGTAAGGCCAAGAGATACATCACGAAATCTCAAAGTATCCAAAAAGATCCTCAGGAGCTTCAAGCAGGCCTAGTCGCAGTGGGGATAAGTCTCCTTAAAAGTTGCCCTTTGGTGATTTCTGACTACAGCAGGCCTTTGTTTCCCAGGGTGCCCTCTCCCTGGAGGGGCTTCCTGGCAGAGCAGAAGGGCACAGCCTCACAAGCTGCCAGGCTGGGTGTGTATGTGGGAGTGTTGTGAATGTTGGATGACTGCGTGTGACTGTTGCTGTGTGTGTGTATATCTGTCGGTAGGCATGTGGCATCCATGGAAAGAAATATGACTGAACGACTGAAAAACTTTTTTTTCAAGGAACCTGACCTTGGGGAAGCACCTTTGAGCACCTCTGCTTGGGCTGCAGGGCTCCGTGTAATTTATTTTTTCCCTGGTTCCTGAATCCGGGGTGAACTGCGGGCCTGGCTGAGACTCACAGGAGACCAAAGCAACTCCGCTGCAAAGCAGGAACTCTGCTAGCAAGGAAGAGGAGCACACAACACATGAGAACAGAAACCTCCGAGTACCTCATTTTCCTGTGGCCAAGCTGGGGCCAGACCCTAGCAGTCCTGTGAGCAGGGCTCCTGAAATGGCCCTCGAACTCTGTTCCAGACGTGAAGGCACTTCACATCCTGAGGTCATGAGGCGGCACTCCTCCATCGTCTTGGGATTTCATTCCGGGGACAGAGAGTGTGGGCAGCAGTTAGATCAGATGGGGTGAGAATGCAATCTGGTGAGGTGTGGATGAGGTCCCCTACCTTCATCTGCTAAACAGGTGCTTACAGATGAATATGGAAGGTATTTCGCACTCCACCCCGTGTTCCCTTGGTCACACTAGCCATGCGCACCATGGCCCAGTTCCCATGTGGGAGGACTCCAACGTGCTGGGGTATCAGTTGGAGCACAACCCAGGGCCATTCTGGCCAGCTTCAGATTTCCGCTGTCATTCTGGGAAACACATGGGAGTGGGATGGACTGAGGCTGGCTGGGATGTAGCCTACATACCGGCCTCCTCTTTTCCTCACTCACACACTTCTCGGGGGCCTAGGGTTTCCAGGGTCTGGCTCAAAGACTTCCACAGTCAACGTTCCCCTATTCACGGAGGATGACAGTCGTGAGGACGGGTGATGAGTATGTCCTTCTAAACACCGTCACAGTGCAAGGACTCGGTTGCTATGATGCTTTTGGAACAGTGAATTCCGGTTACATGTGCCAACAAGGAAACTCTGGTTCTCCCAGTTCTCTCAGAGTACTGCATGAGTCCTGTAGGTTGAGAAGCGGGCAACCGTGTCTGCTTTTGCCTGCTAATCTAGGTTCATTTCATCTGCACGTCCATTGTCCTGGTGCAGGGACTGTTGCTGCGAGGGGAGGCCTCTCGCCTGGGATCATTCGGCAGCCAGGCACTTCAGGGGCCACAAGGCTCTTGGAGTGGGCTGACTTCAGTCCAGGTCGTGGGTCGTGGTCTCTTTGTGGGGCCTGGGTTTGTCTGCACTCTGCTTTAGACTCTGGAATCCTCTGGCAAGAATCCGTGAACTTGACTTGGACTCCAGCACAAACCTTCTCCTTCTCCCAGGCGGGTCTTGCTTTTCGTTTGCTCTCACGGGGGATCCACAGTGCCCATCGACAGCACTGGTGGACAACCACTTGAATCTTGCACTCGCCGCAGACGACGTCTGAGACCCTCTCTCCACCTCACGTGCCCCCGTGGGATGCCAGTTCCAGGAGTGAGACCTCTTCTCCACCGTGTCCTTCCCTTGGTCGTGGTTCCCGCTTCTCTGCGACTGCCGTGGTGAGAGGCAGAAGCCCCTAAACAGCCCAGGACGAAGGGAGGCAGTGAGCTCAAGGGTCCCGCAATCTTGCGCTGACACCCTTCTCTGGGGTCTCAGGTATTCATCCATCAGCCGGAGAGCCCTCAACAACCACCAGACTGCATTCCCAACCCTCTGGGACCCGATGCCTGCACAGAGCGGTTTTCGGGAATGAAGTCCGAAGAGCCGTTTTCAGCGCCCACCTCACAGTCTCCCATCGCCTCCTCCTCCAGCGGGAGCCGACCACGGAGACCGCCCCAGGAGGCCCTTTGGGGGAGACGTTTCTAGGCCCGCAATGGTAGTCGCAGGCAGCCCTTTTGCTGAGTCCAGGCCGGCTCTGCCTGCACCATTTTCCTTGCTTAGGCAGGCTGACAGCCATGCCAGCCTGGCGCCCGGAGCCAGCCCCTCCAGTGCGCATGCGCCAGTGGCTGGGCACCTGGCGCGAGCGCTGAGCACTGGCTTGCGTCACAGTGAAGGCCTTCGTTGCCTGGCGACGAGTCCTTGCGGCTTAGCCGAGAGGGAGGAGCTCTGGGATGGGCGTCGGTGTTGGGCTCTGGCCTGTATACTCTATGGGGTCCACGGGATAGTCACACCGTCTAGTACAGGACAGGGGCGAGCCAGCCTGAGGAAACGTCAAGGGGAGTCCCACAGATCCACCGCGAAATCCCTCACCATCCAAAAGGATCCGCGCCATGCGTCAAGTCTGCCTGGACCCAGTGGGCGTGAGTCTCCTTAAACGTTGCCCCTCCCCGTGACTTCTGACTACAGCAGGCCTGTGTTCCCCGGGGTGCCCTCTCCTGGGAGGGGCTTCCTGGCGGAGCAGAACCGCGCGCCTGAGAAGCTGCGGGGATGTTTATTTCTGCGGATTGTTTCGAGTGTTGACTGCCCGCGTATGTAGGCGGCACTGTGTGAGTGTGTGTGTGTGTGTGTGTGTGTGCGCGCGCGCGCGCCTGTGCTCGTGCGCGCGCGCCTGTGTGTGTGTTGGCGTTTGTCTGTGTGGGTCTGTGAGCTGTGTGCGTGTACGTGCCGTCCGCTGATAGGAATGTGGCTCAAGCACTGCAGCCCTTATTTATTTATTTTTTTCTTTTCATGTACCCGCCCCGCCCCCGCGTCGACCCACATTTTGGTCCGCCTCTCTGTGAGAGTCTGCTTGGGTTCTGGGGCTCCTTGTCCTTTGTTTGTTTCCGTGGCTCCTGAATCCTGGGTGAACTGTGGGACTGGCTGAGACTCCCAGGCAGGAGCCCTAAACACCTCCCCCGCGCATAGCAGCAATTCTGCTAGCATGGAAGAGGAGCACACCGCACCTGAGAAGAGAAACCTCCCAGTGCCTCATTTTCCTGTGACCAAGCCGGGGCCAGACCCCAGCAGTACTGTGAGCAGGACTCCTGGAATCCCCCTGGAATCGGGTTCATAGCCCAGCAGGCGCTTCACGTCGCGGGGTCACGAGGCGTGCACTCATCCATCGTCTTGGGATTTCATTCCTGGGACACAGAGTGTGGGCAGCAGTTAGCTCAGGTGGGGTGAG
Source organism: Piliocolobus tephrosceles (assembly GCF_002776525.5). Lineage (NCBI taxonomy): Eukaryota > Metazoa > Chordata > Mammalia > Primates > Cercopithecidae > Piliocolobus > Piliocolobus tephrosceles. The sequence goes on from NC_045441.1 coordinate 45,797,823, forward strand.
GATGCAATCTTGTGATGTGTGTAAGGGGTCCCCCACCTTTATCTGCTAAATAGGTGCTCACGGAGGAATATGGAATGCACTTCCCACTCCACCCCGCTTTCCCTTGGTCGCACTAGCCGTCGGCACCATGGCCCGGTGCCCATGTGAGAGGACTCCAACGTGCTGGGGGATCAGTTGGAGCGCAACCCAGGGCCATTCTGGCCAGCTTCCGATTTCGGCTGTCATTCCGGGAAACACATGGGAGTGGGATGGACTGAGGCTGGCTGGGATGTAGCCTGCATACCGGCCTCCTCTCTTCCTGACTCCCAGGCTTCTCCTGGGCCTATGGCTTCCTTCGGGCTTCCTGGCGGAGCAGAACCGCGCGGCCTGAGAAGCTGCTGGGCTGTGTGTTTTTGCGGGATTGTTTCGAGTGTTGACCTCCCGCGTGTGTAGGCGGCACTGTGTGCGTGCGTTCGGGCGCGAGGGCGTGTGTGTTGGGGGGGTGTGGTCCTGTGTGCTGTGTGCGTGTCTGCTGATAGGAATATGGCTCAGGCACAGCAGCGGTTATTTTTTTTTTCATTTTGTGTTCCCCCCCGCCCCCGAGTCGCCCGACCTTCTGGTCCGCCTCTCTGTGAGGCTCTGCTTGGGTTCCGGGGCTCCCTTTCCTTTATTTTTTTCCGTGGTTCCTGAATTCGCGGTGAACTGTGTGTGTGTATGTGCTTTTTTGCGTGTATGTGGCGTGTCCTGAAAAGAATATGGCTCAAGCACTGCAGCGCTTTTTTTAAAATTATGTTTATTTTCTCCCCTCGAGTGGCCCCACCTTCTGGTTCGCCTCCTTGTGAGTCTCTTCTTGGGCTGTGGGGCTCCGTGTCGTTTATTTTTTCCGTGGTTCCTGAATCCGCGGTGATTTGGGGGCCTGACTGAGACTCGCAGGAGCCCAAAGCACCTCCCCCTCCAAAGCAGCAACTCTTCTAGAAAGAAGAGGAGCACAGCACACCCAAGAAGAAAAACCTCTAAGTGTCTCTTTTTCCTGTGGCCAAACCGGGGCCAGACCATAGCAGTACTGTGCGCAGGGCTCCTCGAATCCCCCTCGAATTCGGTTCCCAACCGAGCAGGGGCTTCACTTGGTGATGCGGGCACTCCTGGATGGTCTTGGGATTTCATTCTGGGGATGAAGAATGTGAGCACCAGTTAGGTCATATGGGGGAGGATGCAATCTCGTGAGGTATGGATGGATCCCGCACCTTCGTCTGCTAAACAGTTTCTGAGAGATTATAGGGAAAAGAAGGAGAGATCAGACTGTTACCATGTCTACGTGGAAATGGATGCCGTAAGAAACTCCATTTTGACCTCTATCCTGAACAATTGCTTTGCGCTTAGATGCTGTTGATCTGTAACGTTGCAACCTGAAATTCAGGTTAGACAAGTGCAAACCCCAAGAGAATATCAAGTAGAACAGAACAGAGTTTCTATCTCGGCAATGCCAATCCAAATACAGTACCCACAATATCAGCCGCTGTGAAATAGAACCCAGCCACCAGTAGTTTATCAGTACCGGCCGCCAGCTGAGATTCAGTATGGGCAGTCTCCAGAGGTTCAATACAGACCTCAAGTGGTGTGTCCTTCGCCAAATAGCAAGGCCCCATACCATCAAGCCATGGCGGTGGTGTTTAATCCTGCACAAACACCTAGTGGCCACAGTAGTACACTGCATGAAATCATTGATAAAGCCAGAAAACAGGGAGATCTTGAGGCATGGCAGTTCCGGATAATTTTACAACCATGATCTGCCAGGAAAGGGAGTCAAGAAGGAGCGTCTGTCCGAACTGAGGCTAGATATTAATCTTCCACCATGAAGATGTTACAAGATATGAAGGAAGGTATTTAACAATATGGACCCAACTCCCCTTATATGAGAACATTATTAGATTCCTTTGCTCATGGAAATAAACTTATTCCTTAAGTTTAGGAAATTTTGGCTAAATCTTCCCTTTCACCCTCTCAGTTCCTACAATTTAAAACCTTGTGGATTGATGGGGTACAAGAACAGGTACGAAGAAATCAGGATACTTATCCTGCTGTTAATATAGATACCAACCAATTGCTAGGAACAGGTCCAAATGGGAGCACCATTAACCAACAGTCAGTAATGTAGAATGAGGCTATTGAACAACTAAGGGCTATTTGCCTCAGGGCCTGGGGAAAAAAATCAGAATCCAGGAGCTACTTGCCCTTCTTTTAATTCAATTAGACAAGGCTCTAAAGAGTCATATCCAGACTTTGTGGCAAGGTTGCAAGATGCCGCTGAAAAATCTGTTTCACATGATAACGCCCAAAAAGGTATTGTAGAACTAATGGCTTATCAAAATGCAAATCCAGAATGTCAATCGGCCATAAAGCCATTAAAAGGAAAAGTTCCAGCAGGAGTTGATGTAATTACAGAGTATGTGAAGGCTTGTGATGGGATTGGAGGAGCTATGCCTAAGGCAATGCTAATGGCTCAAGCAATGATGGGAGTCATTTTAGGAGGACAAGTTAGAACATTTAGGGGAAATGTTATAGTTGTGGTCAAATCGGTCATCTAAAAAAGAACTGCCCAGTCTTAAATAAACAGAGTAAAAATAAAGAGCCACCTGGCCTGTGTCCAAGATGTGGAAAAGGAAAACATTGGGCTAATCAATGTCATTTTAAATTTGATTAAAATGGGCAACTATTGTCGAGAAACAGAATGAAGAGCCAGCCTCGGGCCCCGCAACGTACTGGGGCGTTCCTGATTCAGCCGTTTGTTCTTCAGGGTTTTCAGGGACAGCAACCCCCACAGCAAATACCACCACTTCAGGGAGCCCTAAATCAATGGCCAAAAATATGGACTAAACAAAAGCCTGTTACAGGACTTGTTGGTGTGGGCACCGCCTCAGAAGTGTATCAAAGTGCCATGATTTTACATTGTCTAGGACCTGATAATCAAAAAACACGGTTCAACCTATGATTACTTCTATTCCAATTAATTTATGGGGCCGAAACTTGTTACAGCAATGGCACGCAGAGATTACTATCCCAGCCTCTCTATACAGCCCCACAAGTCAAAAAATCATGACTAAAATGGGATATCTCCCTGGCAAAGGACCAGGGAAAAATGGAGATGGCATTAAAGTCCCAACTGAGGTTGAGAGAAATCAAGAAAGAAAGGGAATAGGGTATGCTTTTTAGGAGCAGCCACTGTAGAGCATCCAAAACCCATTCCATTAACTTAGAAAAACCTGTATAGGTAAATCAGTGGCAACTACCAAAACAAAAGCTGGAGGCTTTACACTTATTGGCAAAAGAACAATTAGAAAAGGAACATATTGAGCCTTCATTTTTGCCTTGGAATTCTCCTGTGTTTGTAATTCAGAAAAAATCCAGCAGATGGCTCAGGCTGACTGACTCAAGAGCCCTCAATGCTGTAATTCAACCTATGGGGGCTCGCCAACCCGGGTTGCCCTCTCCGGCCATTATCGCCAAAGATTGGCCTTTAATTATAATTGATCTGAAGCATTGCTTTTTTATCATTTCTCTGGCAAAACAGGATTTTGAAAAATTAGCTTTTGCTGTACCAGCCATAAATAATAAAGAACAAGCTACCAGGTTTCAGAGGAAAGTGTTGCCTCAGGGAATGCTTAATAGTCCGACTATTTGTCAGACTTTTGTAACTCAAGCACTTCAACCAGTTAGAGACAAGTTTTCAGACTGTCATATCATTCATTATGTTGATGTTATTTTGTGTACTGCAGAAACGAGAAACAAATTAATTGACTGTTACACATTTCTGCAGACAGAGGTTACAAATGCAGGACTGACAATAGCATCTGATAAGATTCAAACCTCTACTCCTTTCCATTACTTGGGAATGCAGGTAGAAGAAAGAAAAATTAAACCACAAAAAATAGAAATAAGAAAAGACACATTAAAAACATTAAATGACTTTCAAAAATTGCTAGGAGATATTACCTGGATTCAGACAACTCTAGGCATCTCTACTTATGCCATGTCAAATTTGTTCTCTATCTTGAGAAGGGATCCAGAATTGAATAGTAAAAGAACATTAACTCCAGATGCAACTAAATAAATTGAATTAATTGAAGAAAAAATTCGGTCAGCACAAGTAAATAGAATAGATCACTTAGCCCCACTCCAACTTTTGATTTTTGCTACTGCACATTCTCCAACAGGCATTATTGTTCAAAATACAGATCTTGTGGAGTGGTCTTTCCTTCCTCACAGTACAATTAAGACTTTTACATTGTACTTGGATCAAATGGCTACATTAATTGGTCAGGCAAGATTACGAATAATAAAATTGTGTGGAAGTGACCCAGATAAAAATCATTGTTTCTTTAAACAAGGAACAGGTTAGACAAGCGTTTATCAATTCTGCTGCATGGCAGATTGGTCTTGCTGATTTTGTGGGAATTATTGATAATCATTACCCAAAAACAAAAATCTTCCAGTTTTTAAAATTGACTACTTGGATTTTACCTAAAATTACCAGACATAACCCTTTAAAAAATGCTCTGACAGTGTTTACTGATGGTTCCAGCAATGGAAAAGCCGCTTACACTGGGCCAAAAGAAGGAGTCATTGAAATTCAATATTCACACTGGAGAGAAACCCTACAAATGTGGAGAATGTGGCAAAGCATTTATATGGCCCTCAGGCCTTTCTGTACATAAGAGGATTCACACTGGAGAGAAACCCTACAAATGAGAATAATGTGGCCAAGCATTTAGCCAATCCTCAACCCTTATTACACATAAGATAATTCATACTGGAGAGAAACCTTACAAGTGTGAAGAATGTGGCAAAGCTTTTAATCATTACTCGAATCTTACTACACATACGATAATTCATACTGGAAAGAAGCCCTACAAATGTGAAGAATGTGGCAAAGCCTTTAAATGGTCCTCAAATCTTACTAAACATAAGGTAATTCATACTGAAGAGAAACCCTACAAATGTGAAAAATTTGGCAAAACCTTTTACCAGTCTTCAAACCTTACTAACCATAAGAGAATTCATACTGGAGAGAAACACTAATAATGTGAATGTCTTAAAATCTTATTACTAATAAAAATCTTCTGTCAAAAAAAAAAAAAAAAAAAGAAATTCAATATCACTCAGCTCAAAGAGCAGAGTTGGTTGCCCGTCATTTCAGTGTTACAAGATTTTAATCAGCCTATTAACATTGTATCAGATTCTGCATATGTAGTACAGGCTACAAAGGATGTTGAGACAGCCCTAATCAAATATAGTATGGATGATCAGTTAAATAATCTGTTTAATTTGTTACAACAAACTGTAAGAAAAAGAAATTTCCCATTTCATATTACTCATATTCGAGCACATACTAATTTACCAGGGCCTTTAACTAAAGCAAATGAACAAGCTGACTTGCTAGAATCATATGCATTCATAGAAGCACAAGAACTTCATGCCTTGACACATGTAAATGCAACAGGACTAAAAAATAAATTTGATATCACATGGAAACAGGCAAAAAATATTGTACCACGTTGCACCCAGTGTCAAGTCCTACACCTGCCCATTCAGGAGGCAGGAGTTAATCCCAGAGGTCTATGTCCTAATGCGTTATGGAAAATGGATGTCACACATGTACCTTCATTTGGAAAATTGTCATTTGTCCATTGACAGTTGATACTTATTCACATTTTATATGGGCAACCTGCCAGGCAGAAGAAAGTACTTCCCATGTTAAAAGACATTTGTTATCTTGTTTTGCTGTCATGGGAGTTCGAAAAAAATTAAAACAGATAATGGGCCAGGATAATGTAGTAAAACATTTCAAAAATTCTTAAATCAGTGGAAAATTACACATACAACATGAGTCCCCTATAATTCCCAAGGACAGGCCATAATTGAAAGAACTAATAGAACACTCAAAGCTCAGGTGGTGAAACAAAAAAAGGAAAAAGACAGTAAGGAGTATAACACTCTCCAGATGTAACTTAATTTAGCATTCTATATTTTAAATTTTTTAAACATTTATAGAAATCAGACCACTACTTCTGCAGAGCAACATTTTACTGGTTAAAAAAAAAAAAAAAAAAAAAAAAGCCCACATGAAGGAAAACGGATTTGGTGGAAAGACAACAAAAATAAGACATGGGAAATAGAGAAAGTGATAACATGGGGGAGAGGCTTTGCCTGTGTTTCACCAGGAGAAAATCAACTTCCTGTTTGGATACCCACTAGACATTTAAAGTTCTACAATGAACCCATCGGAGATGCAAAGAGAATCGCCTCTGCAGAGACAGAAAACCCGCAATCGAGCATCATCAACTTGCCAGATAAACAAAATGGTGATATCAGAAGAACAGACAAAGTTGCCATCCACCAAGAAAGCAGAGCCGCCGACCTGGGCCCAATTAAAGAAGCTGACACAGTTAGCTGAAAAAAGCCTGAAGAACACAAGGGTAAAATGAACTCCAGAGAATATGCTGTCTGCAGCTTTGATGATTGTATCAATGGTGATAAGTCTCCCTGTGACTGCAGGAGCAGATGCAGCTGATTATACTTACTGGGCCTATGTGCCTTTCCTGCCCTTAATTCAGGCAGTCACTTGGATGGATAATCCTATTGAAGCATATGTTAATAATAGTGCATGGGTACCAGGCCTCACAGATGATAGTTGCCCTGCCCAACCTGAAGAAGAAGGAATGATGACAAACATTTCCACTGGGTATCATTATCCTCCTATTTGCCTAGGGAAGGCACCAGGATGTTTAATGTCTACAACCCAAAATTGGTTGGTAGAAGTACCTACTGTCAGTGCCACCAGTAGATTTACTTATCACATGGTAAGTGGAATGTCACTCAGGCCACAGATGAATAACTTACAGGACTCTTCTTATCAAAGATCATTAAAATTTAGGCCTAAGGGGAAGCCTTGCCCCAAGAAAATTCCCAAAGAATCAAAAAGCCCAGAAGTTTTAGTTTGGGAAGAATGTGTGGCTGATACTGAGGTGGTATTACAAAACAATGAATTTGGAACTATTATAGACTGGGCCCCTCGAGGCCAATTTTATTATAATTATATGGGACAGACTCACTCATGTTCACAGGCCCTAGCCATCTGGCCCACTAATCCAGCCTATGATCGTGATTTAACTAAAAGACTGGACCAGGTTTACAGAAACTTAAAATCACCCTATCCATGGAAATGGGGTGAAAAGGGAATTTCATCACCTCAACCAAAGTTAGTTAGTCCTGCTACAGGTCCTGAACATCCGGAATTATGGAAGCTTACTGTGGCCTCGCACCACATTAGAATTTTGTCTGGAAATCAAGCTATAGGAACAAGAGATCATAAGCCATATTATACTACTAACCTAAATTCCAATCTGACAATTCCTTTGCAAAGTTGTGTAAAACCTCCTTATATGCTAGTTGTAAGAAACATAGTTATTAAACGAGATTCCCAAACTATAGCCTGTGAAAATTGTAGATTGCTTACTTGCATTGATTCAGCTTTTGATTGGCAGCACCATATTCTGCTGGTGAGGGCAAGAGAGGGTGTGTGGATCCGTGTGTCCATGGACCAACTGTGGGAGGCTTCCCCGTCTGTCCATATTTTAATGGAAGTATTAAAAAGAATTCTAACTAGATCCAAAAGATTCATTTTTACTTTAACTGCAGTGATTGTGGGTCTTATTGCAGTCACAGCTACTGCTGCGGCTGCCGGAATTGCTTTATACTCCTCTGTTCAAACTGCAGAATATGTAAATAATTGGCAAAAGAACTCCTCAAAATTGTGGAATTCTCAGACCCAAATAGATCAAAAATTGGCAAACCAAATTAATGATCTTAGACAAACTGTCATTTGGATGGGAGATAGGCTCATGAGCTTGGAATATCTTTTTCAGTTACGGTGTGATTGGAATACGTCAGATTTTTGTACTACACCCCGAGCCTATAATGAGTCTGAGCATCACTGGGACATGGTTAGACGCCATCTACAAGGAAGAAAAGATAATCTTACTTTAGATATTTCAAAATTAAAATGACAAATTTTTGAGGCATCAAAAGCCCATTTAAATCTGGTGCCAGAAACTGAGGCAATCATCAAAGCTGCTGATGGCCTCACAAATCTTAACCCTGTCACTTGGGTTAAAACCATCAGGGGTTCCACTATTGTAAGTTTCATATTAATCCTTATATGTCTGTTTTGTCTGTTGTTAGTCTACAGGTGTATCCAGCAGCTCCGAAGAGACAGTGACCAGCGAGAACGGGCCATGATGATGATGGTGGTTTTGTCAAAAAGAAAAGGGGGATATGTAGGGAAAAGAAAGAGAGATCAGACTGCTACTGTGTCTATGTAGAAAAGGAAGACATAAGAAACTTCATTTTGACCTGTACCTTGAACAATTGCTTTGCCCTGAGATGCTGTTAATCTGTAACTTTAGCCCCAACTTTGAGCTCACAGAAACAGGTATTGTGTGGAATCAAGGTTTAAGGGATCTGAGGCTATGCAAGATGTGCTTTGTTAACAAAATGTCTACAGGCAGTATGCTTGGTAAAAGTCATCTCCATTCTCCATTCTCAATAAACCAGGGGCACAATGCACTGCGGAAAACCACAGGGACCTCTGCCCTGGAAAGCCAGGTATTGTCCAAGGTTTCTCCCCATGTGATAGCCTGCGATAAGGCCTTGTGGGATGGGAAAGACCTGACCGGCCCCCAGTCTGACATCCGTGAAGGGTCTGTGCTGAGGAGGATTAGTAAAAGAGGAAGGCCTCTTGCAGTTAAGAGTAAGGCCTCTGTCTTCTGCCTGCTCCTGGGAATGGAATGTCTCGGTATAAAACCCGACTGTACGTTTGTTCAGTTCTGAGATAGGAGAAAAACTGCCTTGTGGCGGGAAGTGAGACATGTTGGCAGCAATGCTGCTTTGTTACTCTTTACTCCACTGACATGTTTGGGTGGAGAAAAGCACAAATCTGGCTTACGAGCACATCTAGGCATAGTTCCTTCCCTTGAACTTATTTGTGACACAGATTCCTTTGCTCACATGTTTTTTTGCTGACCTTCTCCCCACTATCACCCTGCTCTCCTGCTGCATTTCCCTTGCTGAGATAGTGGAAATAATAATAAATACTGAGGAAACTCAAGAGACCAGAGATGGTGCAGGTCCTCCATATGCTGAGCGCAGGTCTCCTGGGCCCCCTGTTCTTTCTCTATACTTTGTCTCTGTGTCTTATTTCTTTTTTCAATCTCTCGTCCTACCTGAGGAGAAATACCCACAAGTGTGGAGGCCTGGCCCCCTTCAACAAATGGTACAGAAGGTACTTCCCACTCCACCCCTGCATTCCCTTCATCGCACAAGCCGTCCACACCATGGCCCAGTGCCCAGGTGGGAGGACTCCAACATCCCAGGGAACAGTTGGAGTGCAAACCCGGGCCATTCTGGCCAGCTTCCAATTTCGGCTGTCATTCCAGGAAACACATGGGAATGGGATGGACTGAGGCTGGCTGCAATGTGGCCTGCACACCAGCCTCCTCTTTTCCTGACTTCCATGTTTCTCGTGGGCCTAGGGTTTCCTGGGTCTGGCTCAAAGGCTTCCACAGTCAATGTTTCCCTGTTCACGGAGGACGACCCTCACGGGGACCATTGTATGACTGTTTTCTTCTAAACACTGTCAGGTTTTAAGGACTAGGCAGCTGTGATACTTTTGGAACAGTAAATTCCCGTTATATCCACCAACAATGAAACTCTTGTTCTCCCACTTCTGTAGGAGTACAGCATGATTCCTATATGATGAGACCTAGACAGCCAAGTCTGGTTTTTACCTGATAATCTAGGCTCTCTTTCGTTTCATCTGCATGTCTTTTCTCATTGTGGAGTTGGTTCTTCTTTGGGCTGGGCGAGACTGCCTCTCGCCACAGATCTTTTGCTTGCCAGGGATTTTAGTGAGCTCAAGGGATTTTCGGTAGTTTGACTGCCCTCCAGGTTGTGGGTGGTGGTCTCATTTTGGGGGCTGGGGTTTTTTGCACTTTACACGAGTCTCTTGGGTCCTCTGGCAAGAATCCGTGAACTTGGGTTTGACTCCAGCACAAACCCTCTCATTCTCCCATTTGAGCCTTTATTTTTTTTTTTTTTTTATTTATTTAAGTTCTAGGGTACATGTGCATAACGTGCAGGTTACATATGTATACATGTGCCATGTTGGTGTGCTGCACCCATCAACTCGTCAGCACCCATCAATTCATCATTTATATCAGGTATAACTCCCCAATGCAATCCCTCCCCCCTCCCCCCTCCCCATGATAGGCCCCAGTGTGTGATGTTCCCCTTCCCGAATCCAAGTGAGCTCATTGTTCAGTTCCCACCTATGAGTGAGAACATGCGGTGTTTGGTTTTCTCTTCTTGTGATAATTTGCTAAGAATGATGGTTTCCAGCTGCATCCATGTCTCTACAAAGGACGCAAACTCATCCTTTTTTATGGCTGCATAGTATTCCATGGTGTATATGTGCCACATTTTCTTAATCCAGTCTGTCACTGATGGACATTTGGGTTGATTCCAAGTCTTTGCTATTGTGAATAGTGCCGCAATAAACATACGTGTGCATGTGTCTTTGTAGTAGCATAATTTATAATCCTTTGGGTATATACCCAGTAGTGGGATGGCTGGGTCATATGGTACATCTAGTTCTAGGTCCTTGAGGAATCGCCATACTGTTTTCCATAATGGTTGAACTAGTTTACAATCCCACCAACAGTGTAAAAGTGTTCCTATTTCTCCACATATTTCCCTTTGCTTTCATGGGGCATCCACAGTGCCCCTCAACAGCACTCCTGGGTACCCTTTTCAGGCTTGCAATCACACCAGACGGTTTATGAAACATTCACTCAACCTTATGTGGCCTTGTTGGATGCCAGTTCCAGGTGTGAGACCTCTTCTCCACCTTGTACTTGCCTTTATGGTCGTTTCTGCCTAACCCAGACAGCCGTACTGAGAAGCAGGAGCCCCTGGGAGGCCCTGGATGAAGGGAGACAGTGAGTTCAAGGGCCCCGCAATCTTCCGCTGACACCCTCCTCTGGGGTCTCAGGTATGATTCCATCACCCGGAGATCCCTCAACAACTCACCAGACTGTATTCCCTTCTTCCTGGGACCGGATTCTTGCACACAGACTCTTTCGGGAATGGAGTCCGAAGAGCTGTTCCCAGAGCCCACTGGAATTGCCTCTTCCTCCAGCGGGACCTGACTAATGAGACGGCCCAAGGATACCCTATGGTCGTTACTTTTAGGCTACCACAGTCATTGTCGCAGGCAGCATTTTCCCGAGACTAGGCCGACTTTGCCTGTCCCATTTTCCTCTGCTCAGGCAGGCTGACAGCCCTGACAGCCGGGTCCCGGCGCCTGCCTCGCGGATGCGCATGCGCCAGTCGCGGGACACCTGTCGCGAGCGGTGAGCCTTACCTCGCGTCTCAGTGTATGCCACCTTTGCCTGGTGACAAGTTTCTCCCGCTTCTTGGACCAGGGGACCTTTGTGGACATGTGTTGGCGTTGGACTCTCACCTGTCTTCTCTGGGGGATCCACGGGATAGTCCCACTACCCCAAGATAAGGCAGGGATGAGCCAGCGTTAGGTATCGTCAACAGAGACCCAATGCCTCCCCAAGCTCTCTCTGTAGTCCTGGCTTTGTCTCCTCCAAGGTGCTGTGACTTTAAGCAAGTCACTGCCTCTCCTGCAGGTCTTCGGTTAGGACAGAGATAAATGGATCAGATAGAAAACAGAAAAGGTTCTTCCAGCCCTCCTCTCTTCTGCCCCTTCACTGTCTGCCTGCTAAAATGGTACCTCTTGGTCACATTTGCTACTCATTAAGTCACCTGTCCTGTGGGAAAGTCCTCACGTTGGTGATACGAGGTCCCACTCTCTACCCTTTAGGAATTGCAGAGTCTCATGAATCTGTGTGTGTTCATCCCAGGGTCACTTCGCACCTACACCTCCAGACCTCTAGGTTGCCCTGGGTTAATACTGAGACTAAAGGGGGAAGCAATTACAGGAGAGAAGGAGAGGAAGTGAGGAGGCATAAGAGGGGATCTGGGGTTTGGTGATAGGGGAGAGACAGGGTCACAAAAAGTTCACTGGATATGAGAAGCCCGCCCACGGAAAAGCTTCTAAAGATGGGTAAGGCGGTGCTGGGGCCACAGTGCCATTGACCAAAGCAGACATCAACTGGGAGGGAATGGAGGAGATGAGAAAGTTAGAAGGAAAGGGAAGGCCCAGATCAGATCTTGATGCGCTCTTCTTCCTAGACTGGCATGGTTTCCATTACTCAAATTCTCACAGGACTGCGATCTTGATTTAAACAAATCACTCTGGCTTACCGCTGAGGTCAGAAAAGACTGCAGGGGCCTTGGGCAGAAACAGGGAGACTGAGACCAGAAAGGTAGCTACCGTGACAATTATGCAGGCTTAGGTGGGAGAAACCACACTGACGTTGACTTAGGTCCTCTGGATTTCCACCTCTGCAAGGCAGCTTCCTTACCTATTCAGTGAGGACACAGTCGTCTTGTTGCAGAGCAGCTTTGAGGAAGAAACAAGGTTCACAGGCCCAGCTCAGCACACAGTAGGCTCTGAAGGGGCCTCCCCTACTCAGTTGAATGAGCCTGGGGCATTTGATGAACTGTTGCTTGCTGTGTGACCCCTGGAAGGTTACTTCACCTTACTCAGCTGGTTTTCTCATTAAAGTGGCGTGGGGTAGACATGTCAGTATGCAGAATGGAGCTGGACCGAATGTAGGCATTTCTGCTGCATCTGGAAAGTAAGATAAGTGAGCTTACTGTCACAAAAGGCACAGAAGAAGAAACTGAATTTGCACTTGGTGGAGAAAATGTAACTCTACTAATATAACCTGACAATTGCTACATGTTTACTGGGCACCTGGTGCAGAGCTAAGAAATCTTCCATTATAATCTGATGCAGTGGTACTGAGCCTGCAGAGTCAACGTGCACTCACACCCTCAGCCACTGTCATCTCATGTAATCCTCACACATCAGCTGTCTGAGGTAATCCCCAGTCTCCACCGTACAGTTGAAGAGACTGAGACCAAGACGGTGAAGGATCTTAACCAAAGCCAGGTACAGCGGAGTCCTCAATGCAAAAGGAACTCACACCTGGGCACACCTACATGAGGTGACATATGATGCTTTTTACTTTCCATCAAAACAGTAACTTCTGCTCATTGTGGTACAAGGAGGAAACCACAGAAGAGAATGAAAATGGAAAACACACATCATCACCAATGTTGCCTCCCAGAGATAAGCATGGACCCCATGTGGAAGTCTCCTGTCCATTTCTTCCTTGGCCTGCACACATTATGATAGTGGCAGCAGATGGGTGCTGGGCACTTACCAGGCTGGGCACGACACCAAGAACTTTACAGATGTCCCTTATTCCTCGAAAAAGTGTTAGGTCACAAGGACACTGGGGCCCTTAGGGAGATACTTTTCCATGGTTGGTACTGGATTTGGACTAAGGTCTCATCTGGGTCAAATCCCTGTGTGTGCGCAAAGCTAGGTCTATCATTATTTTCGATGTATGAAGTGGAGGCCATGCTGTGAATGTGTGCACCTGTAAGTCTTTGACAAAGGCAGCTTTCTCTAAAAGGCACAGCCTGCCTTACTGACTTAACTCCTCCCACATCTCAGACCAGCCGCTGCAATTGCCCTTTGCATGTTCTCACCTGGCCTCATGATCATCTCCTTCCATGTGGGTCTCCCTTCTTCCATGTGGCCCTGCATGGCCCTCCATTGTGCAGTGTTTTTGTTGTTGTTTGTTTGTTTTTGAGATGGAGTCTAGCTCTGTTGCACAGGCTGGAGTGCGGTGGTGTGATCTCGGCTCACTGCACCCTCTGCCTCCTGGGTTCAAGTGATTCTCCTCCCAAGTAGCTGGGGTTACAGGCGCCCGCCACTACATCCAGCTAATCTTTTTGTATTTTCAGTAAAGACAAGATTTCACTGTGTTGGCCAGGCTGGTCTTGAACTCCTAACCTCGTGATCCATCCGCCTCGGCCTCCGGAAGTGCTGGGATTACAAGCATGAGCCACCGTGCCCGGTCTTCTTCTTCTTCTTCTTTTTCTTAATAGTTCAGGGCTCTGACTCTCAGCAGGGTGTCCTGCCCCAGGGTTCCCCTTGACCCATTTCAGAGGGGTGGTCGGGTGAGTCACTGGTTCCTCACCCTGTGCGACTCCAGAACTTGCATCCTGATGGGGGAAGCAGGAAGCCCTACCTGCCTTGAGGGCATAACCCCAGCCCCAGGGCAGGCAGAAAATTCCTCCATCCCTGTTAAGTTCCAGCCCCAATGCTGGCACTCAGGCAGGACCTGCCCGAGTGGGACCTATCTCCACCTTCCTCACACACTTCCCTGACGCTCACTCAAACTCCTGTCGTCACCTGGGAACCTCTGCCAGACCTGTGCTTCCACCTGGGGAGCCACTAGGGCCCTCATTTCACCCCATTCCCTGAAGCCTAGCAGCTGCTGCTACCCCACCCTCCAGCCAGATGAGGGCGCTCCCTCCTCAGATGTCCCTGTCACTATGGGGGTCCTTCCTCCGGTGAGCTCTGTGGCCGGGCATAGGCTGCTCAACACCTCTGAGCTCAAATCCCTGCCCCCATGGGGAAGCTTGTTATGAAGATGAGAGGGGGAGAGGGCGAGCTGTAAGTGAAGCAGGTGACACAGGGCTGGACACGGAACTGCCTGGCTCTCAAGGAAGGGAAATTCTCCAGGTAGCTTCCTCCTCTGTAAAATGGGCCCATGAATACCCTATTGATGGTGAGAATTAAGAGATACGAAACTCATTCTTCATTATGATGATTTTTAGTTTCACAGTAGCACTTAGCACCTGCCCGCCCTTCTTCTCCTCCACCCAGCAGGAGCGGGGCGGCCTGGATCTGTTTTCTGCCCCTGACCAGGGGGCCGCGTCTTCAGCAACGTCTGCGGGGAGAAAGGTGCTGCTCCTGTCCTGGAGGACAGCGGGATGGGACAGTCCCCTTCACACCCAGCCCCGCAGAGCGGGACAGAAACGCTACCACTGTTGACTCCATGCTGCCGGGAAGGGCACTGTGGGGGCCACTTTCTGAAAAGAAGAAACTGACCACAAAGTGTCTCAAGCAATGTTCATCTATCTGCCAGGGAAACGGAGGTCCTGAGTGCCAGAGCCCACGTCACCCAGCAAGAGAAAATACGGGTGGAGCCCAGGGTGTCCAGCCCCGGCCCACCCAGCCGCCGCGGTCAAGGTTAATAAGGTCAAGGGGCTAAGCAGAACCGCCTACAAGGAACCGAGTGCCCACAAAGCAGGGAGCGAAGAACGTTTCTGGTACCTGGAGCGCAACCCTTTTGCGGAAGGCACAGTCCAGGCTCCAGGAGCCAGGCAGGGATCCGGGCCTGGTTGCGAAGGGGACGCCCGGGCTGAGCTCACCTGCTAGAGGAGGCAGCCCCTGGAGTCATGGGGTCGCCGGCTTCTGGTGAGGGGCTGGCGCTGTTCCTTGGCCCCGCTCCCCTCCCGCAAAGGGCCAGGAGGTCGGGCTCCCGGCGGTGTCCAGGCTCTCGCCCGCCGGTGCCTGAGCCGCACCCACCGCGTCCTCTCCGCCCCCACACCTGGTGCGGAGGGTCTGGACCCGGGGTCATCTGGCAGGGCCCTGCAGCTCCCACGGGCGCCCAGGAACGCAGAGCCCCTTCTCACTCCTGCTCGGGTGGCCTCTCCTCTCCGGGGGCTGCGTCCTTGCTGGACGCCAGGTTCCCGGATTCTTCTAGGTCGCCCTGGCTCCTGGCAGGTCCTGATGCCACGCAGTCCTCCACGGGCTCCTCTGACCTGAGAGGGACAGTGCGATGGGGCTGGCGGGGATGGGGGTCCCCGCGCTGTGGAAAAGCAGCGGGGCTGCTGCTGACCGAAGCCGCCTGGGTTTGTTCGGAAACCGTCGCCCTGGGGCCCCTCCGTCCGGCAAACGCTCCAGGTGCGGTTTGGGAGTGAAGCCGGACACCGAACACCGTCCACGGGGTGGTTCAGCCCCACGGGGCTCCAGGAGTCCCGAGCCCAAGTCCCTGCATTTGCATTTTATTTAAAAAACCTGAGGGTTAAAGTCAGGCAAGTCAGTTGCCTCAGTGTTTGTCGCCTGCTGCCTCGATGTCGGCTTCTTTTGCTGGCAGTCAGAGACCAATCCCCCAGGCCCTCCAGTACCCCCTATCTGGTGAGGCCACCCTCTGCAATGATGAGCAGCAATGAGGTGCTTCAGACCCGGGTCACTGCCCCAACAGGTGAGAGGCCCCGCACTGGGGACTGGAGATGTGCGACGCAGTCTCCCAGAGCCTCCATCCTCTTGCCCAAGGAGGCTGCGCACCCTTGCTCAGGGCTGTGAGGGGGATGAGGGCAGCTCACAGGCTAAGGGGCTGCTGAAGGCAGCTTTTGTGGACAGGTGATTTAGGAGCCTGGAGGAAGCAGGTTAGGGGTGTGTGTGTGTGTGTGTGTGTGTGTGTGTGTGTGAGAGAGAGAGAGAGAGAGAGAGAATTCTCCCATGCGAGGATATCTGCGTGTCTCAGTAGAGTAGGAGTGAACAGCAGCATCCCTGCAGAGGAGCAGCATGTCGACAGAGTCACAGGCTGTTTCAATCACAACATATCCTTCTAGGTCAAGGAGAGTAGGTTCCCTGGTCAGCTGTGTTCTGGGTTTTGTGTTTGCCTTTTACTGCTGTTCCAATAAGCCAGGGCACTGGGGCCAGATTGCTCTCAGCCATGGCCAACGGTTCCCTGACAGCTGGGGAGGACCAACTCCCTTCCCATCACAGGGACACAGGAGATCAGAGCAGCCTGCCCAGTGTGGATCTGAGCTCAGAGAGGGGAAGCCACTGTCTCAGAGTCACAGAGCAGGCCCATGTCCCTGACCCCCAAGCTCTTTCTCTGAGGAAATATTCCACCCAAGAGCATGAGAGTTCTCTGAGCATGGACTCCCTGGCAGGTGAGGTCATTTTACCGGTTATCTCTTTTCATCCACATTGTGTGTGTGTAGTTTGTATCAGTGTCCCCATTGTAAGGCAGAAAACAGTCTCAGTGATGGGGCAAAGGCTGGTGCAAGACTACAGAGCTCAGAAGTGGCTGAGCTGAGACAAGAACCAGCAGGCTTCCTTCACCATTGCTCTGCTCCATCTGGAGGTTGGACAATTTACCTGTGTGCGAACAGCCACAAGCCTTTGTTGGCTCAGGGTAGATATGAAAAGCTGGAAACCATGAAGCTTTCAGCCCCACTGGTTTCTGCAGGGGCAGGTAGCTGTGCTTGGCATGGGCTCCCCATTGCTCAATATAGAGCCTCCTGTTCCTTCTGGTTGTCCCAGAAATGAGCCACAGGTGGGTGAGGTTGCATCCAGGCCTTGGCAGGATGATGTCTTCTGAGCTAGGCTGAAAACTCAAGGCTTGCAGCTGGGCAAGTTATGACTTCAGTTCTGCCTCAGCCACTCCCAGGCTGGACAACTCTGGCCATATCTCTCTGTAAGCTGCAGTTTCCTTATCTTTAAAATGGAGACAATGGCACCTCTCTCCCAGAGTAGCCACTGGGGTTTAATAAGGCCTCGGCATGAGAAGATGGCTTGGGTATTCTCTAGCATTACCCAATGGCCGTATTGGTGAGTTTTCCTTGGTCTATGGTGACCTTCCTGAGGGTAAGGACCAAGTATTACTTGGCTCAGGACCCAGACAGGCACAGCACAGCCAGAACCAGAGGGGCCTAGGCCTGGGTATGAATTGGAATACAGGCATCTGGCCCAGTTTTTCTGACTCTGTCTCCTTCACAACCTTTTCCAAACTGGCCCAAGGATCAGATTTGCCATGCTGCCCAGGCATGGTGGCCCTGTCTGAACAAGCAGCCTCAGAATTTCTCTGGTGCCAGCTAGACATCTCAGAGGGAAAAACTGGTCACCAATTTCTGCTTCAAGTGGGTAGGGAAGAAAGCTACCACTTGCAGCTACTTATCATGTGTCACCAGCCGGACACTTTTCCTATTTAGTGGTCACCTCAGCTAAGTCATAAAGACACAGGAAGGAGTGCCTTGTCCCAGGTTCACAGCTGATAAGTGGGGTGTGGGAGAGGAGGTGCTGAAATCCACATTTATCTAAACCTTTCAGATCCATGTGCATTTCTCCATTTTTGCCACATTGTCCCCTCCTTGGTGACAGCCTGGGCTGCTACTCCTGCCTCTCACTTGCCTGTCTGCCTCCAAGCTGCCTGCACCTTAGGAAGCTCCATGCTGCGCTTTCAAACCAGCACCCCAATCTGTCCCTCACCTGCTTGTGCCTTTCGATGACTCTCATTGTCCTCAGAAAATGACCCTGGCTCCTAGGTGTCCACACCTTTGTGGCCCTGAGCATGCTGACAAAAATAAAACTGCATGCCTCCTTTCCTTCCAGTGAAAAGAAATAACTGGATATTGCAACAATGTTTAAAGATATCAATCATTTAAGAGAAATCAGAGTATCCTTTTTCATAGACAAAAAACAGTATTCAAACCTAAAAAGAAAGAAAACAATTCTCCTAAATGCTGCCACACTTGGAGAAACAATGGAAAACAAGCACTGGAATCAGCTAGGCCTGCCAGAGTTGCTGAGGGAGAATTAAATGAGTTATTATGTAATTTGCTTAGCAACCGTGCTTGTCTCATAGTTAGTGCTCAGTAATATCAGCTAGTCTTGTTTTTATGGTAAATAGAAGAGAAGCTAGGAATGAATCCATGACCTTGGATGGGTATCCTCTCTGCCTTCCCCAGGACAGGGGTTCAGTGTCATTTTCCAGGAACCTAACGAAGCAGCCTTGTTCTTCTGGGGTGATACCTGAGATTTGTTGTCTAATGGCCATAAAAAACTAGCATATGGACACACAAGAGTGAGGTTAAGAACAGAAGTCTAATAGGTGGAAGAAAGAGACAAGCTCCCTCCGCTGCAGAGAGAGAGGTCCCAAATAGGCTGCAGGATCCACAGTGAAATGCAGGGGATTTTATAGATGCCTGATGAGGGGAGCGGTGTTTGATTTACATAGGGCATGAAAGATTGGTTCGACCAGGTATGTCATTTGCATGAAGCATGAAAAGTTGGTTAGAGATATGTCATTTGCATGGATAACGGAAAATTTGCATAGGGTGAAAATTTGTGTCCACTCCTACCCTAATCTTACATTATGTAAGCAGGTCTTCTTCCTGAGCTACACCATATTGCCTGTTTCTTTACTGTACATGTAGTAACAACAACAACAGCAAAAATGGAATCTCCATGTTGGACATGCCTAGCTCACAGCCCTTTTCTATTGGCACAGCTGCTGGCATTCACCCTTCCAAGCTTCCAGCTTGCTTATCTATGTTTGCAGCTCCATTTTTCAGGCCAATCTTTGTTAGTGAGAAAAAAATTTATTTGGCTCTCTTGCTAAAGGGAAGCTCTGCCAAGTATTCTTTTATGCTCACTATCCATCAAATAATTTTATTCTACTTCCTGTATCAGTAAGACTCATCATCACTCAGAGACAACCAAACACTGTGACATTTTGATATAACCCTTTCCTAAAGTGTATAGTTTTCACAACTTCGAGCATGCGTGGCATACCATTTTTTCACTGGACACAGTCTATCATGAACATCTTTCCATAACTTAAAAGAAGCTGTGTACTAGAACAGTCCATCATGTTCTGTTTTCTTTCAGTAAATAGAAATCTTTAGAGATGGATCATTTTCCTTACAAGTAGATACCAAGTAAGAGGAGCAGCCTCTAAAGCAGAAAATAGCAGCTCATGCATGCTAATTATTTGCTAACTTATCTGGCTCCCCTATTGATGGCATCTTGAGGGCAGGTATGAACATGTCATGCAGTTTCCAAGCAGCACACAGTAGGCCCACCATAAATGGATTTTCTGACTAGCATGGGAGGTGCAAAGGTGAGTTGCTCTGTTTCCTCCCTCCCGTCCCCTTCCCCCCCCCTCCCCTCCCCTCCCTTCCCCCTTCCCCCCCCCCCCCCCCCTTCCTTTCTCAGGAATCTTAGTCACAGAGAGAAAGGACAGCAGGGAACATGGTGAGGTGCTGACGATTCTGGTCCACTGGATCCCACCATCCCTAGGACAGTAAATACGGTCCTAGTCACCACCCAGCAAGTTACCACCACGTCATTTCCTACATGTTCCCAAATGAATAAAGGTAATTAAGCATAAATGCAAACATAAGTGCAAATAAAAAGTAATTTCTCATGTTTTTAATCTAAACTGTCACAGTTTAGTTTACTATTTCAAGTTCTTTTTGTGCTAAATCATTTGTTTTTATTTATTTATTTATTTATTTATTTATTTATTTGAGACGAAGCCTTGCTCTGTCGCTCAGGCTGGAGTGCAGTGGTACGATCTGGACTCACTGCAACCACCGTCTCCCGGGTTCAATTAATTCTCCTGCCTCAGCCTCTGGAGTAGCTGAAACTACAGGTCTGTGCCACTGTTATGCCCAGACCGTTTATTCCCCGAAGAAGACCACCAGAGTCCAGAGTCAAAGCCAAGCGGCAAGGATCTTTACTGCAAGTTCGAACTTGGTCCCTCCGTGCCACAACATACAAGAGGGCCTCGAACAATGCATGTGTTTGTTTTTTATAGCCTGATGTAAATAAGATAGGTAAAGTTACAGAGGAACAACAGCATCACAATTGGTTATCATTTTAAGTTATACATTTAGCAGTTTTCTATTGATTCCCACGCTTTTAGTAAAACCACACGGCTGTGACCTTATGGGGGGGTCTCCAGGTGGTGTTTTTCTAAAGTTGAGATATATGGTTGTCTCTGAGTCGAAAAATGTGTTTGTACTGGGCTCAGGAAGTTGAGAGATATATGGTGGGATGTGTTTGTACTGGGCTCAGGAATTTGAGAGATATATTTTATCTCTTTCACCACCACACCTGGCTACTTTTTGTATTTTTAGAAGAGACAGGGTTTCACTGTGTTTGCCAGGCTGGTCTCACACTTCTGACCTCAAGTGGTGCACCAGTCTCAGCCTCCCAAAGTGCCAGGATTACGGACATGAGACTCCATGTCTGGCCAATCATTTGCTTTTTTAAAGTGGCAGCCATAGTTCCTGTCCGTCTGGATATATTTTGAACTTTTGTATGTTAAATATAACACTAAAAAACTTTATTATGTTTTAGGTAATCTAAGATTGGTGTATACAAACAAACATTACAGATTACTGTAGGGTTCAGAAAATGATGTATATATTATGACATTTATATCTCTAGTTTTTGATGTATAAATCTTCCTTTAGAAAAGATTGGCTTCTTTAAAAAATTTCTCCACAAATTTAGGCTTATTTTATAAAATGGCACAACAGTAAAAAAAATAAAAATAGTTTTTACTTTTCTAAAAATGTAAAATACTCTTTTGCCATTTCACAAAATAAGCCTGAAGTTGTCATACTATATAAATACTGGTACTCAAATAAAATACCAAATATTTTAATCAAAATTGTTTAGACAGTATATTTATATAATTTTATGATTTTTAACTACAGTGATAGACATTCGCAAATCTTCCATAAATCAAACATATTAGTATTAGGTTTTACACAGTAGTTATATATGAAAGATCGGGCCGGGCACAGTGGCTCATGCTTGTAATCTCAGCACTTTGGGAGGCTGAGGCGAATGGATCACGAGGTCAGGAGTTCAAGACCAGCCTGGCCAACATAGTGAAACTCTGTCTCTGCTAAAAATACAAAAAACAATTAGCTGGGTGTGGTGGCAGATGCATGTAATCTCAGCTACTCGGGAGGCTGAGGCAGGAGAATGGCTTGAACCCAGGAGGTGGAAGTTGCAGTGAGCCCAAATTGTGCCACTGCACTCCAGCCTGGGTGACAGAGCCAGACTCCACCTCAAGAAAAAAAAAATTCGAAGATCTTTTCAAAATGGATATTTTAAATTAATAATTTGGTGTTTTCAAATACACTGAAGTCTTGCGTTAATCACGGTAACTCTAGGGATAGTTAATTAATTTTATTTTTTTATGGTGTGTTTAAAAATTTTTAGTTTAACCTAATATTGATTGATGATGAGTAAACAAATTTATTTTTTTCAAATTTCATAGGTCTATTAAATTGTCAAATACATTTTTAATTTAAAAATTCTGTCTTTCAATATTGTTTCAGGGATTTAGGTCTAGTTGAATCTGCTCAACCTGTTAATCAGTGTCACATGCCAGATTCCAATTCACTAACAGTGTGCCTGTATGACTTTTCTTTCCATAGTGTTTGAATTAAATTTTTATTACTTATTATATATAAGTTATATACACACACACACACACACACACACACACACACACACACACATATATAGCAGCTCATACATTTCAAGTGAAACCACAAGGTAAAATAAGTTCTGGCTTAGTATAAAATGAGTTCTGGCTTAGTATAAAAAAGCTGTTGGCAACTCAACATGTATAGATGGATGTGGCTCAACAAGAATTTAGACAAAAATATTGAACTATAACGTGTTGCTATGATTTAGTCTCTAATGAGCTTATAAATAAATCCATATTTCAGCACATATATCCAGTTGTGTTCAGTACCTCTAAAAGTGGTATATCAAGAATTCTTAGGCTACTGAGAAAACAGATTCTGCTATTACCCAAGAAATCAACTGGAAGGCACTTTTATAACCTTATACCACGTAAGGAAAAATTGAAAGGTAGTACTAATAAATGCAAATTAGCAAAATCACAGTACAGAAACCTATAGTTTGTTATTCCAGGAAAAATAATAAAATTCTTATTTTGGCATTTTTCAGAAAGAATAAATACATTAAATATGACAAAATATACCCAGTCAAGTATAAAAAAATCTTTGAAATATAAATGATTTTATTCTTATTCTTAAATATTTACTGTAATATATTTAGAAGAGTTTTTCAGTGAAAAATGCTTGTAGCTACTATGTATAAATTAAAACAATCCTTGGAAAAATAGTATCTTTAATTAATAATGTAGTTCGAAGCTCCAAGGATGTAAAAGAATTTCTCCTGGGTTCATAGTTCGTGACCCAAATCAAGTTCAAATGAAGATATGTAACAGTCATAAGTTATATTATTAAATGAAAATACTTCTAGAAATAAAAATAAAAAGAGTTAAAAGCAAATGAAAAAAAGGAAGGAAGTGGATTGCTCACAATTACTCCTAAGGTATGGAATCAAACTAAGTGCTAATCAACAGGTGAATGAATATAGAAAATGTTGTATATTTACACAACGGAATGCTATTCAGCCCTTCAAAAGAAGCAACTCTTGTTATTTGCAACAACCTCAATGAACCTGGAGGACATTACGCTAAGTAAAATTAGCACAGAAACTATAGAAGCAGAGAGTAGAATGATGATTGCCTGGGGCTGGGGGTGGAGGAGATGTGGGTCAAAAGTAATGGGTCTTCCCTATGTCTCTTACATTAACATATAATTCATTCTTCTCTCAGTTTTGATTCACCAGGGAATGGAATCATATCCTCAGGAGTCAAAACTGAAGGAAATATATATTTGTTAAAGAAATGCAGGTGGTATATTGAAATTTCAGAGGCTTAGAAAAATAATATATTTTCTGCTCACATCACTATCCCCTGTGGTTTTTTTTGTTTTTTCGTTGTTTTGTTTTGTTTAGTTTTTTGTTTTTTTCAGGTTAAGAGGACTTCATGATCTTACAGGAATTATATTATTTTTCATCTATCTGCATTCTTCTTTTTCTTCAGTGAATAAATTAAAAAAGAGATGAAGAGAAGACACATTTGCTTCTTATCCACACATCACTTTCACTCACTATTAGTTAATGTTGGTAGAGCTGAGAATAGCAGTTTCCTGGTAGAACAACCACTTCTTAGCAGTACAGAAATCACTGAAAGTGTTATACCCAGACCGTTTATTCCCCGAAGAAGACCACCAGAGTCCAGAGTCAAAGCTAAGCAGCAAGGATCTTTATTACAGGTTCGGACCTGGAGCTCTCACACACTCGTGAAACGAGCCAGGCAAGAGAGCTCCCCTTCTGGGCTCTGAACAGTGTTATATAGTCTGGGGTAAACAGGCACAGAGTCATCCTACAAATTGGATGTATGGTTGGCCAATATTCGAACAAAGCGATTTGGCTGATTATGATTGGTTCCCGCCATCTCTAGTATTTCCGTTAATTTTGAAACCCTGGTGACGTTTATCAGGGGCTGGCAGGACACGGGCGGGAAAGCGGTCTCACACAAAGGCAGTTAATCATTTGTTTTTACAAACCTGAGGCGGGAAAGCGGTCTCACACAAAGGCAGTTAATCATTTGTTTTTACAAACCTGAGGCGGGAAAGCGGTCTCACACAAAGGCAGTTAATCAATTTGAGGTAGGTTTCACAACAGGCCTAGGCAATACTTAAATGCATCCGGTGACCTTGCCATGCCACAGAAAAACGGGAGCTTACAAGAAAAACAGGAACTTACAATATTTTTACCATATGTTTGTGAGAGCAGGACAAAGTTTTAGCACCGGGGTGGGGGCATCCTGTGCCCTTTCAAAAGAAAAGTGTGTCTCTCATAAAAAGCTTTTTTTTTTTTTTTTTTTTTTGAGACGGAGTCTTGCTCTGTCGCCCAGGCTGTAGTGCAGTGGTGAGATCTCAGCTCACTGCAAGTTCTGCCTCCCAGGTTCATGCCTTTCTCCTGCCTCAGCCTCCCGAGTAGCTGGACTACAGGCGCCTGCCACCATGCCCAGCTAATTTTTTATAGTAGAGACGGGATTTCACCTTGTTAGCCAGGATGGTCTGGATCTCCTGACCTCGTGATCCACCCGCCTCAGCCTCCCAAAGTGCTGGAATTACAGGCGTGAGCCACCGTGCCCAGCCAAAAAGCTAATGTATTTTAAGCAAAATAAGCATATGCATCAATACCAAAATGCTTCTGGTAAAATAAAGATTCATTTTATTGATTTTTTTCTCTCCTTTTTTTTTTTTTTTTGAGACTGAGTCTCGCTTTGTCGCCCAGTCTGGAGTGCAGGGGACGATCTCCTTTCACTTCAAGCTCCGCCTCCCGGGTTCATGCCAGTCTTCCGTCTCAGCCTCCCAAGTAGCTGGGACTACAGGTGCCTGCCACCACGCCTGGCTAATTTTTTGTATTTTTTAGTAGAGACGAGGTTTCACCGTGTTAGCCAGGATGGTCTCAATCTCCAGACCTCATAATACGCCCGCCTCGGCCTCTCAAACTGCTGGGATTACAGGCGTGAGCCGCTGCGCCCGGCCTCATTTTGTTGATTTCTATTGAGCTCAGGTAATATTTCACCAAAACGCTGGCATATATGTAGCCAAAAAAGGAATATTGTTTGAAATAAGAATATTGTGAATAAAGTTATTCTGTCAATAGGACAACGTTATGACTTCGTACAAATCTTACCTGTAGTTGTACATCAAATGCTACTTTTTATTAAAAATTGTATTTTATGTAAGTATTCAATTTCTATCACCTTTCTTCTCTATTTCAACACCTTCTTCACTTTACACCAATGAAAAGCAAGCCAGCTGGTGACAGGAAAGCACGTGTTGCTATTGCCATTTTAATGATGACAATGAAGAGCACTCATTTCAGTAGTACTCACGTGCCAAACACTGTTATTACTGATACAATTTTTGGCTAAGAAGACTATCTCATTCAAGTGTGTTTTATGGAATTTGATTGACATGTAAGTGTCTGTGACTTACCTGGATTATTATAATTTTTCACGAATCCAGATTGAGTACTATAAATAAACAATCTTCTACTAAAAGCCTTTCTGAGGCAGAGTTGGATACATCAAATTTTATTATAATATGGTAAAAGTGTGTTAACCATGTGTAATCCCTCTGAACACAGCACTCTCAGTTTTCAGTATTCACATTGAGTCACTCAGGGGAAATCGGTATCTCTGTAAACAGGCAGAAGAAGGTGCCCAGTGGAGGTGCACCACATTGCATGGAAATGCTGTCCACATGCACCTTTGGGGTCTTAATGTAACTAACTGGGCTGTCATTTGCATGGCTACATACTCACTGAATCTGGTCATACTGTTTTTGGCAGCTAATGGCATTTGTTCCCCCATCAGTTTTCTACAATTATTTGCTTTGCTGAAAAATAAATCTTTTGTTAACTCACTCTAAGAGACTAGATTTTCAATTTTCAATTTTCAAATATGAAAGCAAATCAGAGAAGAACAATATGTGTATATAGCATGCATTTTCCTGCCTATCAAAATTCTTCTTGTATTGCCTTGGAAACCCTAGGAAACCACCTAAAGAATTCTCCCTTCAAATTGTTTAGCCAGAATTTTAGATTTCAAAAGATCCAAAACTTAACGATTGAGCAAAGCAAAAATCTTGTCTTTGCTTCTTGTTAGTAATCTGTCATTTCAGAAAACATGGCAATTATACCAAGCCATTGAAAAACAGGTGGTTTTGGTTAATTTTATCCCATTTAAAATGTTGTCTTTAATTGTTACTTTTATCATGTTAATCTGAGATAAACTATCTACATAACTATTTATGCATTCAGGAAATATTATGTCAGGCACGGTGGCTCACACCTGTAATCCCAACACTTTGGGAGGCCAAGGCGAGTGGATCACTTGAGGTCAGGAGTC
>NC_045441.1:45829476-45868096 GCF_002776525.5 Piliocolobus tephrosceles
TTCTCCTGCCTCAGCCTCCGGAGTAGCCGGGACTACAGGTGCCCGCCATCACGCCCGGCTAGTTTTTTGTATTTTTAGTAGAGACGGGGTTTCACTGTGTGAGCCGGGATGGGATGATCTCGATCTCCTGAGCCACCGCGCCCTGTCCCCTCTTTCTTTTCTCTGCCATGGGATCCTCCTATGACGTGTCTGTCTCTTTCTCTTAAAAGCACTTGTAATCCCAGCACTTTGGGAGGCCGAGGCGGGCGGATCACATGAGGTTGGGAGTTCGAGATCAGCCTGACCAACTTGGAGAAACCCCATTTCTACTAAAAACACAAAATTAGCCGGGCATGGTGGCGCATGCCTGTAATATCAACTACTCAGGAGGCTGAGGTAGGAGAATCGCTTGAACCCGGAGGTGGAGGTTGTGGTGAGCCCAGATCATGCGAGTGAAACTCCGTCTCAAAAAAAGTACCTCTGGGTCGGGCGCCGTGGCTCGTGCCTGTAATCCTAGCACTACTTTGGGAGGCCAAGGCGGGTGGATCACTTGAGGTCATGTATAATATTATACATAATATTATATATTATTATATATATTTTATATTATATACAATAATATATTACATGAAAAAATACTGCTCACATATTAAAATAATATTTTGAATATTAGAATATTTGAATTCTAGAACTAGAGTATATAACGATGAAATTGTTACAATAAATTCCACCTGCTTCTTTTTTTTTTTTTAAGTTTGGCTACTAGAATGTTTAAAATTCACATGTGACTTACATTTTGTTTCAGAGGATTGCCTCCGTTTTAAAATCTCAGGATGCCTGCTTAAAGGACCAGAAGCTAGGAAGGTCCTAAAATCTGAAATTGTTAAATAATGTTATTATATTTTTTCCATTTGTTAATAGCCATATAATTGTGAACCTCAAATATCTGAGACAGATCTCAGTTAATTTCGAAAGTTTATTTTGAGGCCAGGCGCGGTGGCTCACGCCTGTAATCCCAGTACTTTGGGAAGCCGAGGCGGGTGGATCACCTGAGGTCAGGAGTTTAAGACCAGCTTGGCCAACATGGTAAAACCCCAGATCATGCGAGTGAAACTCCGTCTCAAAAAAAAGTACCTCTGGGTCGGGCGCGGTGGCTCACGCCTGTAATCCTAGCACTTTACTAAAAGAAAAATTAGCCAGCTACTCTGGAAGCTGAGGCAGGAGAATCGCTTGAACCACGGAGGTGGAAGTTGCGGTGAGCGGAGATCAGATCGTGCCACTGCACTCCAGCCTGGAAGACAGAGCGAGACTCCGAAAGAGACAGACAGAAAGAGAGAGAGAGAAAAAGAAAAAGAAAGAAAACTGGACATGGGGAGGGGGCTTCCAGGTCCTGGGTAGATAAAAGACAAATGGTTGCATTCTTCTGAGTTCCTGATTAGCCTCAGAAAAGGAGGCAATCAGACGTGCAGTCCTTTTAGTGAGCAGAGGGGTGACTTTGAATAGAATGGAAGGCAGGTTTGCCTAAGCAGTTCCCAGCTTGACTTTTCCCTATAGCTTAGTGATTTTGGGGCCCCAAAATTTATTTTCCTTTCACACAATATACTATTTATTAATACAAATGCATATGACTTTATACACAAGGGTAAATGCAAATACCCGGTGGGTGGGCCTGGCTCAGTTCAGGGAGGAAGCCCTGACTGAAAAGCCTGCAGCTTAGGTTTCATTCTATCTTCTTTCAGCCCAGCAACTGAGCACATCTTCTGTCATTCAGGGCCTGAGGGGGCGGGTCCTTAAACATCATCCAATCAGAGACTGGGACCCGTCCAATCAGGCACGCAGCTGGAGCGGACAGGACGGCTTCCGGGAATTGGCGGGGCCTTTGTCTCTCGCCTCAGCCGGAGCTCCGGCTCTCGTCTTCTTTGCTGTGTGTCCTCTGCTCCTAGAGGTCCAGCCTCTGTGGCCCCGTTACCTGCAGGTATTGGGAGATCCACAGCTAAGACGCCAGGACTCCCTGAAAGCCTGGAAATGGTGAGAGTGCCGGGTCCCAGATCCCGAGAGGGGGAGGGGCTGGTTGGAACTGGTGGGAAGTGGCGGTGGCGAGACTGCGGCTGCCCTGCAGTCGACTCCAAAATCCGCGGCCGGGAGTTCTCCTTGGCGCAGCTCGGCCCTCAGTCCCCTTCAGTCATAAAATGGTTGCTGGGCTGGCAGCCGGGACCCCGGGCGTCCTGTCTCGTCCCTGTGCGGTGACCGTGCCCTGGCCTGGAACCCTCTCTGGGCAGCTCTGCACCCGCAGCGCCGCATCTCTCCCCGTTGACTCAGGGTGCAGGGTTCATGAATAGCAAGAGCTTTGGTTCGTGGGGTTCCCAGGCCCTCCTTTTTTCTATTAAAATGTATGGAAGTCACCCCGAAAATATTAAAGAATTTAATCAGACAGTCATTCACAAATTATAGAGCACCCAGCTGTGGTTTGTAGTTTGTGGTCCATGGGAGGGGCTTGAAGGAAAGACTTTTATAAGGTGTGTGATGAAGAAAACCAGTAGTTGGTTAGGTACCGTTATGTAGTTTTCTTAATTTGTAAAATCAGGGTGAACATTTCCTGGTTATGTCATCAGACATATGGTTGGTCTGATGGTTGGTTGGTTAAGCCTGAATTTTGTTTCCCCCAATGTTGTAATTTACAAAAAGTTTGAGTTAGATTTTTTTTTTTTTCATTTCTTTCTGAGACGAAGTCTGACACTGTCGCTCAGGCTGGAGTGCAGTGGCGCGATCTCGCCTCACTGCAACCAGCGCCTCCCGGGTTCATGCAATTCTCCTGCCTAAGCCTCCCAACTAACTGGGATTACAGGCGCACGCCGCAACGCCCAGTTAATTGTTTTGTGTTTTAGTAGAGACTGGGTTTCACTGTGTTGCCCAAGCTGGTCTCGAACTCCTGAGCTCAGGCAATCCACCGGCCTCTGCCTCCCACAGTGCTAGGATTACAGGCGTGAGCCACTGCGCCCGGCCAATTTGAGTTAAAATTTTTTTAAAATGGGGACCCTGGGACTGGAGCTACCTCAGTCTGATTGCCTACTACTTAATTATGTTCACACTCCACAGGGGACAGATTTTCCCCTGAATTTTTCACATGTGGCCCAAGCAGAATCTCAAGACTACTACCCACCCCCAATTCCTCCAGCTTAACTCTGACTTGCAGTAAAATACCAAATTTCCAGTTCTGACATTCCGAAATGCCAACTTCCTCATCCTAATTCACATTATTTTAGTGTACATTTTAGATACTGTATTTTAATTAATCATTTTTTTTGACAAAGCATTGGATAGCACTTTAGAAAAATTTTTTCCTGTTTGAAAATATTTCCCAGGAGAAGAAAGCAAAGAATCATCCCCTGACACTGTGTTGTAAAAAATGTCTGCGCCTCTTTTTAAAAAAATCTTCCCTAGGCACAGAGATCTTATCAAAATGTTTTTGGGTCAAGGTTTCCCTTTGGAAACTTTATGGAGTGATGTTTCCTCAGCCGCTCCTCAGTGTTTTCCTGGTTTTGACTTTTAGTACTGTCTGGGGATAAACCAAGATACCCACAATCGCTATGTCTGCTAGAATGTTTAGTGAATATCAGCTCCTGGGTCATTTTCTCCCATAGGACAGTCTCATGTATGGAGTGTAGCTTCTCCAAAGAGCAGATGGATGTCATGGGGCTGACAGGCATCTCCTGGTGCACTTTTTTTTTTTTTTTTTTTTTTGAGACCGTCTCACTCTGTCACCCAGCCTGGAGTGCAGTGGGGCGATCGTGGCTCACTGCAACCTCTGCCTCCCAGGTTCAAGCAATTCTCTAGTTTCAGCCTGCCAAGTAGCTGGGATTACAAGTGCACGCTGACACACCTGGCTAATTTTTGTGTTTTTTGTAGAGACGAGGTTTCACCATGTTGGCCGTACTGGCCTTAAGTGGTCTGCCCACCTTGGCGTACCAAAGTGCTGAGATTACAGGCACCCTGCGCTGGCCGCACTTTTTGTGTTTTTTGAAAAGCTAACCCGTTGAGACATTAAGATTGTCTTCACCCAGCCCAGCTTTCATTTCTTGGAGATAGATTGCTGGTCAGCCAATCAGATGCTGGTATTAAGGGGAAAACAGAAATAATTTCTTCTCCCTGAATTCTCTAACATTTGTGAAAGAAAAAATAGTGTACCAAAAAAAAAAAAAAAAAAAAAACACTAAAAAAACTTACTCCAGTGAGGTGGTGCAAGAACTTGCAAACGAAAATGCATCTGGAGCAGTAACTAAGGTACAGTGTCTCTGAACAGGGTGGTCATTGAGCACTTAGCAGGATTGGGTGGGAGAATCAAGTGATCATGGCCTGACTTTACAGGAGTCAAACACATCAGTTTTCTGATCAGCACTGCCACTCTATAGGGGTTTATAATCTTGAAAAATGTGTTCACTTTTTTTGACTTCAGTTTTTTACTGTAAATTGCATTTTATTAGTAAAACTTGAAAGGTAAAAATTTTTTAAAAAGTGGGTTTCAGGGAGAGAAATATCCAATTATATAGTCCATTTGTTAAAAATCATCATTTATCTTTTTCTTTCCCAGAATGAGTTTAAGAATTTTCTCAGGTGTGTCTTTTATGGGTGAGATCAAACAGAATTCCAAGTCTTGACTTTTAGAATGCTACCAAGGAAAAAAATAGGGAGAATCTCTTTTTAATTTTGGCTGTAGAAAATAAATACTTTTCCACAAGAATATGTAGTAGATGATTGGTGAGTTACTTACATTTGTGAAAACATCAGTTCCTACATGCAGAGTACATTTGTGACAGTGAATATCTGTGGTCTATGTCCTGTTATCTTGATTTCTGAGTTTAATGCTGAATTATATGGTAAAACTTGGTACCTCCCAGAAGTGTTCCCATATGACTAATTGTTTACTACATGATTTTCAATAAAAATTATAAAATAACACATTTATCATCTAAAAGGAATGGATACTTTTGCTTTTCTTGTTGAGGTATAAAATGTAAACACCTTAAAATGTCTTCCCCTTATATGATCACTGTGTTTGAGTAATTTTGCTGGATTTTTAAAAACACTTTCAAAAACCAAGTGAATACCTCTGACATGGAAATTAAAGCTTCAGCCCAGTGACTCCAAGCTAAGGCTAATATGGAGCCTGCAAAAGGAGGTTATTAAAGGCCCAGTTAGGTTTTTTCTGGAGAGCCTCCCCTGCAGATGTCGCAGCCTGCTCACACCAGCCATGGAAGAAGCCTTAATACTGAGAGAAGCAACAGAGCCCAGGAAAGCTGGGGACGCACAGGCAGATGCAGTTAAGGTTAAGATGGAAGGGGATTGGGAGGGTCTTACTGAAGATGAAGTTGTTACTGTTTTAAGGTAGTTTCTAGACTTTATAAAATAAAACAAAGTTATATTTATGTACAAAAAAATTTGAATTCCAAAGGAGTATTGCAACAGGCAAAGTACCAACTATAAGATCTTTACGGATTGCAAAGTTTAAGCAGACAAGATTAGAAAGAAGGTGGGAGGAGATGGCAAATAGAGGGTGGGAAAATTAGATTTTATATCAGAGAATGTTTTACTCTGAAGTCAGTGTGTTCTTAGCTGGGACATAAAATGGTGTATGTTGGCTCAGACTGAGGGTAGCTCAAAGTTCTGAACCTGTGGGAAGAAGATAAACTTAAGTAAAGTTTGATTAAGAAGTATTTTTTCTTAGCCACTGAGACCAATTCAGCTGTTTTTTTTTTCTGTTGTTGTTGTTTGTTTTTTAATGAGAAAAGAAAATGTGGAGTCTGTGTTTGGTTATGTGATAAGTAAGAAAAGAGAGCACCATCTAAGTCATAATGGGAAGGGTGTTTCTTTCCATAAACTGTTCCTGGAGAACAAAAAGGATGGATAATTTTATTAATCACAGCTATTTACCAGGATTATCTATGTGCTTCATCTTTCCCCACCTCTTTTCTTGGTCCTGTTTCTTCCATTTGAGTTTTTCTGTGTTGTGTCTTTTATAATAAACTGGTCAACATAACTACAGTGTTTGCTGAGTTCTGTGAGTAGCTCTATCAAATTATTGAACTTGAGGGAGGTTATGGGAATCCCAGATTTTTAAACAGTAACCCCGGTGTATAGATGGGCCTATGGAATTTGTGACTGGCATCTGCAGTGAGGATAGTGTTGTGGAACTGAGCCCTGAATCGGTCTGTGCTGACCCCGGGTGGTGTCAGAATTCAGATGTTAGACAATTAGTTGGTGTTAGAGAATTGCTTGGTATTCAACAAACTCTAGAGATTTGGTACCAGAGGAGAGATATCACAGAATCCTGGCCTGGAATGGAACTCTGTGTATGTGGGAATGGGAGACTCTGCTCTCCTGTACATAGGCTGTCACACTGCCCGTTGTCCTGTGATTCCAGGTCTCCTCCCAAGGTAAGCAAGAACTGAAAACTTAGAGGAAATGAACTGTGATAACGGATCCCTTTTTTCCACAGCTGCCACCACAGGATTCCCATCCACTCTCAAACATACCCACTAGACATTGATGTGTCCACACCCCTCCCAGGACTAGGCACCGCCCTCAGGAATTTCACCATTTTTGATCCTGGTATTTTTTGCCAAAAATCCACAAAAGTGTCTACATGTCTCTGGGCATATCCCCACCCCCGTACACTGAATCTGCAGTAGCAACCTGCTTTCTCCACCAACCAACAGTTCTGTACCACCTGTTCATAATCTCGTCTGCCTGCATGGACACAAATCAGACTACAGCCCCCCTGGGCCACTATCTGATAGCAGAAACAAATCCTTCCACCTACATTGTACTATTCTCCACTCATGGATTTTTTTTCCTTTTAACTTTTATATTTGGTTCGTGGTACACGTGCAGATTTGTTATATAGGTAAAATTGTGTCGTGAGGCTTTGGTGTGCAGATTATTTTGTCACTGAGTTAGTAAGCATAGCACCAAATAGGTACTTTTTCTGATCCTCTTTGTTCTCTCAGCCCCCACCCTCAACTTGGCCTCTGTGTTTATTGTTCCCTGCTTTGTGTCCATGTGTTTTTGTTTGTTTGTTTGTTTGTTTTGAGATGGAGTCTTGCTCTCTTACTCAGGCTACAGTTCAGTGGCATGATCTTACTGCAACTGCCTGCCAGGTTCAAGTGATTCTCCTTCCTCAGCCTCCCGAGTAGCTGAAATTACAGGCACCTGCCACCATGCTTGGCTAATTTATTTATTTTTTAAAATAGTGACAGGGTTTCACCATGTTAACCAAGCTGGTCTCAAACTCCTGACCTCAACTGATCTGCTGGACTCTGCCTCCCAAGATGCCATGTGTTCTTACTATTTAGCACTTACTTATAAATGAGAACATGTATTTGGTTTGCCATTTCTGCATTAGCTTGCTAAAGATGATGGTCTCCAGCTCAAACCATGTTGCTCAGAGGACATAACCTTATTATTTTTTTAGGGCCACATAGTATTTCATGATGTTTATATATCATATTTTGTTTTTATTAAATCTTTTGTTTTATTTTGGAGACAGGATATTCTATTGCCCAGGCTGGAGTACAGTGGTGTGATCTTGGCTGACTGCAGCCTCAATATCCTGGGCTTAAGCAATCCTCCTACTTCAGCCCCCAAAGTAGCTGGGACTACAGGCATATGCCACCACACCTAGCTAGTTTTTCTTTTTGTATTTTTTGCAGGTACGGGGTTTTGCCACGTTGTCCCGGGCTAGTTTCAAACTGCTGAGCTTAGGCAATCCAACTGCCTTGGCCTCCCAGTGTGCTGGGATTATAGGCGTGAGCCACTGCACCCGACAATATGTTTTCTTCCTTTTTTCTCTTTCACAGTCTCCCTCTGTCACCCAGACTGGAGTGCAGCGGTGCGATATTGGCTCACTGCAGCCTCCACCATCCAGGTTCAAGCGACTCTCCTGCCTCAGCCTCCCAAGCAGCTGGGATTACAGGCATGCACCACCATGCCTGGCTAATTTTTTTCGTATTTTTTAGTAGAGATAGGGTTTCAACCTGTTGGCCAGGCTGGTCTTGAACTCCTGACCTTAAGTGATCTGCCCACCTTGGCCTCCCAAAGTGCCAGGATTATAGGTGTGAGCCACTGTGTCCAGCCATAATGTTTTCTTTATCCGGTCTACTATTGATAGACATTTAGGTTGCTTCCATGTCTTTGCTCACAAGTACTATTGTGAATAGTGCTGCAAGGAACATGCATGTGCATGTGTCTTTAAAATAGAATAATTTGTATTTTAGGGGGCATATAGGGTATTTTTTGGGTATCCAGGTTGCTGAATCAAATGGTAGTTTTGATTTTAGTTCTTTGAGAAATCAT
The DNA here is from genome assembly GCF_002776525.5 of Piliocolobus tephrosceles. Lineage (NCBI taxonomy): Eukaryota > Metazoa > Chordata > Mammalia > Primates > Cercopithecidae > Piliocolobus > Piliocolobus tephrosceles. Next base: position 45,837,805 of record NC_045441.1, read on the forward strand.
CACACTGCTTTCACAGTGGTTGAACTAATTTATACTCCCACTAACAGTGTATAAGTATTCTTTTTTTTTTTTTGCAGCCTTACAAGCATCTATGTTTGTGTGTGTGTGTGTGTGTGTGTTTTTGACTTTTTAGTGATAGCCATTCTGACTGGTGTGAGATTGTATCTCACTGTGGTTTTTCTTTACATTTCTCTAATGATTAATAATGAGCATTTTTTAATATGCTTGTTAGCCCCATGTGTTTTCTTCTCTTGAAGAACATCTCTTCATGCTTTTTTCCTACTTAGTTTTTTTTTTTGTAAACCTGCTTAAGTTCTTTATCAGTTTTGGATATTAGACATTTGGCAGAAGCATAGTGTGCAAATATTTTCTATAATTCTGTAGGTTGTGTTTTTACTCTGTTGATAGTTTCCTTTGGTGTGAGGAAGCCCTTTAGTTTAATTAGGTCTCATTTGTCCATTTTTGCTTTTGTTGCAGTTGCTTTTGGTATCTTCATAATGAAATATTTGCCAGTTCCTATGTCTAGAATGGTCTTTCCTAGGTTATATTCCAGGGCTTTTGTTTAATTTTAAGTTTCAAATTTAAGTCTTTAATTTATCTTGAGTTGACTTTTGTATGTAGTGTAAGGAAGGGGTCCAGTTTCAATCTTATACATAGTGCTAGCTAGTTATCCCAGCACCACTAAATAGGGAATTCTTCCCACATTCCTCTTGTCAGCTTTGTAGAAGATCAGGTGGTTATAGGTGTGTGGCATTATTTCTGGGCTCTCTATCCTGTTGCATTGGTCTATGAGCCCGGTTGTTTTTTTTGTTTTTTTTTTGGTACCAGTACCATGCTGCTTTAATAACTGCAGCCTGGTACTATAGTTTGAAGTCGGGTAATGTAATGACTCCAGCTTTGTTCTTTTTGCTTAAGATTGCCCTGGCTATTCGAGTTTTGTTTGTTTGTTTGTTTTGTTTGATTTTGTTTCATATGAATTTTAAAATATTTTTTTTTCTGTTAAGAATCTTTTTGGTAATTTGATAAAATAGCATTAAATCTGTAAATTTTTATTTATTTATTTATTTTTTGAGATGAAGTTTTGCTCTTGTTGCCCAGGCTGGAGGGCAATGGCGCAATCTCGACTCACTGCAACCTCTGCCTCCTAGGTTCAAACAATTCTCCAGCCTCAGCCTCCTAAGTAGCTGGGATTACAGGCACGCACCACCACGCCCAGCTAATTTTTGTATTTTTAGTAGAGATGGGATTTCGACATGTTGGCCAGATTGGTTTCAAACTCCTGGGATTACAGGCATGAGCCACCATGCCCAGCCTTAAATCTGTAAATTTCTTTGGGCAGTATGGCCATTTCAATGATACCAGTCTTTCTGTCAGCATTCAATGATTTTCCATTTGTGTCATCTCTGACTTCTTTAAGCAGTGTCTTGTAATTCTTGCCCTGGTTAGCCGTATCCCTAGATTTTTAATTTTTTTTTTTTTTTTTGTGGAAATTGTGAATGGAATTGTTTTTGATTTGGCTTTTGGCCTGGATGTTTTTGATGTACTAGAGATGCTACTGATTTTTGTACATTTATTTTGTATCCTGAAACTTTGCTGAAGTTGTCATTTTAAAGTGCTTTTCTGTAGAGAATACAGAGTTTTCTAGGTATAGAATCATGTCATCTAGAAACAGGGATAGTTTGACTTTCTCTCTTCCTGTTTGGATGCCTTTTTTTTTTTCAATTGCCTGACTGCTCTGGCCAGGACTTAGAATTCTGTGTTAAATCGGAGTGGTGAGAGAGGGCATCCTTGTATTTTGGCAGTTTTCAAGGAGGAATTCCTCCAGCTTGTGTCCATTCGATATGTTGACTGTGGGTTTGTCATAGACAACTCATTACTTTGAAGTATGTACCTTCTCCCCCGCCCCGCCAGATGGAGTCTTGCTCAGTTGCCCAGGCTGGAGTGCAGTGGTGTGATCTCAGCTCACTGCAAGCCCCTCCTCCTGGGTTCACGCCATTCTACTGCTTCAGCTTCCCTAGTAGCTGGGACTACAGGCATCCACCACCATGCCCGGCTGTTTTGTGTTTTTAGTAGAGAGGGGGTTTCACTGTGTTAGCCATGGTGGTCTCGATCTCCTGACCTCATGATCTGCCCCCTTGACCTCCCAAAGTGCTGGATTACAGGTGTGAGTGAGCCACCACTAGGTTAAAGTATGCTAGGCTAAAGTATGTACCTTTAATGCCTAGTTTGTTGAAGGTTTTTTATATTAAGTAAGTTAAATTTTATCAGAAGCTTTTTCTGCATCTATTAAGATAATCTTGTGGGTTTTGTCTTTAGTTTTGTTTATGTGATAAATAACACATTTGTGATTTATTGATTTGTGTTTGTTGAGCCAACTTTGCATTTTAAAGACAAAGCCTACTTGATTATAGTGAACTAGCTTTTTTTTTTTTTTGAGATGGAGTTTCACTCTTGTTGCAATGGCATGATCTCAGCTCACTGTAGCCTTTGCTCCTGGGTTCAAGTGATTCTCCTGCCCCAGCCTCCCAAATAGCTGGGATTACAGGCACGCGCCACCATGCCCGACTAATTTTGTATTTTTAGTGGAGACAAGGTTTCTCCATGTTGGTCAGGCTGGTCTCAAACTCCCGACCTGAGGTGATCCACCTGCCTCAGCCTCCCAAAGTGCTGGGATTACAGGCCACCGCGCCTGGCCGAACTAGCTTTTTGATGTATGTACTACTGGATTTGGTTTGCCAGTATTTGTTGAATTTTTCATCAATATTCATCAAGGATATTGGGCTAAATGAAATTTTCTATTTTTTATTATATCTCTACCAGGTTTTGGTTTCCGAATAATGTTGTTCTTATATCATGAGTTGGGGAGGAGTTTCTTCTCAGTTTTTTTGGAATAGTTTTTGTAGGAATGGTACCGGCTCTTTTGCGTACATCTGGTAGAATTCAGCAGTGAATCTGTCTGGTCCGAGACTTTTTTTTTTTTTCGGTTGGTAGGCTGTTTATTACTAATTAAATTTTGGAGCTTGTTATTGGTCTGTTAGGGATTTGATTCCTTTTTTGTTCAGTCTTGGGAGGATGTATTTTTCCATAAATTTTCATTTTTTTCTAGATTTTCTAGTTGTGTTCATAGTAGATTTCAAGTTATTTATTTATTTATTTTTTATTATGGTGTCTCGCTCTGTCGCCCAGGCTGGAGTACAATGGCACAATCTTGACTCGCTGCAACCTCCGCCTCCCAGGTTTAAGCGATTCTCCTGCCTCAGCCTCCCGAGTAGCTAGGATTACAGACGTGCGTCACCACACCCAGCTAATATTTGTATTTTTAGCAGAGATGGGGTTTATCATGTTGGCCAAGCCAGGCTGGTCTCAAACTCCTGACCTCAGGTGATCTACCGTCCTTGGCCTCCCAAAGTGCTGAGATTACAGGCGTGAGCCACTGTGCCTGGCCAAGTTATTTGTATTTTTGTACATTCAGTGGTAATGTTCATTTTGTCATTTCTAATTGTATTTATTTGAATCTTCTTCATTAATCTAGCTATTAGTTTATTTTATTAATTTTTTCAAAGATTTAACTTCTGAATTTCTTAATATTTTGTAATTTTTTTTATGTATAGATCTTCTGTTCACATCTGATTTTAGTTTTTTCTTATCTTCTGCTAGTTTAGGGGTTGATTTGCTCTTGCTTCTCTCATTCTTTTATTTGTGATATTAGGTTGTTAAATCTAGATCTTTCTAACTTTTCGATGTGAGCATTTAATGGCATAAATTTCCCTCTTAACACTGCCTCAGCTGTGTTCCAGGGATACTGGTGTGTTGTATTTTTGCTCTCATTTGTTTCAAAAAACTTCTTTATTCCTGTCTCAATTCCATTATCTACCCAAATATCATTCAAGTGCGGGTTGTTTAAGTTCCATGTAATTGTATGGCTCACTGTAAACTCTGCCTTCCAGGTTCAAGTGATTTTTGTGTCTCAGCCTACCTAGTAGCTGGGATCACAGGTGCCCGCCACCATACTCAGCTAATTTTCGTAATTTTAGTAGAGTCAACATGGTTTCACCATGTTGGCAAGGCTGGTCTTGAACAGATCTGAGGTGGTTCGCCTGCCTCGGCCTCCCAAAGTATTGGGATTACAGGCGTGAGTCACCATGCAGGGCCATTTATGTTGTTTTAAGATGGAGAGTTCTGTAATTTCTATTAGGATTATTTGACCAAGTATTGAGTTTAGGTCCTAATATCTTTGTTAATTTCCTGCCTCAATAATCTGTCTAATAGTGTCTGTGGTGTGTTGTTGTCTCCCACTATTACTGTGCTAGAATCGAAGTCTCTTCATAGGTTTCCAAGAACTTGCTTTATTCATATCACTCATGAATAACACTTCTTTTCTTCTGTTTTTCCCCCGCCCCCATAAACGTTCTTTAAAGTGCACACAGTGTGCCCAAGGTTACTGCTTAGATGCCAGAATCCAGTTATCTACTGAGTTCAGATGTCCAAGAGTTCAAGAGTATGTCCAGAAGGCTGGCTGTTGTAGGAGAAAATATAAATTAGAAATAAGAGACTTTATTACTCTGTTTCCTGAAAATAAGGGAGAATATTTTGCTTTTCTCTGTTTTCTTAAAGCATTTAGATTGTATGTAGATATTTTTCTGCTTTTTTGAAATGTATGTAAATCATATGAACAGCTAAATCCTTTGTTTTTCTTTTTGACTCAAGGTTCATTTCATTTTTTTTTTTTTTTTTTTGAGACAGTCTCGCTCTCTGTGTCACCCAGGCTGGAGTGCAGTGGTGCGATCTTGGCTCACTGCAACCTTCTCCTTGTGGGTTCATGCGATTCTCTTGTTTTAGCCTCCCGAGTAGCTGGGACTACAGGTGTACACCACCATGCCCAGCTAATATTTGTATTTTTAGTGGAGATGAGGTTTCGTCCTGTTGGCCAGGCTGGTCTCGAACTCCTGACCTCAGGTGTTCCACCCACCTACCTTGACCTCCCAAAGTGCTGGGATTACAGGCCTGAGCCACTGCACCCGGCCAGCAACTTATTTTCTATTCCTGCAGATGCAGTGGTTGTTTCACAAATCACAAAAAACTAAATATAAACACAATAAAAATTCCTTTAAACTACATTGAAATTTTCCTTTTTGTGTCTCTCTCATCTGTCTGTATTTTGTTTTTATTCTGTACATTTTTAAAAAACTCAATGACAGAGAAACAGAAGAAGAAATAAAAATACTGGGTCCTTCATCTAAATCCTGGGAATTACTGAACGTTTAGTACTAGCTCCCAGGGTGTTATGAAGATTCAATCACATAATGTGTTATTCCCAGTGAAGCGCTGTGTAACATACTCTTGAGAGTGAGAACACGGTGAATGCAGTGTCTGCTTAATAAACATTGCAGTGTACATGTGTATGTGCTGTTTTCCAAAGGCAGACTTATTCAGACATTGCTGCCTTCTTTTTCATCTGTAAACTTTAAAGAGACAGCAAAGAAGATACTTTCGGGTGGAGATGGATTGTCTTCATTTGTGTTGTTTGCTGTGCCTGCTTCCTCTAACTAGTGCTAATAGTGAGCCTAAGGGGAGCAACATCAGCATTGACAAGGACTAGTTTAAAACACCCATTCATGGACCCTTTCCAAACCTGCAGAATCACATTATGTAGAGTGGGGCCAAAATCACCAAGTGATTCATAAGCTCGTTAAAGTCTAAGAGGCAATGCTTAGCTAAGTGGTTATCAGCTCAGGCTTCTAATGAGGATTACATGGCCAATTTGCAGAAATCTTTTTACTTGTGCCCTTTCCGCAAGTTCTGTTTAATGCCCTTGGTGGAAGCATCCATGTTGCTTAATTATTAGATTGGTGCAAAAGTAATTGTCGTTTTCGCCTTTTTTTGTTTTTGAGATAGATTTTTGCTGTCGCCCAGGCTGGAGTGCAATGGCTCGATCTTGTCTCACTTCAACCTCCGCGTCCTGGGTTCAAGTGATTCTTCTGCCTCAGCCTACCCAGTAGCTGGGATTACAGGCATGCACCACCATGTCCTGGTAATTTTTTTCTTTTTTTTTTTAAGTAGAGATGGGGTTTGGCCATGTTGGTCAGGCTGGTCTTGAACTCCTGACCTCAGGTGATCCACTCGCCTTGGCCTCCCAAAGTGCTGGGATTATAGGCATGAACCACCACACCTGGTCTGTTTCTGCTGTTAAAAAACAAAACAAAACAAAACAAAACAAAAAACAACTATTATTATTACTTATTATTTTTATTTCTTTTTCCTTGCCATTAAAAAGAAATTGGCAGCAACGACAATTACTTTCACACTAAAAAGAAATTGGCAGCAACGACAATTACTTTCACACCAACCTAATGAGTGCCTCAGGTGATTCTAGAGTGAGAACAGAATCAGCTATGAGGGGTTCAAAATACATTCATAAGAATTAATTTCTGCCTTTGTACTAAAGGGTGGTCACAGGGCCAGTTCTGTTTGAATTTGGTAGGAACAGGACAGTGCAGCCCATATTGCCATTACTGTAGCAGAAATTGCTGGTGTCTGTGGCAAGGGAGGGCACTGAGGACAGAGAAAGAGAAACTTTATTTTTATCTCTGTGGAGCAGCTCATTGTTCCTGAATCTTTGCTGTCATAAAAGAACAGAAATGGGTGGACTTTATCTGTTTTGGACTTTTTCTTGTCATCTGCCTGTGGGTGTGGTGCTAGCAGGTAAACAGGTGGTGCTGACACTTCAAAGGCATATTCTCAAGATGCAGGTGTAATTTGTCCAGAGAATCTCATCTGAGAAGGAATCCCAGAGAAGGAGGAGAAAAGAGGAAAAAATGGTCTTTTTTTTTTTCTTAGCTAAACATGTCTCAGATCATGCCCACTCTTCTTCCTGGAATGCCATGCGTTTAGTACTTGTGAACCTTTGCTTCTCTACTTGCAGTTTTCTTCCCTAATAAGTTTATTTTAACTACTTTAAAAAGTTCTTATGATAGTCAAGGGTCTCTGAAAAATACTCCTTTCCTATATACCAAAGCCTACTGTACTTTCTCTACATCATGGCTTCTTATATTCCATGCAGAATTCTCACCATGAATTTGCAATGTGCAACATTAAAAATGTTTCCTTTGTGGCTGTAGATACTCAAAATTCCTGTTGGGGAAAAGCTGGTGCCAAGACCATCTTGGTTGGGGAGACCCTAACCCAGCGGCGCTAGAGGAATTGAAGACACACACACAGAAATATAGAGGTGTGGAGTGGAAAATCAGGGGTCTCACAGCCTTCACAGCTTAGAGCCTCAAACAGAGATTTACCCATGTATTTATTGACAGCAAGCCAGTGATAAGCATTGTTTCTATAGATTATAGATTAACTAAAAGTATTCCTTATGGGAAACAAAGGGATGGGTTGAAATAAAGGGATGGGTTGGGCTAGTTATCTGCAGCAGGAGCACATCCTTAAGGCACAGATCACTCATGCCACTGTTTGTGGTTTAAGAACTCCTTTGAGCGGTTTTCTGCCCTGGGCCAGATGTTCATTCCGGTAAACCCACAACCTTCCAGCATGGGCGTCATGGCCATCATGAACATGTCACAGTGCTGCAGAGATTTTGTTTATGGCCAGTTTATGGCCAGATTTTGGGGGGCCTGTTCCCAACAAGCTGGGGTCATTTGTAAATATGGAGAACATGTAATGTTGGGGTTCCATTTGTGTTCTCCATTAGCTCTATGCAAAACAGAATTAACAAAATGCTTATTTAAACAGGGTAACATTTATTAGCCAAAAAGTTCTAAAAAAAAAAAAAAAAATTACTCAGAGATGGCCAAACATGGCGGCTCATGCCTGTAATAACCAGCACTTTGGGAGGTTGAGGTGGACAAATCACCTGAGACCAGGAGTTCATGACCAGCCTGGCCAACATGGTGAAACCTCATCTATCCTAAAAATACACAAATTAGCTGAGTGTGGTGGTGCATGCTTGTAGTCCCAGCTACTAGGGAGACTGAGGCAGGAGAATCGCTTGGGCCTGAGAGGCAGAGGTTGTAGTGATCAGAGATTGCATCACTGCACTCCAGCCTGGGCAACAGAGTGAGACTGTATCTCCAAAAAAAAAAATATTAGGAGAAAATGCTCTCTATGGTGTTAAAGACTACTTAAAATTACTATTAAAAATAACAACATAAGCAGCACACCAACATGGCACAAGTATACATATGTAACAAACCTGCACGTTATGCACATGTACCCTAGAACTTAAAGTATAATAAAAAAAAAAAAATCCAAAAAAAAAATAAATAAATAATAAAAAATAATTTTTAAAATGAAAGGTAACCACAATCAATTATTTGAAAGAGGAATTGTTTTTATGCAAAATTAGTTGACTGCTTGGAACTCAGAATAAAAAGAAATACTAATGTAAGTGTACATTTGTTTAGTGATCTGTACCTTTCAAATTTTATATCTACTATCATACCCACCTTACATGAAATATTTATATAAACAAATGTGTTTTTAGATTAGTAACAAAATTATTTTCTTGTGGGCAATATATATAATTTGTGGACAGGAAATATAAATTGCTAAAACAAAGTCCATTTTAGTAAAGTTACAAGTATATAAATATTGCAACTGTTGGATATTCCTGTTAATTTGCATTTTTTCAAATTATAGCCTCTTCCCTTATGTTTTTTAAGAAATACTGGAAAATGTCCTAACTGCACCAGTTTTTCTAGCATGACTTGTTTAAAGATCTAAGTCGGGAAATCATAGCATTCCCATAATCTACCAGATGCATTACAAATTCTTATACAGTAAAAATTCTTGTTTCCTAGTTCCATAATTCTATCATCTGTGTTATACAGATCTGTGGGTCTGTTTTAATTTGTTGTTTGTATTATTTTTTGGTTATGGATCACATCCTCCTGCTTTTTGCCTTTACAATAGGGTTTGATTAGATACTGGACACAAATTATATGTATTGTACAATCTCTGTAGATGAAATGCTAGAAGACACAACACTTACTTAACCATAATGTTTAGGGTGTGCCTAGCTCTGTAAGTTGAGGAATTAATTGAAAAATAAGAGAAATAAATATATTGGGTAATAAAAGTAAAAAATAAAAAAATAAAAAAATAACAACATAAGCCAGGTACGTGGCTAATGCCTGTAATCCCATGCACTTTGGGAGGCTGAGGTGGACAGGAGTTCGAGACCAGGCTGGCCAACATGGTGAAACTCCATCTCTACTAACAAAAAAAAAAAAAAAAAAATCAGCTGGTCATAGTGGCCGGCTCCTGTAATCCCAGCTACTTGGGAGACTGAAGCAAGAGAATCGCTTGAATCAGGGAGGCAGAGGTTGCACTGAGCCGAGATTACACCATTGCACTCTAGCCTGGGCAAGGGAGCAAAACTGTCTCAGGAAAAAAAAAAAAACCACACACACAAAATAACAACGTAAGAGTTATCTGTATCTTAAAGAGGGCATAAAACTGATATTTATGTATGGTTACATTCAGACTATAATTTGCTTTTGCAAGGGGCAATATTGAAGCAGTGATGCTGTGTTTTTCTCTGTGCCTCAGCATATCATACAAATTTGTCCTAGTTCAGTTGACGTTAGTGATTCATTTGGTATACCTATGTAACAGAACATGTAACCCAGAACTTATGTATAATAAAATAAAAGAGCTCCCTGACAGATTTATTTTTCTTACTATAGAGTTGTTTTTCTCTTCTTTATTAAGTATCTTTATGCAGCTAATGTGCGTAAACCATCACATTTAATCTGGAAGCTGCCCTTCTTTCTTAAGTTTCCTTTGTATATATTTGTCTTTGGAAAATAAAGGCTCTCATCTTTGTTTACAGGCCAGAAAATCTGGGAAAAACACAGGCTCTTCCACTTACTGGATGTTTGACAAAATATTCTTCTTGGGCCAAAAACATTGGCATTACTGGTGAGCTTGTTAAAAATTTGGAAACTCAGACTTTATTCCAGATCCTCTGGAAAGAAAATCTGCATAACAAGATCTCCAGTTTATGATTGTACACATTAAAATTTTAAAGCTAGCATGTAACACAACATTTCTTTCTATCTGAAAAATATACACAGCTCATTCTGTATGATGTAAATATAGCACTCACAAATGTACATGTTTGTGTCATTAATTTTATACTTTATTATCTAGAAAAGTATCATATATAAACTGCTGTTGTGGATCTTCTGCCACTCTTTTCTCAGAGTTGGAGAATACATTTGAGAATATTTCTGTTTTGAAAATTATTTTATTGGATAATTTTAGTCACTCCTATAAGTAAAAACCAGTTCTCTACTTTCCCATTCCACCTTGAGTCAAATTAAAAATTCTGTCCAGGGCAACTTGGTAACTATGTTTGTGTGTGTGTGTGTTTTTCAGGGACCACTGACATTTAGGGATGTGGCCATAGAATTCTCTCTGGAGGAGTGGCAATGCCTGGACACTTCACAGCAGAATTTGTATAGGAATGTGATGCTAGATAACTACAGAAACCTGGTCTTCCTGGGTGAGGATAATTTTAATACATAATTTAAAGGTTTCATTGCTCCTTTCTGTAGGTTTTTTTTTTGGAAATTTGTGCTTTGCATAAATAAGTTTTAGATCCCTGTTGCATAAATAAGTTTTAGATCCCTGTTTTCAAGAAAATCCTGGGGATTTGTTCATTTAGAAATGAATCTCTTTAAGATGTTTCATCTTGACCTGAACTTTCCTCATTCCTGAGCTACTCTGTATCCTTCACTCTAGATTAATGATAATTCCAAACATTTAGTGGCATAAAAGTTGCCCATACCTTAAAATCTAATTGCCACCACCAATGATGCAGTAGTACTGAGTAGTGAAATTAAGAACGTACAAATTTAAAATATTTTCTAAATATTTAGAAATTTATGTTATTAGATATTTTGGGATTAATTTACTAGAATAATTACATCCTCTTTACTGAGCACATTACTAGGTTGATAATGGGAGAATATGAGCAAGATTCATGTTACTTATTTTTAATAAAACAGGTATTGCTGTCTCCAAGCCAGACCTGATCATTTGTCTGGAGCAAGGAAAAGAGCCCTGCAATATGAAGAGACATGCGATGGTAGCCAAACCCCCAGGTAGGTGAGAGTGACAGTGAATATAACAGATGATACAGATGACAGGTCTAAAGGTCAAGGAGAAAGCCAGTTCTTAAAATGTGATTTGGGCCAGGCGCGGTGGCTCATGTCTGTAATCCCAGCATTTTGGGAGGCGGGGGGATAACGAAGTCAAGAGATTGAGAGCATTCTGACCAACATAGTGAAACCCTGTCTCTACTAAAAATGCAAAAATTAGTTGGGCATGTTGGCGTGTGCCTGTAGTTGCAGCTACTTGGAAGGCTGAGGCAGGAAAATCACTTAGTGAGCCAAGATCGTGCCACTGCACTCCAGCCTGGCAACAGAGTGAGACTCCGTCTCAAAAAAAAAAAAAAATGTGATTTGGGAAGCTGTGTTCAAAAGAAGTTGTTTCTGGGGAGCTGAGTTGTTTTTTCTTTTGCTCTCACATAGGAGCATATTCTGTCTGTGCTTTTAAATTCTCTAAGGATTCTACTTTCCCTTCAGTGATTTTTCCTTCAAGTTTATGGTGAAAGCTAAAGTCCTCTTCATGGCATATAGGAGACTGCACAATCTTACTGCTTTTCCATTGTTTTTGGGGACACACAGATATCTGTATAATTTTGAGAAACTATGTTAAACTATTTTTCAAGTTCTCTTTTTGCATCGTGTCTGAAATATGTGGGAGTAGTTTCTGTTACATTGGGTTTTTCTTCATTTTTCTGCACATACAATCCTGTTTTTATTACTATGGCCTTGAAATACAGTTTGAAATGATAAAGTATGATGACCTTCTACTTTGTTCTTTTTCCTCAAGATTGCTTTGGCTATTAAAAGTTTATTGTGGTTTCATGTAAATTTTAGGATTGTATTTTCCATTACTGTAAATAAAATACCATTGCAATTTTGATAGGGAGTTTATTAAATGTGTAGGTCACTTTGGATAAATGACACTTTAACAGTATTTATTCTTTGAATCCATATATGTAAAATATTTTTAAGTTTATTTGTGTCTTAATTTTTTTCATTGATATATCTTTCATTGTGAAGATTTTTTAGGCTGGGTATAGCTGCTCACGTCTGTAATCTCAGCATATTGGGAGGCTGAGGCGGGTGGATCACTTGAGGTCAGGAGTTCGAGATTGGTCTTGCCAACAAGGCAAAACCCCGTCTTTACTAAAAATACAAAAAATAAGCTGGACGTGGTGGTGTGCACCAGCTACTTGGGAGGCTGAGGAAGGACAATCACCTGAACTTGGGAGGCGGAGGTTGCAGTGAGCTGAGATCACCGCACTGCACTTCAGCCTGGGCAACAGAGCAAAACTGTCAAAAAAGATTTTTTACCAGCTTGGTTAAATTTCTTCTCAGAAATTTATGATTTAATGCTAATGTAAATAAGATTGTTTTCTTCCTCTATTTTACCAGATAGTTTAAGTGTATGAAACCATAACATACGTTAATTTTACATTTTGGTAATTTACTCAGTGTATTTATTAGTTTAAACAGGTTTTCACGTACTAGTTGTGGTTTTTAAAAGATAAGATCATATGATTTACAACAGCAACAGCAACTTATTTGTCCTCAATTTCAATGGCTATTTTTCTTTCTTTTTTTTTTTTTGGAGATGGCGTCTGCTCTGTTTCCCAGGCTGGAGTGCAGTGGTGCTATCTAGGCTCTCTGCAAGCTCTGCCTCCCGGGTTCACACCATTCTCCTGCCTCAGCCTCCCGAGTAGCTGGGACTACAGGCGCCTACCACCACGCCCGGCTAATTTTTTGTATTTTTAGTAGAGACAGGGTTTCACCATGTTAGCCAGGATGGTCTCCATCTAGTGATCTACCCGCCTCGGCCTCCCAGAGTGCTGGGATTATAGGTGTGAGCCACCGCGCCCAGTCTCTCTTTTTTTTTTTTTTAAACTAATTCTTCTAATACATACTTCCAGTGCTATGTTAAAATAGAAGCAATTGACAATGGCACAATATAGTTTTGCATTGATGTCTGTGAATTTGAAGAAACAAACACCTCTTTAAGTTTTTATAACCTGGTTTCAGGGGGTAAAGATCTCTTTATGTTGGCCCCCAGAGTGATGGGTTGCCCTCTGGGTTTGTAGTGAAGAGGTAGCTTGCTCACAAGGATGCTGGATCTGCTCTAGGGTCCACCTTTAGTTGACTGTTACAAGGAGCTTGGGTAGTTGTAATTCCCATTATATTTTTGGACAGACTGAATCTTTCAGGACTTTGCTTTGTGGGGAATACACCAGGGCAGGTTTTTGCAGTTGGGTCTATATATGGTGGGCCTTTTATTAGGATATGGGTGAGTATGGATTTCACTGAGTACCAGAGAGGATTTTCCCAGGTCACTGTGTGGATTTCTATGTAGGCAGAACTGGCCATGAGCTGTAGCTCAGGGAGCTGGAACTGAGTCATTGAACTGCCTCAGGGACCATAGTAAAACCCAAGGTCTGCAGGCCTCTCCACATGGCTATAAATGTGTGTCTTCCTCCAACCTCTGGAAGGGCAGGACCTCTCCCAGAATGTGGCTGGGAGGAGTTTGGGATCATTACAGAGTAAGTTCAGAATTCTCAGTGAGACCAAGTTGGGTGGGCCATTTCATGGTCTGCAGCCAAGAACAGGGGTCCTGTAATTTGCCTCCTGAATGAGGGCCTGCCTCCTGGAAAAAACACTCCTCAATCTTGGACTTTAGCAGAATTTCATAACTTCCTCCCTGGATCTCAAAGATTGTTTAAAGGAGTTTATTTTGAAGATGGAGTGTTGCTACATAACCCAGGCTGGTCTTAAAATTCCTGCCTGAAGCGATTCTCCAACCTTAATGTACCATGTAGCTGTCCTTACAGATGTGAGCCATGATGCCTGATTCTCTCATAGAGGCATTTTTTTCAGGGATGGCTGACAAATTTTCTTGTTGTGAGGGGATAAACGAATAGGGCACCTTTTATTTTTGCATCTTACTAATGTCACTCTCCCTATATAGTTTACTTTCTATGTGCTAGTTCAAATTTTTTCTGTTATTTTATATTTCTTTTTTTTTTTCTTTTCTTTGAGATAGAATTTTTAGCTCTTGTGCCCCAGGCTGGAGTGCAATGACATGATACAGCTCACTCAACCTCTGCTTCCTGGGTTTAAGCGATTCTCCTGCCTCAGCCTCCTGAGTAGCTGGGATTCAGGCACCTGCCACCATGCCCAGTGTACTTTTAGTAGAGATGAGGTTTCACCACTGTGGTCAGGCTGGTCTCGAACTCCTGACCTCGTGATCCACCTGCCTTGGCCTCCCAAAGTGCTGGGATTACAGGTATGAGCCACCACGCCTGGCTGATAAATTCTTTTTTAATGGTACATCAATGTTGCATACCATAGTTTATGAGTAAACATTTTCTATTATTGTTGCCATTCCAGATTAGTGTTATTTTATTGTAGGTTTCTTAATATCAGTGTATTGTGTTTTTTGTTTTTTACTTACATATAATTTTAGACAATTTGCAATTCTGTTTGTATACTTTAAGACAATGTGAGGTTTAATTAAGAGATAAGTTAGTCATGTCTATCACAATCAGATTATATATATGTGTGTTATTGTCTATAAATATGACCTCAATTTTGGTCATGGCTTATCTTGTATATATTCTTTCTTAGATGATTTTCAATGGTTGTTTTATCTAAGTGAGTAGTCATGGAAGTAGTCTTCTTTTCACCATGTGTTTTTAACAATGTGTATTTTTGTTGTTGTTGTTGTTGTTTTGAGATGGAGTCTCGCTTTGTCACCCAGGCTGGAGTGCAGTGGCGCAATCTCGGCTCACTGCAAGCTCCGCCTCCCGGATTCATGCCATTCTCCTGCCTCAGCTTCCAGAGTAGCTGGGACTACAGGCACCCACTACCACACTCGGCTAATTTTTTTGTATTTTTAGTAGAGACGAGGTTTCACTGTGTTAGCCAGGATGGTCTTGATCTCCTGACCTCGTGATCTGTTGCCTTGGCCTCCCAAAGTGCTGGGATTACAGGTGTGAGACACTGCACCTGGCCTGAATATATGTTTTCCTTATGTAAGAAAAACACTTTTGTTATTTGAAGGTAATTTTTGGAAAGATTTATAATTGTGTATTTTTTCAGTTTTTCTTTTAAAAAACTAATTCTTGTAAAAACACATAACATAAAATTTGCTATCTTAAATCTATTTAAGTGTACGTTTCAGGGCCAGGTATGGTGGGGGCTCACATACCTGGCCCTGATTTTGAAATCCCAGGATTTTGAAAGGCCAAAACAGAAAGATCACTTGAACCCAAATGTTTGAGACCACCCTGGGCAACATATGAAGACGCCCTCTCTACAAATAATTTTTATTAATAGTCAGGCATGGTGGTGTGCACCTATGGTCCCAGCTACTAGAGAGATTGAGAGGGGAGGATAACTTGAGCCTTAGAGTTTGATGTTGCATTGAGCCAAAATTGTGTACTCCAATTTGGATGACAGAGTGAGACCCTGTCTCAAAGAAGAATAAAAAAAAAGCTGTACATTTCAGACATGTAAAGTATATTCACATTGTTATGTTAAAAACTTCTAGAAATTTTATATTTTGTAAAACCGAAACTCAATACCCATTAAGTAACAACTGTTCATTTTACTCTCTTTGGCCCTTGACAAACACCCTTCAACTTCCTGTTTTGATCAGTGTGACTACTATCTCATATAAGTGGAATCATATAGTATCCATCATTTTGTCACTGGCTTATTTCAGGAGACAATATTCTCAAAGTTTATCTTAAAATGTGACATGATTTTCTTTTTAAGGCTCAATAATATTCCATTGTATGTATATGTTACATTTTTTGATGTCTTCAAGGAACATCTGGGTTGCTTCAGCCTTTTGGGTTTTGTGAATAGTGGTACAACAAACATGAAAGTTCAAATATGTCTTTCAGGTCCTGTGTTGCATGTTTTGGATACAGATTCATAAATAGGATTGTTGTATTTGATGATTATTTCATTTTTAATTATCTGAGGAACATTTATAAGAGTTTTAAATAATGGCTGCATCTGGTTTTTCACCAACAATGAATGTGGGTTTTATTTTCCAATAAAAATGATTAAGATTCGATGTTTTTAAAAATTAGTAGTGGCCATTCTGTTGGATGTGAGATGATTTTATTTTTTATTGTGATTTTTATGCATTTCTCTATAAATTAGTAATTTTGTGTGTCCTTTCAAACACTTTTTCCCATTTGTGTGTGTGTGTGTGTGTGTGTGTGTGTGTGTGTTTGAAATGGACTGTATTGCCCAGGCTGAAGTGCAGTGGCATGATCTCAGCTCATTGCAACCTCCAGCCTTCCCGGGTTCAACCGGTTCTCCTGCTTCAGCCTTCCGAGTAACTGGAATTACAGGTGTGCGCCACCACACCTGGCTAATTTTTGTATTTTTAGTAAAGACGGGGTTTCACCATGTTAGCCAGTCTAGTCTTGAGCTACTGACCTTCAATAACCCTCCTGCCTCAGGCTCCCAAAGTGCTGGGATTACAAGCACTAGTCACCGTGCCTGGCTTGTGTATCTTTGATGAAAATATCATTAAATTATTTATCCATTTCTAAATCAAGTTATTCAACTTTATTTTTCCGTTTTAAGAGTTGTTTATATATTCTGAATATTAACTCGCATCACATGTGATTTGCAAATGTTATCACCCATTTAGTAAGAGGCATTGTCACGTTATTGAAT
Organism: Piliocolobus tephrosceles; assembly: GCF_002776525.5. Lineage (NCBI taxonomy): Eukaryota > Metazoa > Chordata > Mammalia > Primates > Cercopithecidae > Piliocolobus > Piliocolobus tephrosceles. The sequence continues at coordinate 45,854,622 of NC_045441.1, forward strand.
GTTTTCTTTGATGTGCAAAAGTTTTGAAATATAGTGTAAACTTTTTTATTCTTTATGTTTGTTGCTTATGCATTTAATGTCATGTCTAAGAGAATGTTGCCAAGACCAATGTCATGTCTTTGCCCTATATTTTTTTCTAAGTATCTTTTTTTTTTTTTTTTTTTTGAGATGGAGTCTTGCTCTGTCACCTAGACTGGAGTGCAGTGGCATGATCTCAGCTCACTGCACCCTCCACCTCCCAGGTTCAAGCAATTTTCCTGCCTCAGCCTCTTAAGTAGGTAGGATTACAGACATGCACCACCATACCCGGCTAATTTTTGTATTTTTAGTAGAGACGGGGTTTCATCATGTTGGCCAGGCTGGTCTCAAACTCCTGATCTGATCCTCCCACCTTGGCCTCCCAAAGTGCTGGGATTACAGGCATGAGCTACCGCACCTGACCAATTTTCTAAGTATCTTATTTAAAATATTTTTCATATATGGTTCAAGGAAATAATCCAATCTTCTGTTATCAGTGTGGAGGTCCAGTTTTCAACATTATATTTTGAAGAGAATATCTTTTCTCTATTGTGCTCATGACAACTTTGTGGAAGATCATTTGATCATATACAGAAGAGTTCATTTTTGAGTTCCCTGTTCTGTTCTTTCATTTGTTTATCTGTTTTTGCGTCGGTACCATGCTGTTTTGATTATTGTATCTTTTAATATGTTTTGAAATCAGAAAGTATAATGCCTGTTTGTTCTTTTTCATGGATATTTGACTATAGTTCGTAATCAAAATTTAACAATATTTCTGTAAAATCTGTGCTATTGGGATTTTTTTGTAGAAATTATATTGAATTTGTATGTTCAGGCTGGAGTGCTGTGGCACAATTTTGGCTTACTGCAACCTCTGCTTCTCAGATTCAAGCGATTCTCATGCCTCAGCCTCCTGATTAGCTGGGATTACAGGTTCACACTATCACACCTGGCTAATTTTTGTATTATTTTTAGTAGAGACTGGGTTTCACCATGTTGGCCAGGCTGGTCTCAAACTCTTGATCTCAGATGATCCACCCACCTCGACCTCCCAAAGTGCTGGGATTACAGGCGTGAGCTACTGTGCCTGGCCGATATTTTTTTAAAAATTTAATGTTTTGACCCCTGAGCAAAAATACGTTGAAGAGTATTTTATTTTCATATATTTTAAGATTTGCCAGTTTTACTTTTAATTCCTAGTATCATTCATTTTTGGTCAGAAAACACACAGTGTATAATTTTGGTCCTCTATACTTGTTGTTTTGAGACAGGATCTTAATCTGTCATCCCGGCTGGAGTGCAGTGGGCATGATTTTCACTGGCTGCAGCCTCAGCCTCCTTGGCTCAAGTGATCCTTTTACCTCAGGCTTTTGAGTAGTTGGGGAACTACAGACATGCATTACCATGTCTGGTTAATTTTTTAAATTATTTGTAGGGGCAAGGACTCTCTAGGTTGTGCACGCTGGTCTCAAAACACATGATTCTTTCACCTTGATCTCCCAAAGCATTGAGATTATAGGCATGAGCCACTGCACCTGGCTGGTATTCTCTTTTTTTGATCTGAGATGGAGTCTCGCTCTGTCACCCAGGCTGGAGTGCTGTGGCTCAATCTTGGCTCACTGCAAGCTCCGCCTCCCAGGTTCACACCATTCTCTTGCCTCAGCCTCCCAAGTAGCTGGGACTACAGGCGCCAACCACCACACCCCACACCCGGCTATTTTTTTTAATATATTTTTAGTAGAGATGGGGTTTCACTGTGTTAGCCAGGATGGTCTCTATCTCCTGACCTCATGATCCGCCCGCCTCGGCCTCCTAAAGTGCTGGAATTACAGGCGTGAGCCACTGTGCCCGGCCATGGTATTCTTAAATTAAATGAGTTGATATGTGTCCTAACAGAATATACCAGGTGTAAATAAAAATATTGTGTAATCTCTTGCATTTGACTGGTAAATTTTCTGCATGTCTGTTAAGCCTAGTTGATCTATAATATGGTTTGAATGTCCATGTTCTCCAAACATCATGCTGCAATGTAATCCTCAATGTTGGGTAATGGGAACTGATGAGAGTTATTTTGGTCATGAGGCAAAATTTCTCATGAATAGCTTGGCACCATCCTCTTGGTAATCAGAAAGCTTACACTTTATTAATTCAAATGAAAGCTGGTTCATTAAAAGAACCTGGCTCCTTCACCTCACACTTGCTCTCTCACCATGTGATATGTCCACTCTTTGCCTTTCATCGTGATTGTAAGCTTCCTGAGACCCTCACCAGAAGCAGATGCCGGCACACACTTCTTGTATAGTCTGCTAAACGGTGAGCCAAGTAAACCTTGTTTTCTTTATAAATTATCCCCTCTCAGATATTCCTCTATATGCAAAATGATTAATACGGTCTATAAAGTCTAAGTTTTCTTTTTTTTTTTTTTTTTTTTTGAGATGGAGTCTTGCTCTGTTACCCAGGCTGGAGTGCAGTGATGCAGTCTTGGCTCACTGTAACCTCTTCCTCCTGGGTTCAAGCGATTCTCCTTCCTCAGCCTCTCAAGTAGTTGGATTACAGGTGCCCACCACCACACCCAGCTAATTTTTGTATTTTTATTAGAGATGGGGTTTTGCCATGTTGGTCAGGCTGGTCTCAAACTTCTGACCTCAGGTGATCTGCCTGTCTCAGCCTCATAAAGTGTTGGGATTACAGGCATAAGCTACCACACCTGGCCTTAAGTTTTCTTTGTTTTATTAATTTATTGGAATTTTATATTTTTGAAAATGGGGTCTTGAAGTCTACAATTATTATATTGGTATGTATTTCCTGCTTCACTTTTGTCGGTAATTGCTATATATATATTGGAGCCCTGATGTTATACGTACATACACAGATAGATATAATAGTTATGAATTCCTGGTAAATTGACCTATTTTACCATTATGTAATATCAATCTTTGCCTCATGCTAATGCTTTTTTTTTTCTTTCTTTTTCTTTTTTTGAGACAGAGTCTTGCTCTCTTGCCCAGGCTGGAGTGCAATGGCACGATCTTGGCTCACTGTAATCTCCATCTCCCAGTTTCAAGTCATTCTTCCACCTCGGCCTCCCAAGTAACTGGGATTACAGGCACTCCCCCACCATCATGCCTGGCTAATTTTTGTAGTTTTGTAGAGATAGGGTTTCACCATGTTGACCAGGCTGGTCTCGAACTCCTGACCTCAGGTGACCCACCCACCTCGGCCTCTCAAAGTGCTGGGATTACAGGTGTGAACCACCATGCCCAACCACTAATACTTACAGTGTATTGTGTCAAATGATTATGACCACCTCACCCAATTGTGGTTACTATTTTCACAGAATACAGATATTTTCCAATCTGTGACTTTCAACCTATTTGACTCAATGCTAAAATGAGTCTCTTGTAGGCAGCATATTTTATGCTTTTTTCTTAAGCCACTCTGGCATTCTATTTCCTTTTTTTTTTCTTTTAATAATTGTATTTATTTATTTATTTTCAAGATAGGGTCTCATTCTGTCAACTATGCTGGTTTGCAGTGGTATGATCTTGGCTCACTGCAGCCTCAACCTTCCAAACTCAGATGATTCTATCATTTCAGTCTCTCAAGTATCTGGGTTACAAGTACGTACCATGACACCCAGTTAGTTTCTTTGTTTTTGTTTTTTTGTTTTTTTTTTCCCTGAGACAGAGTCTCACTCTGTCGCTCAGGCTGAAGTGCAGTGGCACGATCTCGGCTCACTGCAACCTCTGCCTCCCAGGTTCAAGTGATTCTCCTGCCTCAGCCTCCTGGGTAGCTGGGATTAGAGCCACTAATTTTTGTATTTTTAGTAGAGATGGGGTTTCATCATGTTGGCCGGGCTGGTCTTGAACTCCTGACCTCAAGTGATCCTCCTGCCTCAGCCTCCCAAAGTGCTGGATGGATTACAGGTGTGAGCCACCATGCCTGGCTAATTTCTTTGTATTATTTGTAGAGACAGGGCTTTGCCATGTTACCCAGGCTGGTCTCAAATTCCTGGGATCAAGAGATTAGTCCATGTCACACCTGTAATCCCAGCACTTTGGGAGGCCAAGGCAGGTAGATTACATGAGGTCAGTAGTTCGAGACTAGCCTGGCCAACATGGTGAAACCCTGTCTCTACTAAAAATACAAAACATTCACCAGGTGTGGTAGTGCATGCCTGTAATCCCAGCTTCTCTGGAGGCTGAGGCATGAGAATCACTTGAGCTGAGGATGTGGAGGCTGCAGTGAGCCGAGATGGTGCCACTGCACTCCAGTCTGGGTGAAAGAGCAAGACTGTCTCAAAATTTAAAAAAAAAAAAAAAAATCACAAAATTTACAATAAATATTCTTAAATATTCACTTGAGTCATAATTATGCAACATTTTACTAAAAGGCTTTTATCTTGCAAAACTAAGTCTCAACACATATTAAACAACTACCAATTTTTCCCATTTTCATGGCACTTTTCAAACACCAGTCTTTTTCTTCTAGGAGTGTAACTGCATCATATATCTCAACAATCTCTGTCTTTGTATGGCTGGCTCATTTTATTTTGCATAATGTCATCAAAATTTATCTTTATAGTTGTTAGACTATCTTCTGCTTTTTGAAAACTGAATGACAGTCCAGTTTTTTTGTTGTTGTTGTTGTTTGTTTTGTGTGTGTGTGTGTGTTTTGTTTTGTTTTTTATAATACAGATTCTCACTCTGTCACCCAAATTGGAGTACAGTGGTGTGATCTTGGGTCACTGCAACCTCTGCCCCTCGGGATTCAAGCGATTCTACTGCCTTAGCCTCCCAAGTAGCTGGGATTATAGGCGAGTGCCATCATGCCCAGCTAAAATTTGTATTTTTAGTAGAGTCGGGGTTTCACCATGTTAGCCAGGCTGGTCTCGAACTCCTGACCTCATGTGATCTGCCCTCCTCAGCCTCCCAAAGTGCTAGGATTACAGGCATGAGCCACAGTGCCCAGCCAAGTATTTTTATGTTTCAGATCGTACCTACTGAATGATTTGGTGACAGAAACTTGTTTTGCTTTTACCTATTGGCTTTCAGTAGCAATGGTATAATAATTACGGGTATGAAAATGACTCTTCATATGACCGTATATATATGTGCTAGATTCTATTTTGTCTACTTTTTTTTAACCTTTATACTTGTAGCAAATTGTTTTAATTCTGTAGCTTTGTAATATGTTTTAAAATCAGAAACTATAATGCTTCCAACATTGTTCCTGTTTTTGAAGATTGTTAGGTACTTTATTGTCCCTTGAGATTCCATATACTTTAAGGGTTGCTGTTTTTATGTCTTCAAAAATGCAATGAGAAATTGGGAAAACATTGTATTAAATCTTGCATATTGAGCAGTATAGACATCTTCACAATATTTCAACTTTTGAACAAAAGAATGCTAAAGAATTTGGTTTAATTTCTACATATTTGTAAACTTGTTAGCTTTTAATATTATTGTTTTATGTTGTCATTCTATTTTTGTTATGGAAAGTAATCCATAAAATTTCAGTTCTAAAATACTTTTTAAGACTTTTTTGACTTATTTGGTGGCCTATCGAGAAGAAAGTTGTATGAGCTATCGATAATGGTGTGTATCTTAATGTTGTTGAGTTTTGTATACCTATGTTAGGAATATTTGTTTTATACTGCCTTCAGGTCCTCTGTTCTCTTACTAATATTCTGTCTTGTTTTATTCTTATTATAGAAAATGGGATATTAAAATATTCTATAATTGTTCTCTATGTGTTTCTTCAATTCTGTTGATATTTGCTTTATATATTTGGAACCCTAATGTGAGACACACACATACGCACACACATACACACGCAAATTTGTCATAGGTTCCCATGAATCTATTATTGTTTAATGTCCTTATTTGTCTCTTTGGAGTTTTGACTTTAAAGTACATTTTATAAAATATGACAGTTACTTAAGATGTAGCTTGTGTAATACTGTTTTGATGTCTGCTGCTCTCGTTTTGTTAATATTTGCATGGAATGTCTACTTCCATCTTGCCACTTTCAGTCTTTTTATTATTAGATCTTTTCTGACTCTTATAGAAAGGCAAGTTGGATCTTGATTTTTCTTTTCTTTTTTTTTTTCAGCGGGAATCTTGTTCTGTTACCCAGGCTAGAGTAGTGTGGTGGTACCATCTCAGCTCATTGCAACCTCTGCCTCCCAGGTTCAAGCAATTCTCCTGCCTCAGCCTCCCAAGTAGCTGGGATTACAGGTGTCCGCCACCATGTCTGGCTCATTTTTGTATTTTTAGAAGAGACGGGGTTTCACCATATTGGTCACGCTTGTCTCAAACTCCTGACCTAAGGTGATCCACCACCTCAGCCTTCCAAAGTGCTGGGATTACAGGCATGAGCCACCGTGCCTGACCGATTTTTCAGTTTTTAAAATAAATCCCTTTATTAAATGTATGTCTCTTGATTGGAAAGTTAATTATATATATTCAAATAATTTTCTGAAGGAGAAAGTCTTATAATGGCATTTTATTAGTTGTTTTATTTGATTCTTGTATCTTTGTCCCTCATTTTTCTTTGTCTTCCTTTGATGCTTTCATTTCTTTCTTATTTGTGTATCCATACAGATATTTTTGGGGGTAACTTGGGGATTACATAAAACCTCTAAAAGATACAACAATATAGTTTAACCTGGTAAAAAAATTAACTTCAGTTGCATACAAAGTTTTTTTGTTTTGTTTTGTTTTTTGAGACAGAGTCTCACTCTGTTGCTGAGGCTGGAGTGCAGTGACGCAATCTCGGCTTACCACAACCTCCGTTTCCCAGGTTCAAACAATTCTGCTTCAGCCTCCTAAGTAGCTGGGACTACAGGCGTGTGCCACCATGCCTGGCTAATTTTTGTGTTTTTTTAGTAGACACAGGGTTTCACTATGTTGGCCAGGTTGGTCTCGAACTCTTGACCTTGTGATTCACCTGCCTTGGCCTCCCAAAGTGCTGGAATTACAGGCATGAGCTACCATGCTTGGCCGCATACAAGGTTTTTTCCTTGTTACATCTGTCCTCAACATTGTTATTGATGGTGCTAATTGTATCTTTTTATGTTGTGTGTTCATTAACAGTTGTTTATAATAGTTTCTATGCTTTTATCTTTCAAGTTCTAGAGAATAATTAAAAATGTGTACTGCACCATTATGATAATGCTAAGGAATAGTATTTTTGTGTATGTGCATATCTCTCCCAGAAAGTTATGTATTTTCATATGATTATCTGTTGTTTTCTTGCATCATGTTATTTTCAGTGGAAATAACTCCTTTTCACCATCTTTGATATGTAGGGCAAATGGAGTGCCAATATACTTTTTCAGGATTTGGTTATTTTGGAAGATCTTTTCCTTTTTATCTGGTAGGACAGTTTTGCTGATGGTATTATTCACATTTGGCAGCTTTTTTTTTTTTTTTTTTTTTAAGGACTTGACTATATATCACAGTTTTTTTCTGGCCTGCAAAATTTTCTTGACAAATTCACTGGTTTTCTCATAAGACTATCCTTGTAAATGACACATCACTTTCATCTTGCAGCTCCCAAGATTCTCTTGCCTGTGACTGTTGAAATCGTGCTTATATATGTGTGTGTTATAAATATCTTTGTGTGTATCCTAGTTTGTTGAGCATCTTCATTTTTACATCAGTTTTTCCTACTTTTAAAATTTTTTAGTTTTTTTTTGTAATTTTACCTTAACAATTTGTTTTTGATATTTTTAACACTTGTTTTTATCCTCATATTTCTGATTTTCAATAATTGTCTGTTCCTATTTAATTCATTGAGTATTCAATTTATTTTAAATTTTTAAAATTAATTTTTACAGCTTCATTGTTTAATAGTTGCTTTCAGAAAATTTTATAATGTTTTTGATGAGGCCATGTTGCCTTCATATTTTGTATGCATTATAATTTTTTATTGAGATTTGGACATTCAAAACAAGCTACCCATCACAATCTTTATAATGTATCTTTGTCTTGTCATAGTCTGAGACCAACTGTCTTCGCTAGAGATTTTGGTAGTCTTTCAAACATGTTCTTAAAGTGTGTCTTTTCTGAAATTTTTTGGGTTTTTTAGTTAAAGGAGTTTGTTCATGAGTCAGTTGTCACTTGCTACACCTGTTCCCTGTCTGTGGTACTGCAGTTTCTCTGCTGCTGCAACATTCACCTTGGGTCTCAGTTGACTCAAACTGTCATTCCATAGTATATCACCATTTCTTTTGCATTTTATGTCATGAGAGACAGAAATCAGTGTCTGGAAAGGTCCCTAGAAGTCTGAAATAAATATGTGCGTGCCACTATTTTTCTTCTCTTTTCAAAAAGAAACCAAGAGTTGCAATTTACTTCCTTTTTTTTGAGACAGAGTTTTGCTCTCATCACCCAGGCCGTAGTTCAGTGGCGCGATCTCAGCTCACTGCAGCCTCTACCTTCCTGAGTAGCTGGGATTACAGGCATGCGCCACCACACCTGGCTAATTTTTGTGGTTTTACCAGAGAGGAGGTTTCATCATGTTGGATTATAGGCACGAGCCACTGCACCTGGCCTGCAGTAGACTTTTCTTTTCCTTCTATATGGCTCTTTGCATTGTGCTCACCTTGGGGCACTGCACACACTTAACTCATTTATAAATTTTCCACAAATGTATCTTGGTCAGTATGTTTTGTTACATTGATATGTCTGTGAAGGAATTAGGGCCTGTGGTATTTTGCTATGCCATCTTGCTTATGTAGTTTGTATATTTTTATAGGTTAGATTTGTAAAGTATATTCATCTGAGTCTAGTAAGTGAAGTAATTGTTATTTTTATTTCTTTCAGTTGTGTGTTCTCATTTTGCCCAAGACCTTTGGCCAAAGCAGGGCTTAAAAGATTCTTTTCAAAAAGTGATACTGAGAAGATATGGAAAATATGGACATGAGAATTTACAATTAAGAAAAGACTGTAAAAGTGTGGATGAACATAAGGTGCACAAAAGAGATTATAATGGACTTAAGCAATGTTTGACAACTACCCAGAGCAAAATATTTCAATGTGATAAATATGTTAAAGTTCTTCATAAATTCTCAAATTCAAGTAGACACAAGAAAAGACATACTGGAACGAAACCTTTCAAATGTAAAGAATGTGGCAAATCATGTTGCATACTTTCACAACTAACTCAGCATAAGAAAACTGCTACTAGAGGGAATTTCTACAAATGTAAAACATGTGGAAAAGCCTTTAACCAGTTCTCAAATCTTACTAAACATAAGATAATTCATACTGAAGTGAATCCCTACAAATGTGAAGAATGTGGCAAAGCTTTTAACCAGTCCTTAACTCTTACTAAGCATAAAAAAATTCATACTGAAGAGAAACCTTACAAATGTGAAGATTGTGGCAAAGTCTTTAGTGTATTTTCAATCCTTACTAAACATAAGATAATTCATACAGGAACAAAACCCTACAATTGTGAACAATGTGGCAAAGGCTTTAGTATATTCTCAACCCTTACTAAACATAAGATAATTCATACTGGAGAGAAGCCCTACAAATGCAACGAATGTGGTAAAGCCTTTAACTGGTCCTCAACTCTTACTAAACATAAGAGAATTCATACTGGAGAGAAACCCTACAAATGCAACGAATGTGGTAAAGCCTTTAACCAGTCCTCAACCCTTACTAGACATAAGATAGTTCATACTGGAGAGAAACCCTACAAATGTGAAGAATGTGGTAAAGCCTTTAAACGGTCCACAACTCTTACTAAACATAAGAGAATTTATACTAAAGAGAAACCATACAAATGTGAAGAATGTGGAAAAGCCTTTAGTGTATTCTCAACCCTTACTAAACATAAGATAATTCATACTGGAGCAAAACCCTACAAATGTGAACAATGTGGCAGCGCCTTTAGGGCATTCTCAACCCTTACTGAACATAAGAGAGTTCATACTGGAGAGAAACCTTACAAATGTAATGAATGTGGCAGAGCCTTTAACTGGTCCTCAACTCTTACTAAACATAAGAGAATTCATACTGGAGAGAAACCCTACAAATGTGAAGAATGTGGCAAAGCTTTTAACCGGTCCTCAAACCTTACCCGACATAAGAAAATTCATACTGGACAGAAACCATACAAACCTAAAAGACATGACATTGCTTTTGACAACACCTCAAACTTTTCTAGACATAAAAGAAATCATACTGGTGAGAACTCCTAGAAATGTGAAGAATGTGACAAAGCCTTTAAGTGGTTGTCACACTTGATTGTATATAAGATGATTCATACTGGAGAAGACTCCAAGAAGTGTGACAAATGTGACAAAACAATTCTCATACCGTATTGCACAGGAAAGCATTTATACTTGAGAAAAATTGTATAAAGAATGGAAAAGTCATTAATATCTGCTCATATCTTACTCAACATCAGAAAGTTGGTACTTAATAAAAGCGTTATCAATGAAATTACTGTCAAAAGATCTTTCAGACAATATAAGCCTGTAAAGTGCAGCAGAATATTTTGAAGAGAAATATTAAAAGTATGAAGAGGTTTGTAGTACCTTTGCTTGTATCATAGATCTTACTGTACACATTTTGTACTAGAGAAAAACCCTGAAGCAGTTGTTCAAACTTTGTTCAATACCAGAAAATTTATGTTGGAGAAAAACCCTATGAGTGTAATGAATTTGGAAAAATACTTTTTCAACAACAGCTTAGAAAACATGAGAGGCATTATACTAAAATATATTTTTGCAACTGCAACAGTAAATATGAAATACATGATCCAAAATTAGGTTTATATAAATATCAGAGAATTCACAGTACAGATATCTTAAGATACTGACACTTCAGACATTACACAAAATCAGAGTGCTGAGTACAGAAAGTTATCCAAAACACAAGTTGGTAGGTAACTAATAGTGAAAAAGTTTTTTGCAGAAGTATATTTACATTCAAAGTACACTGTTTTCTTTGGAAAAAATTACAGGTTTTTTGAAAAGTGAATAGTGATGTAATTCAACTCTCAAATCCATGTTTCTTGGTTTTGTTTGGACGGAGTTTCACTCTTGTTGCCCAGGCTGGAGTGCAATGGCATGATCTCAGCTCACTGCAACCTCTGCCTCCTGGGTTCAAGAGATTCTCCTGCCTCAGTCTCCCGAGTAGCTGGGATTACAGGCATGTGCCACCACGCCCGGCTAATTTTGTATTTTTAGTAGAGACAGGGTTTCTCCATGTTGGTCATGCTGCTCTCGAACTCCCGACCTCAGGTGATCTGCCTGCGTCAGCCTCCCAAAATGCTGGGATTACAGGCATGAGCCACCACACCTGGTCCATGCTTTTTCTACATTCCTATTATATTCACATGTGGAAGCATGTGATCAACTGTTGCTGCATCAAAGATATAAGAGATTTTTTTTTATTAGATGGGCATTATTTATGACCTTTTTAATGGAGGAGTAAGAACATTAAAATGAAAGACACATGATGAAAATCTAAGTAGAGAGGCTCTTGTGGTTAACTGATAATATTCAGTCATGCATGAGGTAGGTGTTCAGAGTAATATTCTGCATTATAGTGAAAAATTTTTTAATTTTAGTTAAAATTCAGTATTTTATGAATTGTGCTTTTCATAATAAAATGCAGTACATTTCAAAATTTTTAGATTATGTATGAACTTAGATTTTTAAACATATTTTAACATGTTAAGACTGTTGTGTATTCAGTGAAGCATTTTTATGCCACAAACTTTAACCTGCCCCACCTTACTCAATGGTGTAGGTAAAAGATGATAATAGCAATATACTATTTGGTTACATAGTGGACTAACATCTTTAGTGCCAGTGGCTTTAAACTGCAAAAAATAAGTCAAAGAATATTCCCATAGGTTTTACATTTATATTTTTTCTTATTTAAATTTATTATTCTTATTTTTCATGGGTACATAGTATGTTTTTATATTTATGCCATATATGGCATGTTTTGATACAGGTATATAATATGTAATAATCACATCAGGGTAAATGAGGTATCCATTAATAGCATTTATCCTTTGTATTACAAACTGTTCAGTTCTATTCTTTTATTTTAAAATGTACAACTAAATTGTGGACTACAGGGTTATTTTTATGGTCATAATAAAAATTACAAAAGTATAAATAAGATACATTTCTGAGTCCTGAATATTTTTAAAAATGTGTTATATATTTTTCTTCTAACATGTGGCCTCTGCCTACAAACATATAAAGACTTTTAGTTTTGATTTACATAGAGTTAAATATAGATATAGTTTAAAGATAAATCTCAAGTATAAGAAAATTGTAGAGTAAGTATGCTTGTGTGAGTATGTTTGTACCTATTTTCAGAAGAAAAGAGCAATATTGGAACAAAACAAATCATTTTAATAAGGTGACTAATTTACTAGAAAACTAACAACCTCAAAAATGCTGAAAGCAAATCTAGACTCTTTATGCTTTGTATTGAATTCATTACTGTAAAATATTATGGCTTATGGTTCAGAATCTCCCCATGCAGATATTCTGTTTTTACTTGCCTGGTACTCATGGTAGAGCTGTGCGTTTCTTTTTTCTTACAATTTCTTTTACAGTTTATGAAGTATTATGTGAGCTGGTCAGGGGTTACAACAATGCTTTTTTATAAAATTTAGTAGTGTACAAAAAGTAATTTTTAGATGTAATTTTACTATTAGTCTATTAAGTTATAATTTATTTATTTAGTTAAGACATTGCCCTTTGTTCTTTTAATTGGAGACCCCTATGTGAGCCTACTTTTTAAAAGTTATTCTTTCTTTCACTTTTCATAATTGATATAAGTAAATTTATTTATTTATTGAATTTGTTCAGGTAAGTACTAGGAAGGATTCTTGAGTCATGAGGATGCTGTTATATATAAACATAGCAGACAAACATGACAGTGCCTGCTGTGTAACAGATGCTCCATAGTAAGACATAAATACTCCTGTTGAAGTTAGTTTGTAACCTCAAGTCAGAAATGGAATATATCAATAGTGAAACAGTAACATTGATTCTTCATGTGGAGAGGACATTTTTTTTTTTTTTTCCGGGCTGCAAAGCTGAATTTTGCTGAATTTAAAGAGAAATTCTGGTAATTTTCTAATTATTGTCAGGTTTCTTTGTCTTTATTTTATTTTATTTTACTATAAGTTCTAGGGTACATGTGCATAACGTGCAGGTTTGTTACATATGTATACTTGTGCCATGTTGGTGTGCTGCACCCATCAACTCGTCAGCACCCATCAATTCATCATTTATATCATGTATAACTCCCCAATGCAATCCCTTCCCCCTCCCCCCTCCCCATGATAGGCCCCAGTGTGTGTTGTTCCTCTTCCCGAGTCCAACTGATCTCATTGTTCAGTTCCCACCTATGAGTGAGAACATGCGGTGTTTGGTTTTCTCTTCTTGTGGTAGTTTGCTAAGAATG